>NC_055685.1:15642161-16242161 GCF_017639745.1 Melanotaenia boesemani
TTACATCGATTGCCTGAATAGAATAGAATAGAATAGAATAATTAACTCGATTTCGAGATAACAGCATAAAAGAAAATAATTATAGGATTGGCCGCTGTCGGATTCCGTAATTTTTCTATGGTAGATTTCTCTTTGTCTATCATTTTGAAATTCTACTTTGTCTAACACAGAAGCCTCTGGTCTAACAGTCAACGACAAGATTTCGCATAGGTCTCCTGCGTAGCAACCGTTGCTAGGAAGTGACGTTGAGTACTTACTACCGCTGTTTACAAGAGTGCCGAAGGACATTGGTAACTAGGTATGTCTCTGTATCTTGCTAACGGCTCTTCTTTGGTTTTAGTGTAACTTAAAGTTAATTTACTTGCACTGTCCACGTAATGCATAATGTCTAAAGTCATACGTGGATTTTTAACATGATACACTGTCTTTTCGACAGATAAGATTTCTGTCGTAGCTATATTGCTTCCTAGCTAACACGGAATAGTTGGACTGAATTAGCTATTAAAGTGTTTAGCAGTTTTAAGTGTTTAATTTGGTGTTTTGATATATATTTTGATTTGACAAATTCTTGAAATACGATAAAAAACGTGTTTATTGGCAACATCGTTATTATAGCTGAGGGGTATTGCACTAAACCAAGATAAGGGATTAAGCCGGGATATGTTGGTTATCCTGGCTGAATTTAGCACTAAGTCAGTTGCATGAAAGCAGCTCAAACTCATCCCGGCCAAGTTACTGTGGTGATTTATCCGCTGCAGCTAGCCTGCTCCAGACCAGGCTAACTGCTAAGGCTAAGATTAATCCTAGCGAGTCACCTGCATGTCCAACGTCAATTCTATGAGGAATTAATGTGTTTTACAGCATGTCCATGGTCTTCCTAAGTATGGCGCGTCATTTTAATCATCTTGTATTAAAATATTACATATACAGTCACTGTACATTTAATCGAAATCTGTTCGTAATCGCAACAGCCTTTTTATATGGATTCGAGTTGTAGTATTATTATTCTATTCTATTCTACAGTCATTTAGCAGACGCTTTTATCCAAAGCGACTTACATTTGAGAGTAAGAACAACACAAGCATGAATTCAAACAAGATGGGACGTCATAATTAAGTGTTAGTCAGACCGCTTTTGAGTCCAGTTAGACCCAGGTGCTGTCGTGTAGTGCTAGTGGAGTGCATATATATATATATATATATATATATATATATATATTAGTAATTTTATTTAAATACAGGATCACGATTTCATCACACAATATCAACTTGGTCATAAGTGCATGATTTCATCAGGCCAAGTGTTATATTGCTATGCTAATGAAGACTGCTCGTCAAATTGCTGTCAGAGGTTTTATAAATATGTGTTTTATTGCATTAATTGAGATTACAAAACACAGCGGATGAGGTTACAAAGGTGTATTCAAAGTAATCCGTGACGAGGGCAATGTAGAATATTCAGGTCCAACTCCCCTTCACCTGTTCCCTCTTCATAATGGCTTGCCCTTTTTCGGAGGATGTGCTGGACGAGGAAGCCCGCATCCTCAGAAGAGCATTCAGACGTGAACGAGTCTTCAGGGACAGGTCACATCCCCTGGCCTTTGGAGATGACCATGTCATTGAAAGATACAGATTTTCGGTTACTGGATTTCCAGCAGTTTTCTGAGTACCGGCGTTTAATCTCAAGATCCAGCTCCATTCCTTGGAGATTGCTCTTTGAGTCAGCTTTTAACATCTGCCAGTTCTATCTCTCTCTCCAGGTGCCCTGAATGAAGCGTTCTGACAGTTTGTGAAGTCTGTAAAGGAAATGTCAATTAGCACAGCAGGATTTGTGCATAACGTAGATGTACTTTAGCCAATACTCACAATGTTACCAGGCCGCTTAGGAGACTGTGCAGCATCCGGGTCCTGCTACACATTTTCTATTAGCACCACATCACTGACTTCATATCCTTCATGGAATAAATAAGCAGGCCAATCCCATAAAACTGACATGCCTCAAGCGTTCTGGACTTCACTGACACAGTCTCCTCATCTGAAGACGTGCATTCTGCAGCTGCAGATGTGCCTTCCCCCTGCCGTATACATGCAGCGAGAGGACTCGGATTAAGATTTCACAGAACATACCAAGCCTGTGATTTCGAGACACTGTACTAACCGGATCATCTTCTGGTGGCTCCAAAAGTGTAATTGTGTTCCCAGACACTGCAAGGTTATCCAAAGTCAGACACTATATTATATTTGATTGTGTTCCATGTGCAGTAGAATTGCAGTACGTGATGTACCTGTGGCTGGGACAGAGTCAGTTACTGTCCCTCCCTGGATCCCCTCCATCACTGGCCTCCCTTTATTTAAATGGAGTGCCAGTTCCTCTGCTGGAGTCACAGCCTGGCTTGGTGGGCCACCCCCTGTGCCAGTTTATACGCCTTTTTTTAACTGCTACAATCATACAGACATTGAACATGTCAGCAGACACCTCATCTATTCACCTCATTTGTTCACGGTTATCTACTTTGGAGTCACTTACCAGCCTGCAAAATGTTCTTATATTTAATTTTTTCTTGCTGCCAGGTCCTTTTATGGCCAGACAGGTTTGTCCTTTATGAAGGACAGAAAGATAAAATAGATAAAAACGTTACATGAGGAAAATAGATTAAATGACACATTGTGGATAATTGTGTGCACCTAATCATACTCTACATTTCCTGAGTAACATGCACCTGCTTGTCACTCTTAAAGTATACAACAGTTAGTGGATTTGGAAAGTAACTCCTTTAATTGTAGCCTAATTATGACAGTTCCAGTGGAGCACTGTTTATTAATTGTACAGTTTTTGACTACTTACGCATTGAGCCGGTCGGCTATTGTCTGCCAGGCTCTCTCGCGTTCTTTACTTATGGCATTGGTATTGCCTTTTTTCCTTATAATATCCTTAACTTCGTCAGAGAACTCCGTCAGGAGCTGTTGTTCAGCGGCCGTGACGTAGGACGCGCGACTTTTATCCATTTCCCCATCGGCGATTCTGTGAGCGATCGCGAGGTCTGCTTCAGTATGCCGTGCACACGCACTTATCCCAACTATCTTCACCTGGCTTAACCTAGCCGCACCTTCTCATCCTGGCTCAGCAAACGTGCAACCAATTAAGCCAGGATAGGCCGCGCAAGCTAGGTCAAGCTGGGCTTGTTTAATTATCCTGGATTTCTTTATTCTGGTTTCGTGCAATACCCCTCTGGTCTGTCCAAAAGTCTAGCTAAATTTGTTTGCAGCACTCAGTCTTGTTGTTGTGGCAAATAATCATAATGCTGCCAGTAATTTGAGTAATGATGTGTTTTTCTTTTCTGTCATCTTTACAGTGATAAAAGCAAACATATTCTAACGTGAGATGACAAATGTGCATTGTTTTAATTAATCTCTTTTTGTTTGTTGACTATTTTCTGTTTAATGAGGAATAATTTTGTCCCTTTCATTTTGTAAGCTTTTGACAAACACAAACATTTTACATCTGAATTTAATCTGTTAGAGGACTGTTCATGCGAAGGGGTTGTTTGTTGACATTTACTTTCGATTCAGGAAATGTCCTGAATTACACAAATCAGTTTATGTGATGGCTTGTAGGAAAACAATTAAACCAATCTCTGAAAGCATCCAAAGCTGGAAACTTTACAAATGGCATGGTCAAACAAAGTTCACTTTAATTTTGCTCATGTTTTTAAATATACAAGGAAAAAATGTCTGTTCTTTGATCCAATTTGCTGTTATATCTTACTCTACAGACTATGTTATTGGGGAAGACTGCCATGTTCAACGCCAGTGAATTAGAAGGTGAAGTAGATCACTCATTTTTTGACAGTGATTGTGATAATAGCACCAGAGATGGAGGGGAGAAGACAGAGAAAGGCTTGGAAGCTAAAAAGCAGAGTCCAACTGCACATCAGAGGTCACCAGCAAAAAATTATGAAAGTACAGATGATGGTCTATCCTCAAGAACAGAAAGGTCGGACAAACACCTGAAGCAAGTGGAGAAGAACAAGAGGAGCAGAGTATCTGCTGTATCACCTGTTTCCTATACATCAGATAAGGTCATAAGTGATGAAAGTGATAGTGAGAATGATTCTGATGTGCATTCAAAAAGACCTGGTAGAACATTTCTGTCTCTCTTGGCTGACGGACAAGAGGGATATGATGTCTACAACCAGACTCCAAATGAGATGGAGGAAAAAGCATTAACATTCAGTGCCAATCAAAAAAGGAAAAATGAGCAATCCACTAGAAAACTGGTGAAAAGTCGACACATCCGCAATCAATCTCCCTCCTCAGCAGAGGCCAGTGCAGACGCCGACTCGGAGAGCTCCTGCAGTAGTAGAAGGAGTAACTTAGGGTCCCCCACCCTACTCAAATCCACTAAGTCTTCTTCGCATCCTGGAGTAAGAAGGACCAGATTGGGCTCAGCAGGATCTAGGGATGTCCTCAATTCAAGCACTGATGAGTCAGATGACACAGTAACAGACGTGAGCCCCCTCTCCTCTCCTGAATCAAGCCGTCTCCAATCACTGGATTTGAACAACTCAGAGGTGGAAGAGGAAAGCCATGAAGAGCAGCTGCAGGAGAGTATGCTCTCCAGTGGCCTCAACAACATGAAACAGGAAGAGGATTCATATCAGGACATGGATGAGCGTGAGTAAACTTGTGCCCCATTTATGTCTGTCAGTTATGTTTGATATGTTGTCTTTGCTATTATACTCTTTTCTTTTTCTTTTTTTTTTCTTTTGTTTTGCTGTGTACATATTTTAGGACATTGGCAGACTTTCCTTACAATATACATCAGAAATAGTTTGCACTGATTGTTTAATGTTACATCATAAACTTTTTAAAACAATTTCCAGGCAAAATATGAATGATGGATTCACAGGTTTATTGCTGAGGAATATCTCAATGCGGAGAAATGTAACTATTATTGTGCAGTTAATTTTTCATATGTTTAATTAAACAAACTCTATAGCACCTGTTTCTAGAGTAAATTAAAGACAAAAACAGTTGTTATCCAGGTCAATGATAATATAAGAAATATCTTTTCTCTTATTCAGGTTCCCTCAGTTTAGAAAGTCATCTTGGGCATGAACTGGTTTTCCACTGTCCTGGAAGGAGATATAGGAAGAACTATTCATTTACCAATGATGAGGTCTGGCGCATAGATCGAGAGAATAAGCGACTTCTGTGTGAGCTGTCACGCCTTTCTCCAGGATCCAGACCAGGAAGTACAGCAAGGAAGAAAATCCACGTGGCTAGTAACACACCTCCGATTCGCCTCTCTCACAGTGCACTTAACAGGAAGCGTGAACAGCAACGCATTGAGCAGGAGAATCTGGTAAGTTATGTGTAAACAGCCAATACTAAATTTGAAAAATATTTATATTCATATTGATGCTACATTGGGTCTGAAAATTATTGGTTTGTATTTTCTTATTTATTCTTGACAGTCTCTAACATGACCAAGTTAGCGCAGAATATTTGAGTCAGGTGTCTTGCAGGATAAAATCTAAAACCTGCAGGACAGTAGCTCGCGAGGACCGGAGTTGGAAATCCCTGCTCTAAATGAACATAGAAATTTATTTAGGTTAGTAAATATATTCTTAACATAACATAATCCAAGCGTTTTTAATGTGAACCAAAATCCATCCACAGAGAAGTTTAAAATACTAATGCTGCAGTTCATAGCATTTTTTCCTGAAAATGGAGAGTGCCGATATGCTTCATTTTAGTGCAGGATCACTAATTGTCCTGCAGGTTTTTAAACATTTTATGGCTGTAACACATATGATCCTCATGACAGCTTGTTGTCAAGGTCCGAACGAGCCTCTTAATGATCCATTAATAATTTGACTCAAGTGTATAGCAGCAGGTAAACATGTAACATCTGCAGGTCTATGGCTGAACAGGTCCACAGCTGGTGATCCCTGCACTAGTGCATCTGAAAAATCTTCATATTTGTCAATAGAGCTTGAAAAAACTGCGAGACGAGTACAAAAAAATATTAATTTTAATTTTTTAAATTTAATACAAAAACTCAGTATTTTAAATAATTTAGATCCAATATTTACAGGCCCACTATTTCTTACATTCCTATATCAGCAACAGCTGTACTCTTCTAATAAACAGGCCCAGTTGAACCTTGCTGTTTACAGTGAGTCTGATTCCAGTTTAATGTGATCATGGCTAAGTTACAGTTAATGGAAACTGTTCAGTAAATCTTATATTCTTCTTGTCAACACACTCAGTAGAGCAAGTCTGATGGCGTTAACATTATTTTTGTGCAAATGTAGTAATAAGCGAACGATTGTGTTGCTGTTGCTCTAAGCTCGTTGCTAATGTAGATGCTAACATTAGCTTTCATATTACAGTGACTAACCTCTCCAGGTGTGTTTTAAGTGGGATGAAGGTGGATCCAGTGTCCTGGACTTTTATACCCTAGACATTCAACTTTGCTGTATTGATTAATTGCATGTGTACTGCGGGCACATCTGTGTGACGTTACATCAGTGTTACATTACGCTACTGTTACATTATGTCAGTGTTACATTACGCCAGTGTGATGTTACGTCAGTGTTACGTTACGCTAGTGTTACATTATGTCAGTGTTACATTACGCTAGTGTGATGTTACATCAGTGTTACGTTACGCTAGTGTTACATTATGTCAGTGTTACATTACACCAGTGTGATGTTACGTCAGTGTTACGTCTGGGGAAATGACAACAGACAGGAGATCGACAGAGAGAAGATCATGAAAAAATAAGGTTGTACATGAATCTCAAATCATGAGTCTGAGTCGAGTCTCAAGTGTTTTGATTGCGAGTCCAAGTCAAGTCTCAAGTCACTGGAAATGCGACTTAAGTGTGACTCCAGTCTCTATCTCTGATCTCTCCAGTTCCCTCATCATCTGATGGCAAGAGACAGGCAGGCTAGAGGTGGAGGCAGAGGAGGTCTCAGTATGTTCAGATGCAGAGGGAGATGAGGCTGTTAATGTCCATGACTAAGCTGCAGGTTGACAGATTGGAGGTGTAAAAGGAAAGCTGTGGGCTCGTGAAGGGTGTGTGGTCCATTGGGCAGGAGGCAGAAGATGAACTGATGAAATTGAAGAACATGTTCAGGTCATTAGCTCTGTCTAGACTTCCGTCAGTCTGATCTCCCTTTAAGTTGAAGCCGGTGATCTTTTTAATTCCTGACCACACATCCCTCACGTTGTTCTGCTGGAGCTTGCTTTCCAATGATTTCCTTTAGTCCTCTTTGCACTTCTTTACTTTTGTTTTCAGTTGTTTTTGTTTTGTTTTCAATAACTCCCTTTCTCTCTCCCCAAAGGCCTTCTTTTTATGTTTAGCAGCTTTTTCAGGTCACTGGTGATCCAGTGTTTGTTATTGGGAAAGCATCACCCTCTCAGAGCATCTTCAGCATCATTTGGCAAGGTTTTAATAGTCTGCGTGATAACTGGTTGCTGCTAAACGATGGGCTTGTAGGTAATGGTGAGAAGAACCAGATTATGTTCTGATCTTCCTAAAGGAGGCAGGGCAGAGGAGCTTTATTCATTTTTAACATTTACATAAAAAAGTCCATCATCTTATTTTCTCTAGTGGAGAAGCTGACAAACAGTTTGAATGTTGGTAATGATGCAGAGAAAGAGATGTTCAAGTCTCTTGAGATTGCAATGAATTCGTTAGGATACAGTGTTTGTAGCCTAGCAACGACAGAGCTGATGACATCACAGGCTGTGTCCGGAGTGGTACCAGTGATATTATTAACCGCTAATAGAATAACACAGGTAAACTCTGGGTAAATAATATGGATGAAAACTCACTGCTAACGGTTTGATGTTCTTTGTGCAGATTTTCTCCTTTACAGTGACATGTCCAGCATGGCAACAACTGTAGTAAAAAAGCACTGCAGTTCCACCTCACTTTAGCTTTCCTCTGACTTTCTTGATGCGTTCTGCATGTACAGCCATAAAGCAATATACACATTGGAGTTCAGGATGTGTTCATTCAGCCATGTCTCAGTGAAGCACATAACACTTCATTTCCTATATAGTTTGGAAGAAGCGGTTGGAATTTCCACTGTTTTTTTTTCTCTGTTTTGCTCCTATCCTGCATTCTCTTGAATAAAAAGTCGATTGTATCTAAAAATGAAAACAGAATGGTCAGACCTTCTACAGTAGGGCTGCTCAGTTTGGTCCTACCAGGATCGTAATGCTGGATTGCGGCCCTTGTACGACTGAATTAAGTAGCCCTGTTCTACAGGTTGATGCCACAATGTGGCGCGTCCTAGAGGGAAGTGTTATCTCTTCCTCATACAGTTTATTTTATTATAATAATTATCTCATTATTTTAACCATTTGCATCCCTCTATGCAAAAGTCTATGATAAAAACTTGGCAAAAACCCTGTTGTACACAATCTGATACTTTTTCTTTTGCCCCCTGGTGGATACAATAATGCACTACAATAATTTCGACATGTGCACAGAATAAATGGTAAATATAACAAAAATGATTTTTGTTCAATTTTTTGTTTTGTTCCTATTTTGGTCATATTTTGTTAAAGGCCCAAATAAAGATGTCAGATTAAATTTTTTTTTTTACTTTTCTACAATTTTTTTTTTTTTTTTTTGCGTTTGGCTTTGAAGGGTTAAAGTTATCAGTTTGCTATGCCAGCATGTATAGGATTGATATGATCTCCTCAACAACAAATGTCTATTTAAGTTAAAAATGTCAAATGTCAAACTGATTTTTTTGTCTTTATCAGTTACATTTACCATTTGGCATCATTGGAGTTGCTTTTGATGAAAGGAGTGAGGTAGATATGGGTCTAAGGTTTACATTTATATAATGGTACTGGTGTGATAGTTACTAATAAGTTGGATATAACTTGGGTCAGTGTGAGAACACACCCATGAAAACAGACACTTATGAACATGGACAGATGGCAGCAGGTGGCAGGCTTGCAGCAATATTCCAGAGTGACATTAAGAGACAGTTTAGGATCTGCAGCTTTAGCCCTTTGCACCATATTTAACCTTCCTTAACTACCTAGGCATAAGAGCTGTTATTTAGATAAACAGTGATGTTAAGTGTTGAAATAAGAAATGATGGTTGGATAAGTTGCTGGCAGTCAATAGGGTGTTATTAAGTGAAACCCTCCATTGTTTTCTGTTCTGTTATTTCATGTAATTTAGGTTTTATAATCACTAATTGAAAAGCATAATCATTTAAGTAGCTGTGAAAAAAATCTGTCTGAACAAACTGTTCTCTCCCTTAAGTCTATCTTCTCAGTAGTGGTTTTCGTCCTCTCTATTCTTGGAGAGGAGAAATTGAATCTGCTATGCAAATCAGTGTGTCTACCCCACACATTACACACGTAACACACAACATTTGTACTGCACAAAAATAACAATCTTTATATTTTTCAAGAGTTTTTCCATCAAAGAAGTGAAATTTGCAGAGTAGATAAATTAAATTTTGAGATATTTCATGTAATTCATACAATGCATATACCACAGGTAACATCTAACTGCAGTCAGAGGCCTATTATGTCTTTTTATATAAAATTATTTTACATATATATATATATATATATATGTGTGTGTGTGTGTGTGTGTATGTATGTATGTATGTATGTGTGTATATGTATGTATGTATGTATGTATGTCTGTCTGTCTGTCTAATCTCTGTCTAATTCAGCTAATTGTAGGTGGTGTACCAAGATGGTTTTTGTCTGTGGTGGGTTTTAATCGGTACACACGATGTAAAAATCCCTGTGTTTTTTGCAGACTTTTCTAAAGAGACTGGAGTCTGTCAAGCCCACGCAAGGCCTTAGCCGTTCGGAACAATTGGCAGACTACCAACGCCAAGCGGAATACCTGGGACGTTCATCATGTCCCATTCATAGATCCACCACCAGAAAGGAGAAGGATAGCAGCAGGACATCCTTAGGTAGGTGTGTCCAGCTCTCCTGACTTCCACTGTGTTGAACCATTTCCATGTTTGTTTGCCATCATTTATCTAGCTTAAAATGCATGATATCTAAATACCTACATAGGGCCGCAGTCATACACAGCTGTTTAAATTGGCAAACAGTTGCTATCTCATTTATCTAGAAATTGATTCTGCAGCAATGTGACTCTTGAGGAAGGGTGATGAGGACTGTTGCAAAAGACTATCCTATTTGGAAGTTGGTGGGAGCATTAAGAACCTGCTCACACTTCTCTCTTTGATTTCAATATCAAAGTTTCACATCTGCAATCATCTGGGTAATAATGTTGGAACACTGTGGTGGTGTTACATTCCTCTTAAAGTAAGGCTGGAATTACATCACACATGTAGGCTGCTGTCTCCAGATGGTCGCAAAGGTTTAATAAATACAAACAGGACATTCATACATTATAGAAGCTGTTGATAAACTGTTGCCACTTGTATCACCTTATACCTTCTTAATGTTGGTAATATTTTATTGTCATTACTTATTTTAAAAAGAAAATTTTAAATAATATACCAGTAGTAACAACCTAGCATGTTAAATGACAGTGACCAGTTTCTGTAGAAATTCTGATCCAGATCCTTGTGCTTGTGTTTAATTTTAATTTTAATTTGTTTTGTGTATGTTTTGATATTTCTGCTGATATTTTCAAAGATATGCAAGTTATTGTCTCAAAAATGAAAATGTAAATGCTATGTCATGTTGCTAATGTGACTACAATGAGATGTCTGTGATCTGAGAGCATATCTTTTTTTTTTCCAGCTTCAACAGGTCACAGGATAGTGAGCACCAGAGCAGCTTCATCTTCTGACTCCAGCAGCACACCTCTACCCAGGTCAAAAAAACTGAATGCAGCCCGACCAGCCTGGTGTTGACAACATCAATATTAAAATTACATATTTTTGTATTGATGTCAGTTTTTATCCATTCATCATTATGGGTTGAATTTGGAAGGTATAGAAGATCATTTTCATGTGATTTCAGCATATTTTTAACCAACTGAAGGAACTCTGGAGTGATTTTGTTATGTTTTTTTATTACAAAGGAAGTAATTTTATGTTCAATCATGCGGAGAAAAGATATGCATCTAATGGCTTTAATATGAAATCTATATTAACTTGCTTCAGTAACTCAACTTTGGCTTATTAATACAGCAGTAACTTTGCCAATAATTCAGCAGCTGCTTTCAAATGATAATAAGAATATCTTTGCCAATTTTATCACATTTGTATGTTATGGTCTGTTAGATAATAAATTAAGTTTTTAAAAAAGTAAACCTTTTTTTATATGTATATTGTTAATGCATTGTTTCTTCCACTCTGTGAATAAAAGGTGCTTTTCAGATGAACAATTTAAAATATTTTATAAATTACAGTCTAAATTTTTATTTCTTAAAACACATTTGAATCAGCTAGACAGGCTGCTTGGCTGATTTCATGTACAGTGCAGGATTCAGTCTAAAAAACATCAGGAAAAAGTCGTTCACATGTCTTTTACCAAGAACTCCATCTCCAGTGAAAACCAGACCACAGTTACTGACATTTTTAATGTTGTGATTCTGAATCCTTTAAAAAAAATTGTTTTGATTTATAAAGCTGTCATTTTCCTTACATGTAACAAGCAAAGTTGTAAATAAAATAATGGATGAAAATCCATTAAATGTTCTTTTTCAGGCGATGGTAATGTGCCTGATTAAACTATTTGCAATATTTCACATGCCTGTTATGATTTGTTTGTCTCACTGTGGCAGGTCAAACATTGTATTTGTGTAACTAACAAAGTTTACGACTGGAAGGAAAACAGACTGGTTCATTAGATTAATAAATCTTTATTCTTTATAAATAGTATATGAGGAGGGTTAAGAGGGTCAGAGTGGTCACAACATAACGTATGAGCCTCTGCAAGTGCTTCACAAACTATCACCAACCGGCCTTTATCTTCTGCATCTTCATGTTATCTCCACCAGCTGTCAAGCTTACAGACTGCCTCATAGCAAATCTGATATATACACATTTGTTTGGACATAGGTGAAGTATAGCAACCCATCCCCCATGGCTGCTGCGTGGGAGGGGTAGCCTATATGCCCACGTTGTAATTTACCAAGTTGTTAAAACTATATAACAAAAAATAAGACTTTAACATAGTGGATAATTTCCTTGAGTTGGGGGGGAAGAGTTTAGGAAGAGAACTTCTTGATCTCATCGTACAGCACCAATACAAAGGCGCCACCCATGCCTCTGATCACGTTAGACCAGGCACCCTTGAAGAAGGCTCGTGATCCCTCGTCTTTAAGGATCTTCTTCCAGCAGTCGATTGTGCCCTTGTACATGATGTCAGCTTTGGAAATGGAAATGGCAACAGTAATGAGCATTGTTCATACTGGGGTTACGTGTGTGATAATGTAAAAACAAAACAAATCGGTAACTAAAAAACATAATTGCACAAGCTCCAGGGATGCTCACCTCCTTTGCGTCCTGACTGCATCATCATGCGACGTCTGACGGTGTCGAAGGGGTATGAGACAAGACCTGCTACAGCCGTGACAGTCTGGGCGATCATCCAGCTGACAATGATGTGAGTGTTCTTGGGATCTGGCAGCATACCTGCAAGAATGACACGTTAAAGTCACCAGCGCATAATAAAACGTTAACGCGTGTTAAAAGTGAGGTGGAAAAAGTGCGCGCACCTTTAGCTGTGTCGAAGCATCCAAAGTAAGCCGCTCTGTATATGATAATACCCTGTACAGACACATTGAATCCAAGGTAAAGACCCTTGAGGCCATCGGTTTTGAAGATCTTGGCGATACAGTTTCCAAGACCGGTGAATTCTCTCTCTGCTGCGCCCTTGCCGATGTCGGCAGCCAGTCTCGTTCTGGCGAAGTCGAGTGGGTAGACAAAACAGAGCGAAGTGGCACCTGCGGCGCCGCCTGATGCCAAATTACCAGCAAAGTAACGCCAGAACTGTGTTTTTTGATCAACACCCCCGAGGAAGATCTTCTTGTACTTGTCTTTGAAGGCGAAGTTAAGAGCTTGAGTGGGGAAGTAACGGATGACGTTGGCCAGGTTGCCTCTCCAGAAAGAAATGAAGCCTTGTTCCTTGGGGATTCTAACCACACAGTCCATGATTCCCTTGTACTGTGTCTCGACGGTGATCTGTTTGCTGGCATGCTGGACCTGCGAGAGAAGAGGAGAAAATACATTAAAAGATGCATTTTGGATTAATTTACGCCTCCATGTGCATTGCTTTTGAAGTAAAATGTAATACTTATTTTAAATTAGGCATCAAGACGTTTAATATTATTCAAACAGACAGTATGCAGTTATGTGGCCAACAGTCTAAAGGCACACTCCGGTCACTTGAAACTTCACTGTGTATTAGATTACATACTTTAAGTTAAATTTAGCAATTCACTTTAAATATTACAGTGGTCATCTGCTGTAGTGGGCTAATAATTAGCTTAATACACAAAAAAATATTTAACCAAACAAAAAAACTGCCCCATATTGTGGTACTGTGGCCATTTTATTGAAGCAGCAGGCTTTGCCATCATGGCACAAACCTGTAAGTAAAAGTATCTCCACACTGACCTCTTAACGGCCCCTTAGCATTGCGCACAAGATCATGTGTGCCATCTGAGTACGTAAGTGGCCTTTTACTCCATGAAAGCAATTACTGTTAACTTTAGTGTTTGGTTTATCAGTGATCCACCAATTACGCACACTTTACGCACAAAGCATTGGACACTAGAGCATGCCGCGGGCAGCATTTGCCTCATTTACTGTACCTGCAACAATAGCTTGACTCTCTCAATGGGAGCGACAGCTGTTTTGGAGATGGCAGCGGCAATGCCACCGGCCAAAAAGTCCTTCATGAAACTAACCACTGCGTCCGACATGGTTTAATTTTCTTTGTGCAGGTTTTAAACCCTAGCCCTTTCCAAACGTCACCAAGCTCCTCAAGGAAACCCTACGCCCCTCCAAGTGGACGAGGCACCCCCCTCTGTTCTTATATATGGGGGGCATTCATCGCGAGAATTTTGAGTGATGGATTTTCAGTTTGTCGAACCGTTAAACGACGCTGAATAAATTTCCGAGTTTAAAGTTCAAGTTGTGCGCCATGTTTCAGGTGTCAAGAGTCGGCCAAGCCGGGGACGTTTAAAGGGCAAAATCTGTGTGATTTGATTATCAATGGAACACAAATGTTTACAATCATCCTAATAAAAGAAAACTCTTGCTAGTCGTCAGACTTTTCTCAAACAGACCTGAAAAAAGAGGATTAAAATGAATTTCAAATTGCATCAAATCTATCTATCTATCTATCTATCTATCTATCTATCTATCTATCTATCTATCTATCTATCTATCTATCTATCTATCTATCTATCTATCTATCTATCATGACAACTTGTTCTTATTTATTAAGACAGATAAAGAGGAAAATGTATTTATTTATTTAGTTAGGCAATGCATTAGGTGTGTTACTAGCTTTTGGAATCTGGTCACTGAGATCCTGTAACTGAAATCTTATCTTCCAGACTTGACTCATTGGTCATACAACTCGGTTCAAACTAGAGTGGCTCATCTTGTCTCAGTTTTGGTTCACAGAGGAGACGCTGCACATAACGTCCTGTGGTCACATGTCTTCCAGTGTGGCTGCATTACAACATGTATTTGCAAAGCTTGCTGCTTTATGGCTGGAACAAATTCATACAATATGACACTGTTAATTAATAAAAGAAAAAGAATACGTGCAGAGTGTTGCTATTAGATGCATGTTATAAAGAAATCAACGATGTTGACTGATTAAAAAAAAAGTCACCCTAAATGAAAAATGAATTAGATTATTAAAATGTCTGTAACTATTTAGAAAATGGCCACCTGGTGGCGCTGCTTGACCGTGGGGGAGTCATAAGCAAGTTCACAAAGAGTCAACATGATTTCCACTAAGCAGCTGCGTATCACTGCTAGTAATACTTTAGAATAAAAATGGCTTTATTTGTGATGATTTTTGTCCACACCTGAGTTTTGTGTGGGCACACAAAGAATTTAAGTCCACAGGTTGACAAAACACAGTAGAGATGTATATGTTATATATGTGGTTTTTATAATGTATGGATATTTTAAAGAAATGTAGATTTTAGTATCATACTTTTTATTATGTACTCTTTCTTGTAGGCCAGTCAGCTTAAGCCGATGATTTATAGATCAAAGTAGAAGAGTGGTGAGCTGTTCCAGTCTTACTGTGTAATAATCCCTTGTACAGCAAAAAGTAAAGCAGGATGTTCTGATCACTATTGTACTGATTCTGATTCTAGAAATGTAATTTTATTATGTTTTCTGGCAACTTTATTTATTAAATCTGAAGTATTTTAAGTTGTTTTTTAAACTAAATAAATGTGTGGGTTGCATTATAATCGCAGAAATTAATCTCTGATGTATGGAGCATTAGGTTGGTTAGATTAAAAACCAAGATGACTCCATTTTAAATCCTGCTTTTCTGAAATGTAAACAAGCCTTAAAAGTTGTTCTCATAATCAGTTTTAATTGCATGCTTGCTCACTATCTTAATTCTCACAGAGGACTGTGTTAACTTCTTTTCAGGAGGCTACTGAGGTTGTCAGTCCACCTCCTGCTGTGTTGTTCTATCTAGTTGATCCACTAAGTGGCACTAGAAAGCTGGGCTATGAGAAAGAGCATCAGTGACATCCCCAGAGACCCAATGTGGTGCCCAGTGAAACAGGTGCTTTTCCTCACCGAATTTCTGCGCAACAATAAAATTAATGCACCACTTTACTTGTTCTCCATAGGGAAACCCTCCTAAGTAGCTCCCTTCAGACAGGTCAGAGGTCAGGCTCAGCTGCAAGGCTGCAACCTTAGAACTGGTCAGGAATTAAGTGTCTTGTTCGCTTGTGCACCTGCTATTTGGCAAGTAAAGTCATGCAGTTTAACCACATAGATTTATTCAAGACTTGAGTACTGTAATTGAGCTTTCACATTAACCCTTTTATCTTGAGAGATGTATTTATTCAGTTTTTATGTGTATGTGTACTGTTTAAGTTTACACTTAAATATTTTGATATTGTTCATTTCCTAGGGGTTTATTTATAAATTTATTGTGATTTACCCCAACATTTAAATATAAAGTCATTATATGAAAAAGTAATGGGTTAAAATTATTATTTTGTCTACATGGGATTTAGCAGTGATATGAAAAAAATGGGAAAAATAAACGTTTTGTTGTAGGCTGTCTTTTTTTTTTTCTTCTTTTCTTTTTTTTTCTATTATTATCTAAATCTAATCTAGATCTGCTAAAGTCGTTGCTCGGTAACCTCGGAACTTCAAGGGAGGGGTCATGGTTTGGGTGGGGTGAGCTTAGATTTGCATTTTGAGTATGAAGAGCTGCAGGTGTCAGAGAGTTAGCCCCCCACCCCCATGCACACATATACCCAGCCGTTACACACAATCGTTACGCACCACTCATGCACCAATACAGTTACTGATTTTATCTGCTAAGTAGAGGCTGTGATGAGCATCTCATTACTCCTCAGTTCCCCGCTGCCTGTGTCAGACATTAGCAGCTCAGATATAATGGAGATTATGAATGTCAGACAGGGTTAAACCCACTGATATTAAAGTCAGACCTGGTCAGCATAGGAGCTTTTTTTTTTTTTTAACTTTAGGGTCCCAGTTTTTTTTTATTTGGCTTTAATTCAATTCAGGCCTTGAAAACTTGCTAACATATGTTTATTAAAGATTGGATGCCCTCCGATCTGAAACAGATACAGACTATAGCACAAAACGTTAAATCAACCAATTTGATAACATTAGAAATTAGGGCCCCAAAGAGAGGAAGAAAATTCACCAAATCTCTGGAAATGCTGATGCATTGTCAGAAAAGTTTTCAACTTACACAACATTAGGTGCACCTATAGAGGCCAACACTACTGTTCCATTATATGTAGGCACAGAACAGACTGTAAACGTTGTGTTTTAACTAATCAGACATCCCCCAACACAAACTGGGAAAAGTAGTTCATGCTAAAATTATTATGTAAATGTTAATATTAATAAATGTCATAAATACACAAATCTCTGTATCTCTACATGACTTCCCTACACATTTGGCTGACTTCCTCAAGTCCACAGGCTGCTTTTAAAGCGGGAGTAAGGTAGGGCAAACCATTGTTCATTTTATAATTCAGCAAGCTGATTCAAAAAGGTAACATACACAAAATGCGTTCATTTAAAATGCTGGACGAAAAAGTTTAAGGAAACAGATCGGGTACAGTACAATGACAGTTATCAAAGTCCCTTAATATAATTTAATCCATCAAATGCATTGGCACACAGGAAAGTGTTATGGTTTGATTATAAAAAGAAAGAGTATTTGCAGACCTGCAGTTCTTTATTTGTGCATACATGTGCATAAAAACTGAAGCTGTTTGTACATTTACACTTTTTACTTGGGGCAGAGAGAAAACCTGTTTCTGACAACCTAAGATGCCTGGAAGGTTTATAACACAGAAAAATCTGAAATTTAATCTGGGTCTAACCCAATCAAATCTTTGTAAACCTACAGCAGTATTTTAAAATTAACTCTTGACAGAAAATATACATGATCCACTTTTCTGGTCCCAGTGGGGTCCCAGTTGGCTGTCACTGTCTTATCAAACTTTTAGGAAGACCCATAAATATTCCTGTAATAACCTTTGGTAAAGACTTTGTTATTGTAACGTTGTAGATTAGTAACATCAGGTAAACAATAATAGTTTAACTAAAATACCAGTTTACTTTGGTGGAGTATTATGTAGATATAATAGTTCTTTTTACTCCAGATAAATACACATTTGCTACTCTAGTGGGTATTTAAGACAGCAGGGTGGCTTTTATGGGAATGATTTGACATCTGTGCAAGTGATGTTTTTATTATTTTAGGAGACACAAAATTATGCCTTAAAAGATGCAACACAACCAACAATTAACAGACGTTTTCAAGACACATCATGTGTTTTGACTTATACAGAAACGAGAGGAACATGAATAAAGAACTATGCCATTCTCTCCTAATAAAAAGACAAAATATTGTTTGTTTGTTCCCTAACAAGAGTCAGTCGTCAGTTCCTTTTTAAAGCCACAATACGTTTGTTCTGAGCAGGCACAGAGATAAGGCTCTTCCCAGCTCAGAGGATCTTTGTTTACCCTCTGCTATTTGGTGCTATTATTGGCTTTTGGGCTATTTCCATAAACATTAAAGAGGCTAACTGTGACACAGTGTGAATTAAAGAAAAGAAAGGTGGAGACAGACTCACGCAGCCCACGGTTCACACCTGCAGTCAGGGCAGTGCCCGTGGCAGAGCAGCCAAGGTGGGTGAGCACACATGCACACACAGAGCTGTGGAGAAGGAGGGGAAATCTCCATGACCAATCAGGAAGACCTGGAGACACACGATCAGTGGGAGATAAAGGGATGGACATGGCAGGAGTGGGGGTGAAGGGTGAGAGACCCTGAGGCTAAGGGAGAGTGGCAGAAAAAAAAGGGTTCATGAGAAAGTGGAGTGGCATGAGAATTAAGAATGGATGAGTGCAAAGCCGGAGCTGAGGAAAGATAATCCGAGTATTAAAAGAAACAAATCTGATCATAAGGGAGGGTCTGAGAAGTATGGCCTCCTGGAGGTGATGTGTATTGCTGTTTGACTTTGCAACGTCGAGCTGTACATAAATATGATATTTAGGAGGAAGTTGGCTAAACTTGGTGTAATCATCATCTGCAAAAGATAAACTATTCTCTAAATTTCAACTATGTTGCTAACCAGTTAACTGTCTTCTTTAATTAGAAAGAAACCATCAATATTATGATCTCAACTTTTCAGATATTTATATTGCCTGTGTTATATTTTAAAAAAGCAGTATTTTACAGAACAATAACTCACTAATTAATCAAGAAATTAATATGAAGAAATATTGTTATGAAGAAAATGACAGAACACCAGACACATATTTGCACCAAACAGGTCATAAAATTTGACCTTAGCACCCAGAAAGAAGTGGACAGAGGGTATAAGTGCTGGATTTTTACACTGAACACAAGTGAAACATTTGCACTAACTAAAGGTATTAATTTACTTTGTTGTCTCTGATGCATATTTGTTTATTTGCAACAGTATTTACTTAGTTGGAAAAAGCCTGGCACATGAGGATACATACAGTGTATCTGTTGTTATTTTTTTATGTTGAAATTTTTGCAAATGATTAGCTCTGCAATAATGGTGCACTTCCCCTTCCTTGCACCTTGCTTGACTCTTGCATCACTTTACACAGAAACCTCCTGCAGCTACTGAAACCACTGCTGGCACAGTAATTATATGCCAGCTGCAGTCAAATTTCATGCACAATTTTTAGATTTGTGATGAAGTTAATGTTGACAAACACGAGTTATTGACCCCAAATTTATTTGTATGTATAATTTAAAATATTGCTATCTAGTAATTGCTCATTTATTTATATTTTCTTACAGATTTTCCATGATTACTTTCTGATTCACCAGATTTCTCTTTATACAAGCAGTCTTTAATTGTTTGTGTGTTAAAAATTTGAGGGTTCTTTGCTGTAGTTCTTGTGTTAAATTTTTCAATTTGTTTCATCCTGACATTCGCTGTAATCGATCTAAGTTGATGGGCTTCTCTCTCCAGTGACTATACCTGTTTGCCCTGCTCAAAATCATCGGAGCTTATCCAGCCGTACACCATGGACATGTCACTAGTCTGTCATGGGGCGAACAAAAGAGACTATCCAAAAAGAGAATTGTCCTTGCTCATTCTCACATTAATGACATTTAGAGTCATCTATTAACCTAACATCTCTGTGTGTGGACAAGAGGAAACCAGAACATCTGAAAAAACAGGGACATCATTAATTTTCAAGCCAAAAGGTCAAGGTTCAAAAAGGAATCTTCTACTGAGGTGACCATACTCAGCACTGCATCATTGTTCGACCCCTAGCTATGAAGCACTTCTGTAAAGCTGCATTTTTACTTTACCAAGTTAACTTTATACCTGACCTTGATACATTTATGTCTCTGTGAGATCAACCCTTGCAAATAGCTGCTCCACCCATTTTGATCGTCAAATCAGAACCCAGTTCTTAAAAGATCATTTTCTTTCTTCATGGTAGAATAAAGTAAGTAAATGTACTCAACTAGAATACTTAAAGGCATTTGTAAAGTAGCTCAGTATTTTAACACCATACTACTCTATATTTTGAGATATTGTGCTTTTTATTTCACAAAACACAACCACAACTTCTACTTCACAATGTTTCACATCGACTTGTATGTGATGGCTCTTCTGCCATCACATAGTGTTGGCACTGAGTATCTCAGTATGTTTTCCATTTTATTTACTTCCAAGACACAGTTCCCTTATTTAATTAAGCTACAATTAATTTATTAAACTATCCTGTGACATGAACATTTCATCTCACTTCGGACATTTTAAGTAAGGATGCACATTCAATAATATACAAAAAACTGTTGCTCCTTTTGTTGTTGAGATTTGGGGATTTCTGGGGTTCAGAAGGGTCGCTGTTTATACTTCAGATGTGAAGCTGGGAGGCAGCAGTGCAGGCAGCTGCTTTATTGATAATCTCCAAATTGGATAAATGAGGTATTAGTAAACCTTGTTCGCAGTTCATTTTATAGGATTTGGGAAAAACCGGAGTGCAGGAAATGCACTAACAAGATTTCCTAATATGTGTGTGTGAGAGCGTGTGTGTAAGGGTGAATTTATGTGTGATTGGGTGAATGTGACATGTAGTGTAAAAGCACTTTGAGTGATTAACATATAACTAAAATCCATGTCCCGTTTTTTCTTTCGTAAGTATACATGCCAGTGAATCATGATATTCCTGTGTATTGTAGGTGTGAATATGTCTTTTGATATGGGCAACACCCCCAAATAAAAATAAAAAAAAACAAAACAAAACAAAAAAAAAAACATGTGAGGGTAACAAGAATTCTTTTCTGTGACATTTAGGTCTATCTTATCTTCCACTCCTTCACACCAAGTAGTAGGAAAATGTTAAATAGCAGCTCTCATCTCTTACCAACGATAAAAGAAAACCAATCTGACCAGTGGTCATTCAAGGTAAACTAATCAGTTCGGCTTAGTTATAAACGTATAGTACTCTCAAAATGATGGGCTGTCTAATGCAAGTGTGTGAACCACATTCATCCATTATTCGTAGCACTTAGAAAAACAACAGTCTCTTCAAAGCTTAGTATCATTTCAGGTTGAATCTAAACCCTCTTCACAGGCCTGAGTCCCAAATTAGTAGGGTCATTTTATAAGGGAAATAATCTCATCGGGAATTAGAGTGTAAAGAGGAAGAACCTTTTGACACAGCTTGAGTTTAGGTTGTGAAGCCTCTATTGTGGCTTACTGGTATGTAATTAAATGCATTGATATTAAAGTGGACACTGTTTTGTAGAGAGGCTTTCTTTATTGTGGGAAGATGAAACTTTCCAACAAGGCAAAGGAGTGATGATTTCATCTATTTAAACATAGAAAAGCTTGCACCATACACACTTAAAAACATGTTTTTCATAGTTTTGTGTTACGGTGTTTTAGTAAAGCTTTTTTTTTTTTAAAAAAAAAGTGCTTATGAGATTAGTACTATTTCTAAGAATCAACAATATTTTAATTGATTGTCATAAAAATATTCAAATGAAAATATTTTAACTTTAAATTCGTTAAAGGAAATTAAAAAAATAATCAACAGATTTTCACACTAAAAGAAGTTTTCAGCTAGCTTCTAATGGACTAGACTTGATGAAAACCAAAATATGTTTTCTGTAAAGAAAAGGGAAAAACTATTACAAAACTGATGTAAACTAAAAACGCTAAATATTTTGCTATTGACTAGTCAGTTTGGTTAAGTATATTTTTATTTCTCAAAACATTTACTTCCAAGCTGTTGAGTGGAAATTCCATATTTTAAGTTTTAGTCTGTGTTTAGTGGATTTTAAATACAAATTTAAGCTCTGCAGGGGAAATTCTGGGCAATTTGACCACAGCTGTTAGATTTGGGATAAAAGCTGCATTTTCTGTTTTAAATTTTTTTATCTTTACTGAAATGGATGATTTGTGTAACATTTTTTTTAACATTGTTAGATTCATTCATCGTTACATTCAAGATAAAGTTGATTGTAAGCATCTTATCCCAACAATAACCAGCTCGTCTTGTTAAGACCGTCAGCAAAATGTTACATTTCTTGGTCTCTTTAACTATTCTGTGCCTAATATGACTTTAAGTAAACTTTGAGAATAGAAGATTTTTCCAATTTTTCCAATTTTAGTTTTAGGCATAATGTATAATTTACAGATATCCACTACATGTCAGACAAGTTTAGTCAAACATTATGTCTTCATACTGTTTTGTCTGCTGAAACATGGTTTCAGATTATTTAAGAACCATTAAAGTAGATTAGTTTGAAAGGGCCTTAATGCCTTTGATAAATCAATTTGTTTTAATGTGTATTCCTGTGCCATTGTTTATGTGTGTGTGTTTGTGTGTTCCTGTGCTTGTGTGTGTGTGTGTGCCTCATGGGGCATCGCTGACCCTTTAATAGGGGGATAAGTCCCTGCTTGTGCGTCCATCTTGATTTGATGGCCAGAGAGAAGGCTGATTGACCCCTTGACCCTCTTGTATGAGGGGGTGCTCATCGGTGTCCGGAGCTCCTGTCAGGAGGTCAATGAGCGACGGCTGCTCAGGACATGCTGAGCCTTGGCTAAGTGACTGGACCAGATGACCACCCTCTGCTTTGACACTCCCGTGTGCCTTCTAGAGCTTGTCACAGTGAAGCCGGGACTCGGGACTAAAGCTCAGGTTTGTACAGCTGTTGCTGAAGCGTTCACTGCTCTGCAAGCGAAAGTTTTACTGACCTCCTGGGCTGCAGCAATGCTGTCTACACAGGACTTAAACACTGATTTTATCATTTGTTTAGGAAATGACTTGATACTCTGTGATGATATATATGTTTCTTTGGACCACATGAAGTGACTTTATTTTGAAGTTTGCTATCACCATCTGTATTTTTACTGACTGTCATAGCTTAAAACATAAAGTAGCTTTTAATGCTCATAATCATCAATTTTAGTATGTTCAGTAAACGTCACGAGAACAAGGACAAGTAACAGTCAGATAAGTGTTTAATGTGGCACTGTCTTTAAGTTTATGAACCTAAAACTGACTGTAGCTAAATCTCAGCATTAGCTAACACTTATTACTGATTACTGCTCTTTCATCTCAGTTTACCTGCTAATTCAGACTCCTCCAATCATCCCAGAAGGTAATCTTTCTTGCAACGTTAGTACGCAGTTGTTCTGTAAAGGTTAAATGTGGGAAAACAAGGGGTAAATAAAAAAAATATATTGAATTTTAATGCCTAGAGCATTTCCTTAAACCGCTACAATGTCGCTTTGCCTGTTTTCTTTTCAGGGCTGTAGCCAGGGAATAAAAATAAGAAGGCTATTAAATCATGGTCAGGCAATGGGTTCACTATGAAACCATGTTATAATTTAATTATTAGAAAAAAATTTTTCTTAGCTTTTGAATTTGCACCATTATTATTAAAGAAGCCCTTTCATTCACTATGGTTGTTCCTATATATCATTATGAGCTCAACGAGTTTAGCAGCAAAGCTTTTGCCAGTTTTCCCAGCTTTAAGAGTTGCTCATATAAGATTATTCCAAAACTTCATGAATTACACCTGGTCCAGCTGCCATCATTTAAGAGTCAGAGTACATCCTGGATTGGTTGCCACTCAATCTCAGAGAAAAAGAAGAAAAACAGCCATGCACACTCACTTCTATAGGTCAACTTAGCATAACCTAACCTGCATAAAAACATTGAATAAAACATATTTATGTGATCATATATTGTGTTTGCAATAAATCTATCTCGTGTGACTGGTGAGCTTACAAATAATAATTATAATAAAAAAAAACTAGTATTAACAAGTTACAAGCAAATATTATGAGTCAAGCTACGGACTAAAATGTAGCAATTAGCCTACGTGTTAGTGGATAAAATCTACCAAGAAGATTGATGGTATTATCATCATTTGGTTTTAAATGGTAAAAATGGAAACAGACATAAATAAGCAAAGAGAATATTTTGTATTACCTTCTGTAGAGCTGTTGTATAATTAATTTCTCAATGAATTCCACAAGGTTGATCAGCAGGCACTTCGTGTGAATGTGTGTTTCCTGTTTCACTGCATTTGTTCATAAATTTTGTTTTGGGTTCATACCCAGTTTATTCAAGTGATTGTACTGAATTACTCCTGTCTTTGTTTAATTAATACTCAGCATTAAACTAAGTATTCTCACTAATCGTCATAACATTCTTTAATTACATAAAGTATTATGGCTTAAATTACAAAAAAAATGAGCAAATAACTTGATTTTAACTGAATTGTTTCATTAATGCCTTAGATCTAAGCCTTAAGGAGGAAAAATGGGATCTTCTTTTCAGTTTGAGAGGGCTGTTGGGTAATGAGGAGGTCAGATTAAGATACCGTGATCTGCTAATTTCTTTTCCACCAAATATTATTTTAAACTTTGCATTGGTGCCATCATTTGTCAGCACATTTCACTCCTGGTGCAACCAGCCTGTGTACTGGTGCACATGAAATATCACACCTCACTGCAGCTAAGCACAGCTGAAAATGGATCATCCCAATGTGGACTCTGGTTAAAGTGAACAAGGTAATGAATTTTAAACTGCTATAGTAACAGCTCTCAGACATGTGGTTTTAGTGTGTGAGCATGGGTGAGTGGGTGGGCGTGTGTGTGCGGTTAGGATTTGCAATTGTGTCTATGTATCTGTATGAATGTAGGGGATATGTGCATTAACAGGGGTGGGGGCTGGGAGTCAGCCTCTGTGTATGTGTGAGTTTATGTGCTGAGGATAAAGACCTTGCAAACCAGCCTGGCTTAGCTGACAGGTGACAAGGGTTGTTTTGAAAAGGGATTTTGTAATACCAACAGTGAGGAAAAAGGCTGGGGTACCAAGGGACCTCTGAAAAGAGAGAAAGAGGACTTTTCTTCCTGCAGTGAAGGAAGAGAGAAAAACCCCTGAAGGCTTCGAGGGACTTAGAGATCCCACTAATCAAACTGCTCCACCGTCTAGCGCACTCATTTTTATTCAAAACACAGAAATGCTAAATCATTCCAATCGGATTGATCCCTGTGTCAGTGCCTGTGTGGTATTTTCATTCTCTCCTTTCCATCATGTCCTCAACTCTGACATATCAGTCAAGCAAGGACAGGGCTGTTACAAAGAGGACTGATCCAGAGGCAGCCTAATGGTTAAAAAGTGGCATTTTAAATGTTTTTGTGAATTTGCATGAGTTAACGAGCCCTCTTGAAATGAAACACTTAAAATTACTTTGGCTTCAGAGCATTTACTCCTAAATTTTAACTTAAACAAGGTTGCAGCTTTAAACTCATATACAGTGGTTTATAAAGCATGTTGTCAAGATGTGACATCATGAAAGAGACCATGCACAGGTACAAGAAATTGTTAATCTTTATGGTAGAAAATTTAAGTCTTGCAAATATTAACATATTTCATTCATTATTCAACCAAACATACAACAAATTTCTGGGTAATTTTTGCTTCATAAAATGAATTTTAACAATGAAGTCAATAACAGACCATCCTGTAAGCCCTTAGGTTATATCACTGACAAATAGCTGACACATTTATCAAAACACAGTGTTTTTAGGGCACATTTCAGGTAACAGGGAGGATTTATTTGCTGCCTGTGTGTGATTTTTACCCACACATGTATCCCGCCAGCATACAAAAAATTCTATGCATATTAGGTAAATTTGCTTCAGGTTGGTAACCAAAAAAAGCCTCCCATAGTAGCTTAGTAAGTAAACTGTGCTGCTAAATTTAGATAAAATAAAAATAATTTCTTGGTTTAATTTTTAAATTATTCAGAAAATCTGAAGAAATCCCTGTACACTAGGTGCAAACTTGTATTCTGATGGCTATGGTCTTTGGGCTTTCATCAGATTTTGTTGTAGAAATCATTGCATGGGCTCAGAAAATCATTTGAATATGACTGTCTGTGAATACAGTTCCCTCAATAAATACAAGTTTTAACTTGATCATCAATCCATCCATTTTCTATACCGCCTATTTAAATTCAGGGTTGTGGAGAAGCCAGAGTATCCCAGCAATTGCCAAGAGGGAAGGTTCAGCCTGGACAGGTCGGCAGACCATCGCAGTAAACTTTATCATGCAAAAAATAAATACATAAATAACACACACACACACACACACACATATATATATATATATATATTTATTTATTTATTTATTTTATGGAACAAATAAACTATTCCCTAGGCTTGAGAACATGAGCAAATACAGCTATTTAGCCATCTAATGCACTATGGCAAGATGCCCACTCTGCACCCCCTCAGTGTGTTCACCTTCAAAAGTGGACTAACATCACAGTGGATTAGTGGTTGGAATGAACAGAGAAATTGTTAATTGTTTCTAAAAAGAAACAAAATTTTAGGGTTAAACACCCCTGCTGTGACCCAGCCTGTCTAACAGAGAACATTTGCCCAAGCAAACAGTGGCCTGTCTCCCACCTCCTCCTCCATCTCCACCTCCAACCCATTACACCCACCAAAGTGCCTTGTAGCAGCGCAGGAATGGAAAAGGGAGCAGCGACTCTACTCTCATCCTTTCCACCAGTGTCCAAGATTAAATCGTGAAATCATTTAGTGTTTGTGTGGTCCTCTCTTTGCCATGTGGAGAAAGGATGGACTGCATAGGGAGAGAGAGGAGCTCCAGTCAGTGTGTGGGAACCACATAGGAAGAAATCCCCGGCTGATCCCGGCCAAGACACTTTGTTTTTCTGCCCTCCGCTCCCACCCCTTCCCACCCTCTCTTTCTGTCCATCGATTTTTTGTGTTTTCATTTTTATTCATTGGGTGATCGGGGTGGAGGCAAGGGTGTCAAGAAAGCAGGGGGCAATTTGCGTGAGTGTGTATGTGTGTGTGTAGGAGGAAGGGATGTGGATGTAGGTGCAGGCCTCAGACCAGGCCTGTCAACAATAGCCACAGTGTTGTTTGGGTTGTTGCGTCCAGGACTCTTGGACATTCTTCCCATGTCAGTATAATCACTACTGGGAGGTAGCTCCATTACGGATTACCATATCATTAATAGTTTCCATGACTTTTGTTCAAAGGCTACTTGTGTAATGTTGCCTTGTGGATGACGGCTAATCCGCTGAGCTGCAGCTGTAGGAAAGGAGAAGGGTAGATCCCACCATCAGTCTCTCTCTGCCTCACACACACATATAGACACATATAGAGGCATCCCCCTGTCCCAACCCACGGGGATCAGGCCACTGAAGGACAGATACAAACAACAGTCACATACAAAGTTCCCCCATAGCGAAAAGAAACATTTATTCTACACTTCCCAACTGATCCTCTGCCACCGCCTCCCCCTCCTCCCCTCTCCTCCCATGTCCCTGAGTTGGCTGTCATCCTCCCATTAAAGCCCTACCCTCTCTTTATCATAGCCCTCCTCTCAGATGGTGGGCCAGATTAGGAGGGGAACAATAACAGTTTTCAATGTAAAATGTGCGTCTTGTTAGTCCTTTTCCCCTCCTCTCCCATCTCAGGATGGGAAGAGAAAAGGAGAAGCGCAAGCAGCCATTCAGAAAGTTATCTGTGGGTGTCTTCTCCCCACAAAAGTGGGCTTGTTCTGTGGCTGCTTTAATCCTCCTGTTTCTCTCTGCCATTAGAGTTAGTTGTTTTTGTTTTGTTTTTACAGACATTTTAAAACCATAAACAGAAAGTTTCAGACAGATGTATCTGTATGTATTTCTTAACGATTTGAGGTAGAAAAACATAAAACAGATGAAAGTATAAAAACTACATTTTGCAGGTATCTTCTCTGAACATGCAACATTAAATAACACTATTTAAGTCAGTGTTTGATATCAAGTAAGACAGCTTTATCACAATGATCTTTATGCATTTAAATATTGAGTATAAATAAACAGAATTCACTATGATGGAAAATTTGTAGGAGAAATCAGGATTGATATTTATATATGTAATTTTGAAATATTGTGGGAACTATAATACCTCAAAATCTTCAAAATACCACTTCAAAATCGTAGCATTAATTAAGATTCATGACTTCAGAACCCAGAATGTACTGTGAATTAATCCCAAGTGCGTTTAATTTCTTTTTTTTGCATCAAACTTGAAATTTAGCATCAGGTATTGGGCAAATAAATCAGTGATAGAAAAAAAAATCTACAAAAAAGATCTGAAAAGAGTTTCAAAACAAAACACTGTTCAGTGCTGATACACAACGCAAATAATTTAGTATACAGTATGTTACCCATAGAACTTGTTCAGTTCTTTTTACCCCATCCAGCTCTTACAAACACAATGTTGTTGTTTTGTGTAAATCATAATTTATGTTTGAGATAGTAAACTGTATCTCAGTAGTAAGTATGTGTAGTGAGACACAAATATTTCCTTTGAGATCCACACGCTGATTCCAGGGATGAAGACATTCTAAATGCATGTATCATGACAAAGCTTTAAAACATTAAGTAATACTTTAAGGCTCTATTCTGTAATAACAATGACATTTACACATGGTTTAACATCCAGTAAAACACTCACAAACATGACATGACCTGTCTGCATCCTGCTGGGATTGCAACTATATTTTAAATTATCCTTAAATTTTCAGAATGTTTTGTGTCAGAAACACTGCGTGAGTGACATGTGGTTGTTATTTCATGGTCTGTTGTTTGTTGCGCTGCATCATGTTCTCGTGTTGGACATGGACGCCCTGCTGTGAGGTCACAGTGAGGTCAGTGGAGAGCTTACTGCTTCTCCCACCACCATGTTGGCCACCTATTAAACTGCTGCAGCTAGAAAGAGAAAAAAATAAAATAATTCTTCAGTTTAATAGCATTATCATGTCGTATAAAAACTGCTCTTATGTTCCTCCAATCCACAGATGGAGCTGTGTTTAAAGTTACCTCCTAAGAGCACCTTTAGCTTTAGCTCGAAATTCACTCCAGAAAAATTATTAGCAGGATTTCATTCAGTTTCAGCATATGCAGTCACTTGAGATAAAGTCTTCAAGCCTAACTCAGTGCCAATCTCATCCCTGCTTTATTTCTTTCTCTCGATTTGTTAATCACATGGTGACCTCAGAGGCTGACCTGTTGAGCCCCCGGGTCCACCCTCGCTGGCCCTGTGCTAGCCCCCATGAGCAGCTAAATACAGAGAAGTGTCCGTCATCTGGCCCGACAAAAGGGCAAACATACCACACTCACCCCTCATGAGTCCAGCCATGCGCACAGGGAGCACATTAGGAACTCTGGGTTTTATTTACCGTTTCTTTTTGGTCCTCCAAAGAGTTGACTGGGGCGTCAAGTTTGTCAGGTGCTTCAGCTGTGACCGCATGACCACATCTCTCTCTCTCACACACACACACACACACACACACACTGCTTTTCAGATTTGCGAAAAGCCTCATGTTGTATTCTCTTGACCAACATTGTCGTTTTTCATATCCTCCACAGGCCACTGAAGCGTTATGTTATGACAGGAATGAACTGGCCCCGGTTACAACTTAAAGAAACCTTTACACGTGAATGAAGTCTCACAACTGAGATTTCAGCCGAAAGGACAGCCGCCCTCTTTCAGTCCTAAATAGAAAATTCTAGTGATGCTTAGGAATAGAAACACGTTGAATCTGCAAGGAAATAAATAATAGGCACAGCCTTCAACTCTACAGTCTTTAATAATTTCACTAAAATCAGTGGATGAGTAACCAGTGAATAGTTTGTTAAAAATCACCAGTATTTTTTCACATTAATCCAAAGATTATATAGTTGCTTGGGTAGATGAAGATTAATCTGTTCTGCATTTTGAGGAAATGCCTCAGTAAAAATAGAAATATCAGTGTATAATGTAAAATGGTTGGGAGTTAATGTTCTGCACTTGCTAAATAAAGTTGCCATGTAGTACCAGAAAAGTGTTCATCCTGCATGTTATAAGATACAGTGTAGAAGTTCACAGTTAGTTAGAAATTTCAAACAAATACTAATAATATTTTTCTGCAAATACAAATAAATATAAAGTCTGACTATCTGACTTTTATTATGCTAGTATTTTCAAGCGAGCCTCCAAATTTATGAGACTTATGTATTTTTTGTAAGTTGAGTCCATATTTTTTGTACATTAATTTGATTATGAAATGTCTTTTGGTTGATAACAGCTACTTTAAATCTTGCATTAAAAAGATGAAAGACAGCATCTCTAGTTTTTTCTCACCAGAATAAGAATTAGAGACAAAAGCAACTGAGCCAGTTTGATGGAGGAAATGGAGAGAAAGAAGAGCAGCAGGAGGAGGTGGTGGTAGACCAGTAGTGAAGTGGGGGAAAAGGGAGAGGATCTGCAAGACTGCAAGATGAGGAAGGAGAAAAGGAGATGTGCTGGTCTCAGACAGTGAAAGGAGAATATCTGATCCTTCACCAAACACCTCCAGTCCAGCTGGTCCACATGGAATAAAAAAATGATAAAATAAGACATTTTGCATTTTAATGAAAACTACTCAGTCCTTTTAAAATAAACATCTCTATTCATTCTAATTATTATCTTTGCTTTAATATGAATAATTGGGGCATTTCTGAATGAGAGGAGACAGGAAGAGAGTTTTAGTATTTTGTGTGCAACGTATTTTAGATCGATTGCTCAGGTTAAATTCAAAATTAACAAACGCTCCAAAACTTTCCTCCTAGGCCAAAATATGCTATGTTGTGCATGTTAACCACCATTATAGTTCCTATTAGTGTTTTTCTTGTTGTTATATTGTATGATTAGTTCAGTTGTGTTTTAAGCTTGTATCTGTTCTCCTCTCCATCTTCTCTACATACCTAAGTGAGGGATCAGCACAACCAAAACACAAGAGTTTCTCAAAGACTTTCCAAGGAAGAACTAGGAGAAGCTTCTGCAGCAACTGGTGTAAATCCGATCCATGGACTTGCTGATTGTACACTACTCACAAGCTACTCACTTCCACCAGGATTGTCTATGTGTGTTAGTTTGTTTTTGAGAGTTTTAATTTAGTGTTTTTATTAGTCTGACTTTGTCTTGCTTTAGATTTTGTTTTATTTTTAGGGCTGATGTACATTTAAAAAGTTTGGTTTTGGTTGGACAAGCACAATAGCTGTTTTTAATTTAATGCCTTTTTTTTGCTGACTTATTTATCTTTTAAACAATCAGCTGTTGATGAATGTTTTATATGTTAAAGTATGAATAAATCCTGACAAAAAAGTCAAGAAAATGTCTCACTACAATATAACAGGTAAGTTAATTTTATGTCTTAATAATGCGGTTGTAACCATATGAACCTATAATAGGTAAACAAGTTTCCTATAAGTGTTCATTAATGTTTTTTAATCTAAAGATTTTGATATTTAGAATTTATGGTCTGTCTCTCAAGAGAAAGATGGTGATTTTCATTAGCATTGAAGCACTCACTGGTCTTCATCTCACTGTGTGCGTTTCTGACAGATTTCAGAAGCTGCAGACAAAGTGGCATCAATGCTGAGTAAACAAACTATTATAACAAGTTATAATTATTGTACTGACATCAAAACAAACAAAACAGTAAAAAGTGAAAGCCTGTATCTTTATTAGTGTTGCTTTTATTTAACCTACTCTTTCAAATTTGAATAATTTATTGATGGTGTTAAACTTAATGCCATTAATCTTTAACAAAAAAGGTCTTCAGTTTTAAGTTATGCTTCTCCAATGGAGACGTCTTGTGAAATTATCCACATGGTGTTATATTTGCCTTGTCTTTACACACGACTCTCTTTACACAAACACACAGGAACTGGTATGTATGGCGCTCTTTGTGTTGCTACCATGCAAAATTACCTGATTTATCGTGAGCACTTTTCAATGTCACACTGTCTGTGCTCGTGACAAAAGTGCCCCTTGTTGTGGCACAACAGATAACCAAACCCAGCCTCACGAAGCGCACTGCACCGACCCAAAACACACACTCTCAACCTTTTGTCCCCCAAAGACAAAGCACTGCTCTTTCCCTTGGCAAATGATGCCTTAATTGTGCAAGTTAACAAGCTTGCTGTTTTTTCCCATGAATAACAAAGAGTTTCATCCAAGTTTGTTGCTTTTTTGTTTCTTCAACTCTGAGCTCTTTTCTATAATGTGCCGTTACACGCTTGTTGGGCAGTTCCCATGCGGCTGCTCTGTTCGCTGGTGATGCTCAGATTGTTTGCGGTCATGGTGACCGTGCTGTACATGAGAAAAAAGAAACTACACAACAACAGAAAAGGACAAAAAGCAGTAAAATGACAGACACAACTGAAATGATGGTCCACAGTGGGATATTTTGTACAGTATTCATTATGTTGCCATTTATTCCGAGAAGTCTTCGACCCCTCTCTGCTCTCCTGCCTTTAAAACACTGCCTCTTTTATCACTCTGTTCATTTTTGGCTCAAATATCTTTCTTCTAAATGGTAGTAGCGATGAATGGAACATCTCCATGGATTTGCATAATCTGATGGCATTGCTGTTGAGCACATAGAGTTGTGTGCCAAGTGCAGAAAGGTGAAGCTGTCATCCCTTAGCAGGGGGCAGAAACAGCAATGAAAATCTTTTTCCAGCAACTTAGTAGTCAGATTTTATTTGATGCCTGAGAAATGCATAAATGATGTCCAGATAATCACGACGTCTGCTTATTTTCTAAAACACTGACATGTCCCTTAAAAGGTAAATTATCAAATTGAATATTTACACTTTTCACACTTTAAACCAGCTCAAGGATGCGCTTTCAGACAGTAAAGGATCATTGATAAGGGTTGTTTTTCTCCCCAACAGACTCCATTCATGTCTACTCTCGCCTTACAGTGCCCGTCATTCTTGAGACGTGGCTGGTGCCAAGGCGGTAGGATGGCTGCCTCTCTCTGATGGGAAACTGTTGCTCATGTGTTGGGTTGGCTGCCAAGTTTTGGCATTATTGGTGAGGGAAGGGAGGGAGGAGGGGGTGGGGGTTGTACAGAAAGGGGGCCCTTTAAACCCTGTGAGATAGTGCTATCTGCTGTGGGAATGATCTTCATCCCTTCTCCCCCCTAGACTTAGACTCTCTCTCTCACACTGTTTCTGTTTCTCTCCATCTCCTCTTCTGTCTCCGTGCCCCCCTCTTCCCCCTCGCTCTCAGCCCCTTGTCCTTTCATGCTGTAGATCAGACAACCATCCTGAGGTGAGCTGGCGGAGATCTGATGCCATTGGGGCACTTTGATTACCAACCAGCACCGACTGTTGGATATCTCACAGCTTGCGTGTTTCATTGGCTTGCCTCCCGAAGCACGACTGTAACCCTCCTTCACACGCATGCAGAGACAACACAAACACCCAACAGCAGGGGATTTGCTGTTGTCCTCTGAGAAGCTTAGCTAGGTCTGACTTTAGTGCTCATGCAGATGCAAAGATCAAAAAGGAGCTTTCAGTCACTTATAAGGCAAAATCAGCATCTTATCCTTTTTGTGTTTTGATCCAAATGAGGAGTCATTCCACATTTTAGGGACAAACTCTGTAGAAGAGGTTTAGATGAGAGAAGTGGTCAGACTTGTATGTCTGTAGTAAAACGACAAAAACAAAAAGAAACATCCACATCATGCTTCTTTTTATCTGAATAAAAAACAACCTGGGAAAAAATCTAAACAAACAGAAATGAGTGTTTCAGAGCTGTTTAGACTTTTTCTTAGCCAGATGCTGTAACTTTCTCTGCTTGCAACTGAAAGCTGGTTTATATTAACCAGTCTAAGTTTGCTAGTTTTCGAAATGGTCATATTATTTCGTTCAAAAATACTGGACTTGTCATTCCTGTCAGTCTAATCTAAAAAGCAAAATTTCTCTTCAAATGCTCCTCTTTCTGCACTCACTTTTAATCTATTAAAAACATTATTCACCTTGGGGTAACTCATTTTATTGAACAAAGCAGTCCTGAAAAACATTTAAATTTCCATTGGATTTTTACAGTAATTGGACACAACACAAGTCACGAACACAATTAAACTCGATAAGAAATTCTTTTCACTCAGTTTTTGATCCAAAGAGATTTCTGACTGTCAGACTGAAAACTACTGAGCTCTCCTGCCTTTTATCATATACAGTACTTATGCACGGTGGGAGGTTTTCGGTGCTGAAAATGAAACTAAATAAAAATGTAAATCATGCCATGAATGTTTTTAGATTTTAATTAAAGAGCAAGTCTGTATTTGGGATAAGTACTATTTGCCTTCAGTGTAGTGCCAATACTCAAGCTATACAACATAATATTCTCTACATCTCACAATAGTTGTGAACACTTCATGCTGACTGAGTGATGTTGATTCAGGCACTATGCTGGAGCCTAAGTATAAGTTGCAGGACTCCTTCTTTCAGCTGATGACAATTAAACATGGAGTAAAAGGAATTCACAGAAGAGAAATACTCAGAATAACAAAAGAACATCAGTTCTCATTCAGGATACTTCTGACGTGGATAAAAACATTGAACAGAATTAATTGCAAACCTTGTTTCCTGAAAGTGTGGGTATTTGGAAAGTTTTCCTAATCAAGAAAATTGGCTTTTTGTAGTGAATAATGTTCTAAATACAGCAGAAACCGTAGGGTAAAAAATGGACAAGTTGGGAAATTTATCAAATTCACCTTGAGATGGTTTGTTAACTAATTTTTAATCATTGCAAAGTAAACCCCATTAAAACACGTATTAACTGGAGCTTGGCTGACGTATGTATCTGTGCATCTAACAAAAACGCCTGTGAGCCAAAGGGTGAACATCTCAGTGTTGATGCAGTAATTCTTTACATTTTGGAAAATGGTCACATGGTTTATAAAATTTTCAAAATATAAAAATAAATATATTACAGTTTAGCCTGCTTATAGTTACTCCAATGACATACAGTGAAGTAAAAGTACATCAGCCCAAAACTGTTTCTAATTTATTGGATAATAGCACACATAATAATAGCACAAAAAAAAAGTCTCTCAGATATTTCAAGATGAAAAATAGTAATCGTTGAGCAAATGTCCGCATTACGTCAGCACAACAGAGAATGTTTGGAAAATGATTACAGTATCATGAACATTTGCACTTTTAAATTCATTGTGAAATATGCTCAAAGAAATTATTTAAATTTTAGCACAAATTAAGACAAAAGATGTCAAATTGCTCCCACAGGAATGAAAATGGATGGTTGTTAAGGTTTCTTGTAACATGTATTAACAGGCACTCCTGAAGTAGTTAACAGAGGCCTTGTTCAGTGCTTGGTTTAAATTGGATCTATTTCTTCAAAGGTATGTTTGTTAAACTATTGATTTACCTCTTTTTGGGTAACCCACATCACACCTTTTCAGACATATTTACAGCTTCAAATCTTAGGTTGTGTACTTCAGAGCTGCCAGCCCACACTACTACACACACAGTGGAAACCAGGTTTGAACCTTAATGATGATGTTGTAATTCAGCTGATTTTGGCCAAACCACAGGAAGAGTAGCTGCTGTGAAAGGTCAGCAGCTAATATGGATCTAATAAAACAAACAAACAAACTCAGCACAGAGATGCAGGACACAAGATTATCTATGATGCTCAGAAAAAGACAGAGGATGTGTTCTGTGGTGAAGTAAGCCAATGTTTAAGCTCTGATATTTATGTTACATTCATTTGAGATACCGCTAAAATATTTTTGTCAATTCATAGCAATGCTTCCCAGGACCACTAATAATTATTTATACTTTCAGTCTCTGCCAGTCTTTATTTGGGACACAAAAGTCTCAATAATAATTTATCTTTTGCCACACTAATGGACAGATGATGTTCAGGTGGGAAGTTTGTAATCCAGGAACAGTCACACCAAGAAAAGTCAGCTGACTAGTTTACACTGATACAGCAAATGTCTGTTTTCTGATTGTTGCTTTCATTTCTTTATGGCTGATTTAATTTTTAATAATATGCTTTTACCTAGAAGCATAAAAAATAACCTATTGAATTACCCACTTTATTTTCACTATATTATCTGATTCCACTCTATGCGTTTTCCTGTGTGTCTCATCCTAAACACCACAGTGTATCTTTATCTTTAGCAGCCACTGGCATGTTGGGATAAGGTGGAATCTGGGATTTCAAACAGAAATGTTATGTTGACAAAAATTTTGAGATAAACTTTGTTTTAAAGTAGAGTAGCTGCTTTGGATTTGAGATTTTTTTAGGGATAAAATAGTACAATCTCACTCCCATCAGTCCCTTGCTTCTAACAACACAGATTTTTTTTTCTTTCTTTCTTAATTATAAACTTGCAACACTTTATATGCATCAAAGTTAAAGTTTAGGAACTGAGTCTGATTGTGTGTTCCTTTGGGGCTCCAGTGATGAATATTTTTTAAAAGATCAGATTATTGGTGTTCAGCATGTGATGTTAACTAAAAAGGTAAACATTCTCCAACTAAAGCTTTACCGATGAGACTCATTTTAAATGACAATAAATGGTCTAGAGTCTGTTTTTATTCCTGCTCAATGTATTATTATTCATGTGATGTGCAGCGATTAAATCTTTCTCATGTGGCTGAACATGAGTCCACCTCCCTCCTCCTAGTTTAGAGTCAGGATTTAAACCAATATTGAGGCTGTAGAGATCCAAGTATGCTCTCAAAAGCTTTTTTTTTATCTTTTATCTCATTGTCAGTTTTCCATCTGCATGGGCACTGTCTTTCACTTCTTTCTATTGCTCTCTTGTTGTTTGTGGTTTTGGTCAGGGGCTGGTTAATGTGGGTTTATCCAGCCATTCAGGCGTTTAACGTGAGCTTATCTATCTATCCATCAGTCTTCCACTCATCCATGGAGAAATGATTTTTGCATCCATTCTTTCTGTCCATACATTCTAACTTCCACATGAGGGTAGCAGCACACCTTGCTGTGTCTGATACCGAAACCAACACATGTTTAAGATGCAGTGTGTGTGTTAATTTAATGTTTGCCTCCAAATGAAAGCAGAGGGAAACTGTTTTCTTGCTCTCCTCTCATAGAAACTTTGATTTCATGGTTTGATCATTTTTCTTCGCAATCACTCAAGGATGAAGCACCAGGACTCTGAGATTGTTCCCTTTCAGGTCCACAACAATGGAGCTCCTTGGTTTAAGAAACATTGAGTTTTCCCTCCTTCTCTCTTTTTCTTTTTTTTAACCATATTTAACAGAAGACAGAAGGATCCTGGAAGCAGTTTATTAAGATGTTGTGGTCACACATATAGCAGTAAAACAGTTCCCTAAAAACACATCTCTCTTCATCTCTTGAGTCAGTTAGGAGGTAAAGAGTCTTTTAGTTGTGGAGTGTTTTGTTGTTGTTGTTGTTGTTGCTGTTGTTTTTGTTGTTGTGTGTGTAGATCTCAGTTTTCTTTTTTAAATTGTTGGTGATGCAGTGTTGCTCTCATGGTTTGTTTTCTGACTTAGGAAACAATTGATTTTACATGTAAATAAGTATCAGCCTTCAATCAGGGTGGATTTTCTTCTCTGCATAGCATCTATCTGTAATCCTACTGAATAGCCTCATTTGCCTAAATATATGGAAAGAGCAGAACTTGGCCAAAGTTCAGAGAAGACAACTTTTTTTCCTTGGAATCATCCACAGACTCCTAACACACACCTTATTTTTGTTGGACTGTAGGTGCTGAAAATATTTACTAACTTATTATTGTGATAAAACAACAGATTAGAATTTTAGGGGGAGGGGATTGTTGGGTTTGCTTAAGTGCAGGTTTAGTTGAGAGGGTGGTCCAGTGGGGAATCAAGCCTTAAAACAGCTTGTTTATGGAGAATATAAAGATTTATTTATCTGTGGCATTTATAATACTGTATAGCTATACTGTGAAAAAACTTAGCTGCTTTTATTTACCTTTAATTGTATATGTTTGTTCCCAATAAAATATTACTTGTGACTTCATAAAGTTGCAGGTTAAGATGTTTTTTTGTTTGTTAGTTTGTTTGTTTTTCTGTGATTTGTCCTTTTTAGCCAGAAAAGCAGTGAAGGATTACAAATTAGACATAATTTGGATATAGTACCACACAGTGTCACTCGGCCACCTTAAAACATAAGTGTAAAAATAATAAATAGAAGTACTTTTAAAAGAGAAATAATGTATTTATTCACAACATATACATCATCCAGCGGTATAAATAATATTAACAGGTCGAGGCAACGCTAATTACATGGCGTGTTGCGCGCTGTGCAAACTAAACGTGTTTGCGTGCGGGTGACCTATGAAGTTAAAATAATGGTGATCAAGTCCTTGCACCGGTGACAAGTATCCACCATGCTGCTGTGTGTGCGCCGAGAGCGGCATTGCTGGGTAAGAGATGCTCGGGCTGCGGGCGGAGCTGTGCCAGGAAAAGTGTCCCGGAGGGCTCTGCTGGTAGACAGAGTCCGACGGGCTGTGGCTTTGGTGTTCTGGGGAGGAGTGCAGCTGGCTGAGGTAGTCAGACGATTCCGGCATCGTGCCGACTGACCCGAATACAGGCTCGGTGACCACACGGGACTTTGACTGCAAAAAGGCGAGGATCCGCGCGTACTTGATATCTTTGGTTTCAGCTCTGTCCTCTGTGGTCAGGTAGTGCACCAAGTTCTTCATGCACTCGTGGTATCCATAGTGGAAGTAGTTGGCAAATTCAGCCAGGAGCTCACCTGAAATTAGTCACAGGAAGCAGCGATTACATCCCTGCAAACAGGACGTGACATGCAGGTCTGCGTAAAACTGGATTTGCAGTAAAAATTGAACAGAGTTACAGAGTCCTCAGTTAGAACGCAGAAAATATTTAACTTTGTAGATAGGACAGCAGTAATGTGACGTTTAAGTTTACTGACCTTTCTCTCTTCCACGGGGAAAATCCGCTGAGTGGAGCGCTCGCAGATATTGAACGGTCATCTCCAGGATTTCAGCTTTCTCCAGTTTTCCAGAGTTCTGCAAAAAATATATCTGTTCAAAAATCTAACATTTATGAATGTGTCAAGGAAAATAAGCTTTAAGCCTTAATGTCTGAGAAACATAGAAATCTCTCTCTCTCTCTCTCTCTCTCTCTCTCTCTCTCTCTCTCTCTCTCTCTCTATATCTATATATATATATATATCTCTCCCTATATATATATATATATATATATATATATATATATATATATATATATATAGTAGTAAATCTATTAACACAAAATATAATGGAACATCCTCACAATACCTGTTTAGCTAGGGCCATCGGTACAGTTTTTCCAAGTTCGTTTAGGCAGCGATTAATTCGGTCGCGTCTTCTTTTCTCGATGACTTTGTGGGAAATTGGCGTTCTCTATGAAAACATGAGGAGAGAAAGAATGAGTGCACAAAATCTCTGTAGTTCGTCTCGCTTAAACCTAGCATGTTGACCAAAAACTAACGAAAGTAAAGAAATTCCAGATTAATCAGCACAAAATTAAGGTTAAAGATTGTTTCATGAGATCTATTCTTGCAATTATTTGCTCGATGCGCGCTTTGTGCTCCAGAGCGCGCAGCACATATCTGCGCCCTGGCCAGATTCTTCAACTCTGAGGCCCCCGTAGGGAATAGTTAACGCGTCTGTATATACTTTTTTGTCTTTTAGCAAAGTTTACACATTACATGTGTTTGTAAGTTACACTACTGCCACACAAAAAAATGTAAAAGTGGTAAATGGATTCTTTTACATCAACAATGCGCCGTAGTTATCCTGTGATTCGCGCCAAACTTTGGTGCAAAACAGACTTACATTCCACTATTAAAATGTGTCCAAAACTAAGTTCGACAGTAATTGTAACGAACATTTCTATGTAAAGATTTCCAAATGATAATTTAAAAATCACAAACGTGCCATGTTGCCAAAATATATTAGTCCACAAAATGCAGAGCGCACAAGGAGCGCATACCTTCCTGTCCTTCATTTTAGATGCCATCGACGAATCCCTCGAAAACTTGAAAAAATAGTTCAGCTGTAAGTTGGAGGGATGTTAAGGTCTAGCACGAGATGAATCAGACTGAGGTTTGAGGGGAAAGCTGTCTCTTATAAAGGGACCATCCAAGGGACTCTGGCATTCACGGTGTAAATTATTCCATGGGATTAGAGCCATGCATTGGCTAAATGTGTGCATTTAGGATCAGTTTAAGAAATAGTAAAAAAAATCTAAAGCCATGGGCTGGCAGGGGGGCAAACCTGCTTTGTTAATCCACGTGGCTGTTCAAAGGACACGTGATTACTTTTGGAATATTATTTGCATAGTAACAACCCAGGCGGGAAATAAGAACTGAGAGTCGGGATCGCCTGATCCTGCGGGGCGCACTGTGCGCACTCAAAACAAAGCGGGCGAAAAAAAGAAACCCTTTTTCTTCCAACTCGCGTTTCTCACACGATCGCCTGTTTACAAATCCCAGCAAGCGATCTTAACTCTCATCCAAGCCTGGTCCGAGTTTTAAGGCCTGTCCAGTATCATTAAAGTAATTAAGTAAGCCTTTAATAGGCTGTTCCGCCAAGTTCAGGGGAGATCTTTTGGAGACGGAGTCCCCCCGTTTGTTCCCGGCGTTTCTCACACGACTTGGTGACACGTCCATCTTTTATGAGAGATGGCAAGCTTTTTGTTTACATTCTTTATTTTGTCGGACTCCTCGGCAGGTGTGTGATTAGCCCTGGCACACGAGCGTCGTCTGCGTCAAGGCCAGCGTCTCCAGCAGCCTCTGGCACACGAGGGTTACCCACCACTGGAGACTCTTTGGAGAGGCTCAATTTGTATCCTATTATCCTATAAGAAAATGTCTATTCAGTCGAATGAATAGTTTCATTGGCCTAAATTTTAATAATGCTGTGAAAGAAAGGGAGAAATAAAGAAGAATGCAGCTGGTGTGAACGTGCATTATTCCCCGTCACCTGCAAGATGGGTAGCCTGAAGACCCCTATTCATTTGCCTAATTTCGGTCAACTTAACAAACTTTGGGAGAAATTATACTGCCATTGTTATGAAGGGTGAAGCTTTCTGATCGAATTAACAGCATGTTTTGATCCGGTAAATGTCATTAGAAAGAAAGAAACAATCGCGTTTAAAGGGGCCTGGGTAATGCGCCAAGTGGAGACGCCAAAGCGCAAACAGCACAAAGGGTGCTAGTAAATGCCACAGGGGACTTTTGTACCCTCACATTGCTGAAGTTTTTTCCCCCAAACAAAGGGCATTATTTTATACTTGAATACATTTCATACAACAATTGGCTGTTTTCTTCAAACATATTTTCACAGCAAGGTCCACAACAGGTTTATTGTGTGCGCTCCGTCTCAGATTCAGACTGCTCTCATGCGTCATAACACTTGCTCAGATTCTTTTTGTGACTGAGAACGTTTTGATCTGTAAAGTTTCGCCATGGTCGGGTATATTTGATCCAGTGAGCGATGTAGACGAATTAAAAGCAGCGGAGATTGAGGAGAGCAAAGCTCACATGACATCTGAAGCTTTTGGAAAGTTGTGAGAGCACCATGGAGAGAAAGGCGCGAGTGAACGGGACGGGGGCATAAAATCCAATTACTTGAGTGAGGAGTTTTTAACACTTTTTTATGCGTTTATCCTTTGAAATATGGAGGGACTTCTGTGTTGTTGCTGTTTTAAGAACCGAATTAAATACTGGAAGCTTCAGCTGATGGACTTTGTAAAGCCAAATGCTGCGTCAGAACGAAGCCAAACCGGATTTTTTTTTCTGCGAAAAAGTTGTTGTACCACTCATTATTGTATTTTAATGTGACTATTGTAATCCATGTTCGAATATTTATTTCTTAACAGACTAAATTAACATTGAATCTAATGAATAAACATGCAATAAATGTTTATTTTTGTTGTCTTCTAAGTAAATACCTCCTATCACTGCGTCTGCACCTTACAATGCCGTTTAAAGTTTTATTTTTCTTCTTTCACAACTTCTTTTTCACCCTTTTTAGTAACATAATTGAAATATTTTTAAAAGTTTACAGTGCGGTTATGGCTGCGAGCTGAACAATAAAGAGAAAATTATAACGCTTTGAATAATCTAGTGCTGCAGGCTCTGCGCACACAAGGGGCAACTAAACACGTACATTCTGCACTGGTTTTGAACGCTCGTTAGGACTCATCTGTTGTCTTATAGCTACAGAAGACTAATGGAAAACCACTGGACACTAACAAGACAAGGCTCTAAAACAATTAATTCGTGGCTATAGAGTAGCCAAATCCCGTCATACAACATAAACATGCAGGTTATTTTTATTGCTATTCAAACACTGTCAAGAAAAGGAGCTATATTAGATTCCCTATGTGTACTACTGCAGGAAAAATAATAAATCCCTGCAGACAGGTCCTCTGACACATGACTTGGTCTCATTTAGATTAGTTCGGCATTTTGATGTATTTTTCCATGTTACATTTTCACGATACAATGGCTCTATAATTGGTTGATACGGGATATCTATTGAATGTTCTCAACTTGTACAGTAGCTACTCTTAGTAGGATATAGTGGCAAGCTTAATATTTGAGTTTTATTACACTGTTAAATATAGAGTTAGAAAATTTGGATCTGAATACGGTAATGCTCCATATGGAATCTGTTTGGTGGCTACAGATTTGTATTAGTGTGAAAAATACTGTGCTGCTCTCAGCATTACGAATGTGACATTTTCAGCAGGTTGGCAAGATGAACATTAACAGGGGAAAAAAATCAAAACAATAACGTTTTTCAAACCTTATTGAGAATATAATTCTTACTCTATTTAATCCAAACGTGCACAAACATTACTCAAATATAAACACTATAAAATAATTACCTTCAGACAGGCTTACTTCTAAACTAACTGAATTGTGTCTGTTGAGAATATCCGGCTATGGTATTTTTAAAATAATAATAATAATAATAACTAAAGAAATTATTTCAAGTGGTATCAATTTGAAACTTGGATGAAAGTAAATACAGGAAATCATAAACGAGCCTCCAGTGATGAGGCTTGTTTTTGCAGCAGCAGCAGCCGCTGTTGTCAGGCGCTGCGCTCTGACCCGTGGTGACCTCTGATGAGGGTCCCGACACAATCCTTTGGCTTGGTGCGCCACCGTCAGCCTGAACTGCAGCAGTTCACACGGTCCCCACTGAGCCCATGTAAATGATCTAAGCTGAGCCCTGACTGTGGGCTTCAGCAGCTACAGGCTCCTTTAGAAAAACCAACATAGCGACTCTTAAAGAAAAACTTCAGACTTTTTATTTAAAAAAAAAAAAGAAAGAAAGAAAGAAAAGAAAATTCAAGCAGATAAATGTTATTTTCTTCACATAGCATTATGATAAGTAGGAATGAAAATGATAAGACAACTTAAATTCTGACAGGAGTATTACACAAACACTGATCTCAGTTTATTTATATTAAGAAATACGTTGCGATATTAAATCAGAAATTAATCTTATATTACAGAAAACATTGTTTGCTATCCAAATAACCACCGATTTTTATCACAGGCACACTCTTATAACCAATTCACAATAGAATTATGGTAAATTTACCATCTTCATATTTTTTATTTTAAATTATTTACATTCATATAGGTTTATAAATTAAGCAAAGAAATATTTTCTTTTAGTGCAAGTGCCCCATCTTGTGGTCTCTTGTAGGAACTGCAGTGGCCTTAATGCAGCGTACAGGTAGCTACAGACTCGCCAGTCGTCAAGATATTTACTTTCTCCTTTGCTACATTTCCATTTAGTTATTTGCTCATTTTAAGTTGAGATTTTTACACAGTTTAAACACTTTAAAATAACTAACTATGCTTTCTGGTTTTTGATATAATAAAAAGCAATGTACATGGCATGTACCCACTCATATCTAGGAGTTATAAACAGGATTTTGTTTCATCAAACACTCAAGTGACCCTCTATTTCAACATTGGTCAAATTTTAGAGAAAACAAACAACTGGTTACTGATTTTTATGCTGCCACTGTACTTGAAAATGTACTTAAAATGTACTAAATATAGTTTAATTCATCTCCATCAACAGCTACAACCAGTTAAATTATTTTTACACACTAATACTTTAATATTAATTAACTGAAGCTGTTAAATACAGACAGAAGGACTACATCAGTATTGTGTTTTATACCTCAACTACTGTTTTGTGTAAATAGTTCTGGATTTTTATTTTGAACGTGATATCTCTCACAGAAAATGTACCTGAACAAGAGTATTTTTGTTGTTATGTTTGTACTTTTACGTTTTGAATTATCCATATACTTCGTCCACACGGGTTATAGTATTAATTACTAGGACTATAGTCATAGTAAAGTCAGAACCAGATCTTGGGACTTTGAAAGTCATTCTAAAACAAACCAACAACAAATATATTAACACACCGAAAAGTTGTCCTCATTTGACAGTAACTCAAGCAATGTAGGTTAAAAGGTTTGATATGTTTGGAGCTCACAGTAATGCTAGTCTAAAGCCTGATCAGACCTCAAAAAGATGTGCGCCTTACAGGTCATGATTATAACAAAAGAATGAAGGGAGTGTGTATGAGAGAGAGCACATATTTTGGCAAAGAAAATCAGCTGATTTTAAGAAGCACAGATGAGAACAGCAGTCTGGTAAGATCAGTGAGAAGAGAAGCGTCCTTATTTTGACAACTTTAGAACACAAGACCACCATGTTCTTCTTTATTTTAAAACAAAATAATAAGAAAAAGAAAAAAGAAAAGGATATATTTTTAACTCATCTCTGGAAACATCTAAATGCACAGAAAACGTAGTCATAGAAGTGATTTTATTAACTAAAATAAGCTAATTGCAGCTTTGCTGGCCATATCATTGTATTATTATATTGTGTTATAGTGTTATAGACTATGATTACATTATAATATCTGACAACAATGAGTTTGGAAATGTTGCATTAATAATATTAAATTAATATTTTTCTGTTACTTTGTTCGCAGGTTTGAGGCAAACTGGTATTTTTATGAGACTCAGCAAAGCAAAATAAATCTAGAGGCAGTCAGAGAGCGCAGACCTCCACCAAGCTATTGTAATGTAATTTGATTTAATTTAATTTATTTTGCCAATGATTGTGGGTAGTATTTTTGAGTTAGGAGCTCTAGTGGCAAAATTATCCTTATCTCCCTTTAGCAAAGAATTCTTAAAGAAAAAATAAAAAAAATAAAAATTCCTGGATCCAGGTGATGATCCAGATCACTCCCAAACTTTTCAAAAGGCTTCTTTACATTTTGGTAATAGAGATAATTTTGCCAGTTACAATTCAAAGCCAACAAAAAATAGCCACAAATAAAAAAACAAACAAATAAATGAATAAATAAAAATTACAAGACGACATCATGGTAGACGTTAAATACACGAACAGCTTATCAGATTGCAGCTGACCCAGGTTGCCGCCATTAGAGAAAATGTTAATTTCTTCAGTAACTTCAAGACTATAATAACCATTTGCTTCATCTTGGTTTCTAAGAGGATGCTTACAGGATCAAAGAGTCTAAATAAGATGTGACATCTATCCTGATGATGGAAATAGATTGTGATATTAGCTGGAAGAATAACATTAGAGGCTTGGCATGGGGTTGGTAACTGGATGGGCCTTTTGGAGGTTTTCTCAGGTGACTCTTTGGCTTAGCAGAGGTCTGCGCTCTCTGAATGCTTCTAGTGTTTTCTATTAAATGGTGTGGGGGTTATCATGATATTTTGCTGTTTATGTCTGGTTTAGGATGTGCTGGGATCATCTTCTGTGCCAGAAGGGGTATTTGGTGGAACTGCTAAGGCACAAACCTGAAATGTGAAGAATCAAACCAGGTGAAGAAAAAATATTCAAATGAAGCATCAGGATAAAATGTTGTGTTACAAGTCAAAGTCCTGCACAAACTAACGCCCCACCCCCACTCTAAAAAGCGGACCAAAGAGAAGGGGGGACGTGGACATATTGCTTGGGGCTCACTGTCCTCTGGTCTGCCTGGGGTGTCCCCCACGGGGCATGGTGGGTGGGTTATGTGTGACGTGACTGTGTGATAGTGAGTGCTGTGGGTACGGCACAGGGGAGGGTGTGAGTGTGGGAGGGGGGCTGGTCCTCCTAGGCTTGGTGCGGGCCCTCTGCCTTTGGGGGGTGGGGTGGCCGCCTCTGGGCTCCTGGGGCCCTGGGCCCTTTGCTTGGGCTGCCTTGGGTGGCCGGTCCCTTGTGGGGCCAGCGGCTGCCGATCTTGGCCCACTGGGACTTGTGCCCCAAGACCGTGAGGGGCTCTTGCTGGGGCTCTCCTCTGCCACCCTTCGAGTTGGGCTGGAGTCGTCTTCATGGTGGGGTAGCTTGGGTTAGTGCTCTGGGGCTGCTGCTGAGGGCCCAGGTCTCTGGGCTGCCCTGGTCTGCCTTTGACCTCCGTAGAGACGTGGTCGCATTTGCACGATTTCACTCACTAATTCTTCTTTTTATTTTCCCTGTGAGTTAGTATCTGGTCGCTGTTATGCTACTTTCATGATATGTCTTTTTGATTTGGTTATTATTTAAAAACTCTTAATGACTAGCAGCGCTGTTTTTTTTTTTTTTTTTTTTTTTGTAAAGGTTGTAGGAAATTTTCTGGTGTGTTCATGTACAGGTGTAACAGTTTGTTGTCTGGTGATGGTGTGGATTGAAGGGTCGTTTCCTTCTGTCTGTGATGTTTTTGTCTCCTTCTTTCCCTTTTGCATTTTTTTGCTATTTTCCATCTTTTTCTGTCCCCTCCGGTCAGGTCCAGCAAGATTACATAGATTCCGTGATTCAAAGTAAATAAATAAATGAATCAGATTATCAAGAGGAGCCTTACCCATAGGCCTCCCTTTGGCAGAGCAAATTTGTTCAGCACGATATAGCAACCAGATTATCATTTTGCTTGCTATGAGGCTGGAGAGGACAAGTTAAAAAAAAAATTCTTAGCAGCATAACTGTACTAAAAATAATCCAACAGAAATGATCATCCTGCACACTGATGTAAACCAGCTCATCCACCAAACTAAATCAGGTTTAGTTATTTTTACTTCACTTGCAATTTCTTGTTACTACATTTATCTAATTTAACTTGGTAAGAAAAATCCAGCAGAAATTTGAAAGGACTGTAAGAGAACTTTAGCATTACTTATAGTATACTTGAGTAAACATCTCACTCACAGTCACAAGCACAATCTAAAGGAGAGGCCATTGTCTTGATGCATGACGAAATCAGACTAATTATAAGAGTTTCTGAAAACTTGATGCTGCAAGATACAATTTTGTCATGTTGGTTCAAAATCACCAACTTTGCTTGCTGAGAAAACAACCCAGTCTCACCCCTGTACCTCACAGTGGTCCATGAGATATAGTCCATAAAACTTTGTTTTAGCTATCCCCAACCCATGTAGATGATTCTTGGTTAACTCAAGTTTCTTATTGTTTTAGCATATAGAAATGGTTTCTTTACTCTGCCCTGCATCCTGCAGTAAATAGAGGGACAGTAGTTGGATATTTAGCTGTCAGCTGAAGAAAAGTTCAGCATCAGTCATGCTGACTGGGAAAAAGATTGACTTCCCCTCTGGAGCAGATATAAACCAGAGCCCATAAACGGTGAGGTGATGCTGATTCAACCACCTCTGAACTGCACGTACAATTTTTGCTTGTTTTGGAAATGACGTTTTAGTTTCAACTACTCTAGTCCCAAACTAAAAGTGAATGTCTTTTTTCAACAGAAGAGTCCTTGTTTTATTTGTTTGTATGAATAATTGAAAATCTAGCATGGAAGACAAACTTTTGTTGGATGATATATGACTGTCCTAAAAATGCTCCTATAATAAAGCCTTTTAGTAAAGAGTGTTATTAGTATTGTCTGTCAACTGACCTCAGAGATTCTGAGTTTAATTAAAAAATACTTAAGTGTTAATAAAGTGAGTTTTTGAAAAGTTTCAGACAAATGGGATCAGAAATGCTGTCTTGTTTTGCAACGTAATGTCAGCTGTTTGGTGTTTTAGCATTCAACAATCACATTTAAGTAAAATTGACCTAGACCATAGTTATGCTGCAAAATTGAGATAATTTCAGGGTGTTATGTAGCTAAAGCCATCGATGTCACGACACGTTGGCCAATAAGCAGACGCCTCTTAACATTTAGACAGTATTGCACGTAAAGCCGCTTCTGATTGGCTGAGAGCTTCACCAGCTCACAGCTCATCTAAACATAGACTGCCGCTGTCGGTATAGCTTCTTCCTCAAGAATCACGTTCAAGTCTGCAGCTGCACACAGGTTGGTACAACAACATCAGCATAACTCACATATTCAGGCGTAGGTGGACGCCGAGTCGCGTGGCGTGTTGGCAAAACTGAGAGCCTCAGAAAAGGCTGTTTTTTTGTTTGTTTGTTTTTTCATTGTTCTCTGAAATACATCATGAGCAAGCCGCTTTTTTTGTAGGCTGTGTTTTTTTTATATGTCGTATTTTAATTTCCGCCCCATTTAACAACGTGCGCAGCGTTGTGGTTTTAACGAGGAAAAGGGCGCTCGTCTTTTTCTGGTGGTATTTTTGCTGAAACCTGCGCATATGTCTTATGAAATGAAAACGGATATGGACACGTTGCATCGGAGATGTAAAGAAACGCTCCTCTGATACTTTCTGTGGAAACTTTTCTTTTGCTCATATCCCATATTTGTACCATAAACGAATATCCTGCAGTTTTTTTGTTAATTAAAGATAATAAGGAGTAAGTTAAAGGAACAATGTAACCATTATCTTCTTGTTCATTTGTCAGTTGTTGGCATCCCGCCACATTTTCTCACAACTGTGAGCGTGTGTGTGTGCATGCGTGTGTGTAAGTGAGTACTGGTAAACCATGCAGTACTATATAGCATGTGTGCCATATGTTACACACACACCGCAGAAAAAGAGCAACAGGCAGATGGTTTCACTTATTCATGTTTTCTATCAGGTTTTGGGCCATCAACCTCTTCTGTAAAAAGGAAAAAAAAATGTCTAAATTCAACATAATCGCATACTTTAGTCAGTTAGCACACCCAGTCTCTATAAGTCTTTCTGAAGATGATGCACAGTACATTTTTTTGGGCTGAGGTGGCGCCAGGGTGCAGAACAGAGATACACCTAGCTCCCCAGGCTTTTCATGGAGACTTCCTCTCACAGGAATCTGAGGAATGCGCTTCTAGTGTGTAATTGTCATCTTCCTACTACCACTGTTTTGACCAGACACTACAGTCACATGCACATTTAACAAGCAGCAAAGTGACCATGCAGATGCAATCATGTGTTTCCTCAGAGGATAAAAGGAGCTTTTTTTTAAGTGCAAGCAGAGCGAGGGTTTGTGGTTCTGTTAGTCAGGGCTTGGGCCACCACCCTGTTGTTGCTGTGCTTTGATCATTTGATAATACCAGTATAAGCCTTTCTGTCTGTTTCGGGTTAGATAGCAGGTAAAAAGGACTGATGTTTACACATCAATCTGCCCTGACATGTGACCTTAAAGACCAAGATTTCAGCCTACAGATAATAACTTAGAAACTTCACCCCAACCAGTTTTTACTGATGTCTTGAAACTGCCTGGGATGAGTTGGAAAGAATCATGTGAGGGCATCAAATTACATATCTGGCTTGAAAGACCATGCATTTAGCTTCTAAATAGAATAGGAATCAGATAATGACTTGCAGTGATAATGACTTTCTCATTCAGTAGACTGTCTGATTCTTCAGTTTAGAAATAATTCTTCCTTAGCTGGCCTTGTATCCAAAGATTTCTTGAAGTGTACTGAAGCACTGTATGCTTCATGTAATTTCTTGTGAAGTGCTGAAGGTTTACTGGAAGGACGCCATAACAACAAGTGTTTTTAGACATGATACCAAGTTGACTCTGGTGGTCTAAAAATTCAGCTTTTGACCCAGATAGAGCCTGGCTAGTTGTACTTGCATGTTTATACCAAGCTAACAGGCTGCCTCCTACAACTTTATAGTTAAAACACAAACCACTGTGTTTTCTCATGTAAATCAAACGGAAACAGCTGACTGTCACCTCAGATCATATCGTACCTTTCTGTTACAGTGATGGTATAATCTCTTTCACATTGTGAAGACTGAGTGCCTTGATGCTGTGTTGAAAGTTGTTGATGGGTGTGAACTTTGTTCTACTTCAGAACCCACCCCCCACCACCACCAGCCCTCATACATTTCTGTGCTGGATTGCCATGTGACCAAGCGTGTGAGGTTTCATTGAGGGGGTGGGTCAGGACCTGCTGTCTGAAACCTGGTTGTCTTGTGCAAGGTCAGCCTTTGGCTCCTAAAACCAGAGTTGAATGTGGCAGGATGAGGATGGACACGAGTCAGGAAGAGTGTTGACGTGCACGAAAGACGTCACACTGAAGCCACATGAGCTTCAACAAGCAGCGCGGTGACAATCAGGCTGTTTCTCTGTGACTTGTTGCTGGCTGTCAGCTGCTCTGCCATACCCAGTAAAGAGTATTCACTTCACACAAGAGAGTCTTTTTTTTTTTTGCCCACCATAAAAAAATCTGTTTCCTGGAAGAATCTGCTATACTGCTATAAATCCATCTGTCAAAGCTTTTACACATAAATATGCTGACTCATCTCTAACCTTGCTCAGGACATGCTACACCAATTAAACTGTTGAATTACCAGTGACTGACAAACACCATCAGTCCTGAGACACTGTATGTTTCTGTTCATCTACAGATTGGGTGGTTGTAGTTTGATCTCTTTAAAAGCAAAAGTACTTATTATGTGGCAATATGTTCAACAGTGTGTTAGGAAGTTACACAAAAACCCTGAGTTGGCTTTTGGCTGCAAAAATGTCTTCCTCTTTATTGAGCTATTTTAATAGCAGAATCTGCAACAATCACTGACCTACATGGTTGCAAAGGAGCATTTGATTTATATTAGTGACTAGGTCAATAAGGCTGCACAGACTTCAGTCTTATTAATGATATAATAAGTATTCCTTTACACGATAATGACACGCTTACTCATGATCAAAATGTCATCCTTTTATAAATAGGCACATTATGAACTGTGCTTTCAGTTTATAATCTAAAAATTTCCAGCTTACAGAAACTTTCCCTTATTATTACTGAAACCATCTGGTTTCATTTGATAAATACAATTTACAAAGATAATTGTTGAATTCACCTTCACTTTTTTTTTAAAAAAAAAAACAATTTCCCCCTGATTTCAGATACCAGAAAAAAAGGTGTAAACTACGGGCAAAAAGTCCACAAGTCTTCCAAAGACAAACCACGGTGCAAATATTGACATTTTAATCTCTTACTTACACTGCTGGTTTTATTTTATTTTCTTGAAGACAAAATTTGTTTCTGCATGCTCAGTGTTATTTAAATTCACATATGGGCTGAGGGAAAGCTACTTCGGAGATTTGACAGTGGTCATCGTGTCAGGATGGGATTATGTTTTGTGTTTAAACGATTTATGTGTTAATCCTCCACCAATAAGGTTGAAATAATGAGCTTAAATAGCTTGACCTGACGTTTGACGCTCAAGCAGACTAGCTTCTTAAAGCCACTCAGATGTCTCTTTTAGTCTAAATTCAAAATCCCACAAAGAAGAACTAAGATATTTTTAGAGGAATTCAAGTTTGACTGACCAACTATGGGTTTTATTGCTGTAACTTCCTGGCTGGGGTTGATCCGTAATGTGCCTGCGAGCTGCTCCCAGCTTGTCTGCACGTTCTGTTATGTGTCAAATAAACCTCCTGCGTGCCCACTTTTTTCCCCCCCCCTCAGTGTCTTGTGTGTGCTGGGGTGTGGTGTGACTGGTGGACTTGCTCTGCTATTGGCTTGCCATCCTCACAGGCCAAGTATGGACAGGGGAAGTGGTGGGCGGAGATTGTAGGGGTACCTTTTACCTCCAACAACTGTTAGCCAAGCATGACACGGGTGGCATGCGCCTGCTGCTGCCCACCTGACAGCAGGACATGCTCTTAGAGTGCGACTCTAACGCTAATTTCCACTGTCATTTAGTCTATTTATTTATCGCTCGCTCTTATCTTGTCTGTAAAGTAATAAACAAAATGATCAGGACCCATAACAAAGGAAAATATGTATTCAAATTGCAAATGGAAACCTCTTTTTGATTATCATTAGATGAACTGATAAGCCAATGAAAACTTAAAAAATGGCATTTTGAAGTACTACATGGATAACAGTATTGTTACCTGTCTTCATTGTGAAATTAATACTTTGAAGACCAAACATTAGAAGACATTACAGGATCCCCAAAGTTATTATTTCTGGTATTTTATTCCTCCTTTTAATTCTTTACATTTCATAACCCAAGTAAATGTATTTAATAAATATGCAAGAGAATAAGAATAAAAAAGAAATGTAGTTATGGCTTTAAAATGGTTAACTACACAGGCCCGTTCCTGCTTCATTCTTGCTTACCCACTTATTCATTTATGTATTTTGACTGGCGCACCGGCCCAAGAGTAAATTGGCTGTACCAGCCGATACCAGTCTGATATTGACACAGAGAAATGATGCTGAATTACCTATCAAATTGTGTCTCATTATGTGGAAGAGACTGAGATCTTTTGTGGCAATATCAGACTGGAATTTCTTTCCTAATCTTTAAAAACAAACAGATATGAATGTAATGAATTACTTATTTAACAACTGTGCTCCTGTACAGCAATTTAAAAAAAAACTTTAACAATCTTAATCTTAACAAATAAGCTTTACAAGGTACAACAAAAATTCTCCTGGTTCATTCAGTGCGAGTAGGAGTATAATGCCCAATGTAAATCAATAAAGAGCTGAAAATGAAACAGAAATAAATAAATAAATAAATAAAAAATAGCTTGACTACCTTGGTCAAACAAATAAACACGAAAAAACCTCTCTGAAATGGTTTAGTCAATGCAATTATGAATTAAAAAAACAATGTAAAATAAGTAATGAAGGAGCTGAAATTGAGGTGAATAAACCAAAACAACAATAGCTCCACCAGTTTGGTTGGTATATCTATATGTGCAATATTTTTATTCTTAATTATTGTCTTTGTATTTATTTTTGTTTTGCTTCCCTCAGGCAGATGCTACAGAGCTGCAAAATCAAAGACAAACAAAAAAAATAGTTTCTTCCCCAGGTCTGTCATAATGTTGAGCACAGTCTAGCTGTGACATTCCTGACCTTGGAAAACATGTGTTAACAGCTCCTACTTTATGTGTTATAATATCTATATGTGCACTATTGTGCTGTAAGTAACTGTGGAAAGCTTGCTACATTTTAAATTAGTACACCGTAAAATTTATTCATTTTATAGACAGTCGCAGTTTAGAGCACAAGTACTTATGAATACTTTAGCTTTTATTTATCTTGCATAGCTTATAAGTACCATATAACCTGGTTTCATCTGTATTTTACTGATATATATATATATATATGTTTATGTGTATGTGTATATATACATGTGTGTGTGTGTGTCTTTTATGCATAATTACCAAATCATATTTTAAGATTTTCAGATGATGCACAGTTATTTAGCAAGTGTCACAGTTTGGCTAATAATGACTTAGGTAATTGTGCTATGAGGCTAAAAATATTCATTTCAGTTTCTGTATACTAAACTGAACACTTAATTTATGCGCTGAATACTTTTTTCTCTTTTTGCTGTAATTGACAGGTTGAGCAAAAAAATATGCAAATCCCTATAAAACTGTATCTTTGTTGGAAATTCATTAAAAAATTGGAATATTCTCAGGTAATTAACTGGGAACCATAACTTCTCAGGCATTTCCACACATGTTCAGACTCGAATACGCGGATGTCGGGTGAGTCAATGTTAGTGCACACAAGGTGGAAAAAATGTAGGGGTGTGAGGTGATCTGTCAAGTCACTTATCAAGTAGAATATACAGAATTATGTTTGAATTTTTTGTACGTCTCTTTCTTGTATGCATTATAGCTTTTTGGACACAAAATTGCACACACTAATCCACATAATACCCTCTTGACTACCAGGAAAAAAAATACTGTCCAATCACATTGCTTTTGTTACCAAAAGGTACCAAAGCCCCACCCCTTCACATTTGGTATCACTGAAAAGCCCTAAACGTCCTCTGTAGATAGCAAAAGGAGTTAACTCAGTAGAATGCAGTGGGTGGGAGATATTCACAAATTTACAAGTTTACAAATGTCCCCCACAGAGGACAAATTTGAACTACTGGTAGTCAGGAGGATATGATAAGATAGACAGTTTGAGGTGAATGTGCTCGGATACTCTGTTTATCTGATAAACATCAATGGAAAAAATGCTTAGAACTTAGAACACTTTGTTCATATTCATCTTTCTCTTTACATTCGTGGCTCTCAGCACTGAAAGACTAGTTTTAAACAAACATGGGGCCGTGCTTGTACAACAGCTCTTTGCATATTTTTGCATTTAAGGAAAAAAACAACTTTTGATTAACCTGCTAACTGCACTGAGCAGTAGTAGTTAGACAGTGGTGTGTCATAAGTCTGTGTTTCTCTTAGAAAGGGGGCGTGTTTCTGCTATTCATAGTTGTGAGAACTTCGGAGGTCTATTAGAGGTCAGTGTGAGTCCTTCTAATAGCTACTGCAGTAGCGCTGGCACTTTCAGATAACTGCACCTCTCCAATTTGGACACAGTCTCGAACTTTCGTCATTTATACACTAAAACTGTGAGTAAAGAGATTCCTTTTATTTCTGCTTGTCACTGCTCTAAGCTAAACTGCCTAAATAGCTATTTAGCTGAGTTTGAAAAGTTGATGTAGGAGGGGTGTTATTATTTCACTGGATAATGGTAATACCCGTAAGACAGTGTTTATGAGGCTTATGGTTTTGTTTACCTTTTTTAAGTGTTGTATATAGTTTTTCTTCCCTGAAGGTCAAACACATCTGACCAAAGGCCGGTGCCTTATGGTTTAAATTGTAAAGTTACATTTACAACTAATCTCATTTTAGAACCAGTCTGTCATATTTAAGTTTTAATTATAAGTTTGGTATCATTTCTTTGTACTTTGTCCCAGTTGGGATTAGTCCAGTTTGCCATGGGGACAGTGGTAATAATAGAAGTAGGTGAGAAGTCAATTGTTACCTCTGCCATGACTGTTCACTTCATTTACCTTCAATCTGGAGGTCAAATGATTTGACCTGAATGTCCCAAGAGGCTGATATCGAATGAGAACCGATTTGAGAAAAACATGATGTGAATGAGGACTGCACTACTAATTAATACAGGTCTATTTTTAAAAGTTATTGCAAGTTAGATATATTACAGAGTCTAAATTAGTCTTCCCTGCTTGAGGCTAAACTAGTTTAATTTTATGTGAAATTAAAAGTCTCGCCAGCTGCTCTCAATCTGGCATATCTGACCATGATATAAAAATTTTAGCAGAATGGAACCATATGTCGTGGTCCTGGAAGACTAAGGCTTCTGCCCAGTGAGCTCATCTCTAAAAAATCCCAAGCAGAAAGCTTTTCTTCTCTCCAGAAAGAAGTGCTTCAGCGTCTGTAGTCGTGTCTGTATGACTCCATTGAGGCTTGTGATTAGAAAACTAGTGTGGACTCATATTTCCTTCCTGTGTCTTTGTTTCCAAGTGGACAGCTGTTAAATAGGATATCTTCCTTTTTGTAAGCATGAAAAGAGCTGAAAACTGAAAAATGAACAAACAAACATCCATTAACAGCACACTCCTCAGCTATTTGACTTTATGTTAGTTGTACCAACTTAAATGTTTTGGTTTTGTGAGTTATTTTTGTTTTATTATTATTATTATTATTTTTTTTTTTTACAAAGGCAGCTCACAGAAAACATAAAAGGCAGCCAAAAAAAAAACCCACTCATCTCTTTAAAAACCCACTGGTGTTATGTTACATATCTTGACTATTCACATTCAAAAGTGAGGAGTATTATGTATTAAGAAGACCATTTTTGATAACTTAAAATATATTTAAACATCTTAAGCTATTAAAAAAAACTTCCAAAACAGACACTGACTCAATATGTGTCCAGATTTATTGATTTACATTTTAGGCCTTGCAGCTTTCCTCAAGATCACTACTCTGTAGATGAGTACTGAGGAAGGCTGCAAAGCCAAAACATTGATATTTTTCTGCTGTTATGTCAAGATGCTATCAGTGGATTCTACACCATTCCTATCCAACAATAATATCGAACCAAAATGCAAAATGCCATGGATTTGGTAGACCAGAACATTGAGGAATATTTAATCTAACAAAGATAGTCGGCAGCTTAGCTGGTACAGTGGTTCGCTTCCAAGTGGATTAATCTTAAGCCCCTCAACATATCAAAGTCTCCTGGAGTAAGAAACTGAACCCCACATTACCCCCATTTTCCTTATTGGTGTTTGATCACCAAGTTTGAAATAAGAAGGCAAGTATGAATGTTTGAGTGTAGAAGAAACTTATTTTACTCTTTTATATAACCTAGATATGTTTAAGAGGCACTAAATAAGTTCTGTTAAATGTTTCAGCATAATAAAGGTTTTAGTGTAACATTTAAAATAAAGATTAAAGTGAGATTTTAAGGAAAGCAATATACTTTCTTAATAAAGTTAGGCAGCTTCTTTCTTCGCCACCCATTATTTATTGTGTTGCAAGAAAACGGTGAAATAGGTGCAGGGATTTATTTAAACATCAGATATAAATAGAAATAACATAAGACAAAAACAGAGGATGTACATTTCAAAAACCTTTAAGGTCAATATGACCACCTTTACTTTTCATCACTGTCTGAACTCTCATAGACAATCCTTCTTGGAATTTTCCTAAGTAGTTTTCAAGAATAGTTTTCCAGGCTTCTTCAAGGATATTTTTCTTTCTTTTGTTTAATTCTCTGTGAAAATGATTCCATTCAATAATATTTAGGACCAGGCTCTGGTGATGATCATCTTTCCATAAGACCCTTTGCCACTGATTTTGAGTCCAGTTCTTGTGTATACCTGATCCCTTTCCCTTTTTTTTGAGAATAACTTCTAAAGAGGAAGAAGAACATCTATAGTGAGGCTTTAGTGATGTATCTGTCAGGTTCTGTGCCAGGACTTTGCAGGATTTTTTGTCTACGAAGACACTTTCAGATACTCTTCATCTTCTGTAGACAGGTTTTTTTTTTTTTTTTTTTCATTCCTGCCACGTTTTTGTCCTTCACTTGTACAGTTTTCTCTTATTTTTGTCGATAGACAGCACACAGTGCAGACATGCAAAGTTTTCACCTAATTGGTAAAATAATAAATGATCTTTGGGAATCACCTTATGGTGGAAAAATGTTATGCCTATTAAACTATGTTATCCTTGTCACTTTTATAGATGCAAACCAAGCAACTGGAACAAATGATTAAGTATTTGAGACACTCTGTTAATAACGAAGTGCCTAAAAATACTATTTTAAATCTGTTCTTGGTTAAAAGAGTTAAAAGTCAGTTTTAATTGGCTTAAACAAAAGTATATTCCTTTGAAATGTTCATGTCCCAAGAACTGGACTGAAATTAGTGAAATAAAACAACAACAAAAAAAAAACAAAAAAACAACAACATCATAACAAAAACTATGAAAGACCTTCAGAAAGCCTGGAAAACTGCTGCTTAAACCACTTAAAAAGATTACAAGCAAGTTTGGTTCCTTGGAAGCAAAATATAAAGACGAAGCGAGGCTCAGGACTTTAGCGTAGTGTCTTGTATAAAAAGGAATAAGTCATTGTTGGTTAAAGGTGATGGGGAACTTGCTTTTTTATGCAAATGTCTGAGCTTGAATGAAACTGAAACACTCATGCAGAAGTAATGACATCTGACCAAGTTTCCAAATTGTACGTTCCTTTCTCTGTTTCTTGGCAGGGTCAGTGCAGAACAGCCATGCAGGCTCAGGAGGTCTTAAGACAGCTGCGGATTCCTGAGATGGATGACGTTCGGCAGTATGTTCGAGGTTTCCCCACAAATGCACTCATGGGTATGGGTGCCTTTGCTGCCATTACAACTTACTGGTTTGCCACTCGGCCAAGAGCCCTCAAACCACCCTGTGATCTTGGACTGCAGTCAGTGGAAATACCAGTGAGTGAACTCTTTTCGTCTCCAATCATACTGGGTGCATATGGGTTCTGATTTTATTTCCACTCTTAAATGGCAATAGTATAAAATGCCCTGAAATAACAGTCCATCTACTTTAGCATGCCCAGAGTACAACAGTAGAAAAGAAAACTAACCAGATGACTTCATCTGCAGGAATGATTGTTGGATTGTCTTCAGGAACTTAATCACAGCTGATATTGGTGCAGGTGCTCAAATTACAAGCTATGGCATCCTCACTCCATTCCACATTTACATCAATAAAAATTTCACAATTAAAGCTGGCTGTGCAAGGGAACTGGGCTTTGTTGATATTTGTATTTCAGGGTGAAAAATGTTGTCATTTGCAGCCCAATCAGCTGACAAAAGTGCTGCGGTATCAGAAAGTGCATAGAGCCCTGGAGATGTCTGGTGGTCATTACTTTGTGGATGTTATTTTCCTTGTAGGGAGGAGAACATGCCAGAGGATCAGTCATGAACGAGAATCATGAGGTCATGACACACTACTACAACGATGCCCGCACAGTATATGAGGTGTTCCTGCGAGGGCTCAGAGAATCAAGTGAGTGTATTTTTTGTGTAAATTTAACAGGAAACTACCTGAAGGCAGCAAAAAGAGAGAAGTGAGCTTTATTTTCTTTGGCAGATAATGGCCCTTGTCTCGGATCAAGGAAACCAAACCAACCATATGAGTGGCAGTCTTATAAAGAGGTGAATGTTGCCTACAGCCATGTTAATGTAGAACTGCACCAAGTAAACAAATATCCAGTTCTTACTGAAATCTAACAATGGGTCTGTTGTTTTTGTCAGGTGATTGACAGAGCCGAGAACATTGGCTCTGCCCTCCTTCATAGAGGACACTCTCACACAGGAGACAAATACGTTGGCATCTTTTCCCAGAACAGACCAGAGGTAACACAAATGTGCCCCTTAGCACCTTTAATACAATGTTTTATACTTAACTGTTCATGATGTAGTGCTGCCTGAGGTGCATTTATTTGGATGGTTCTTTGTTTTGTTTTGCTGCATTATAATTTGTAATGGGACCCCAACACAAATATTCAGTCGGTGAGGTTAAAATGGAACGAAGGTCCACTTTAGAAAAGAAAAAAAGTTTTATAAAACTTACAAACAAGCAAAAAACTTGGGCGTGGTATGTGCATATGTGTGCAACAACTTTGTTTTGAGGCCCTGAATTATAATCTGTCAAAACCAGTTGCATTCAGAAGTCACACAGAAATCTATGTAATACATGATCTCAGTATAAATACAGGGATCATTTGTGAAAGGCTCCAGAGTCTGTCCCTGACCTGTTCACAGGGCCACTTGGTCTTCATTGAGCTACTTGCTTGGTAGTGTTGCAAACTACTGGAGAGGCACAGGTTAGAGTTTGCTGAAAGAAAAATAAATGGACACACACGCTGTCCGATGGTAAGCCTAAAGGAGTTCCACAGCAGAAACGTAGTGTCTGTCCATGGGACCACAGTAAGTCTTTGCCTCAACAAAGATGTTCTTTATGGAAAAGTAACCATTGCTTAAAACCAGCACTAAAAGGAAAAGCAAACAAACAAAAAAGGACCAACAATACCCAGAAGAAGATACTCCGCTCAGATAAAACCAGAACTGAACCTGTTAGTCTTGAAGGAAAATTCCACATGTGGCACAAACCCCTCACAGTGAAGCATGGTGGCAGCACCATCATGCTGTGTGTATTTTTGTCATTAGTAGAGCCTGAGAAATTGGTCAGAATTGAAAGAATGATGGTTGGTGCTGAATACATACTATACTAATGTTTCAATGAAACAAGGACATGAAGCACACACTTTAAACATTTAAATTAACTAAACATTTTAGATGTTTTGGATGTTCTGTTGCTTTCCTGCCTCTTACGCCACTCACGCCCCCTGGTTCTCCACTTGACTCTCCTGCTCCCTCTACGTCACCTGTGTCACACAGTTCTGCACTTAACCCTTGGGCTACTCCTGCCTGTCAAACATTAGTAAATCGAATAAGTTACGTACAAATTGCCTTCATTTCACATCTGTTCAAGTCTGTGAATAGGCTATCAACATCAGCATTTAGCATGAATCTAGTTAGGAACCAGATTGATGCGGTTCTCTGACCAAAACTCTATTCCTCGGTTGCCTTTAGCTTTTCCGAAAAATATTTTAACAGGCTCATCTGAAACACCTACCTTTCCTCTGTCGGATTTATCTTGGCTGTGGGTTTAACTAATGAAGTTTAATTAGGCCCCAACTCTCTCCCCGTGGCTGCGCTCTGCATGCTCAGCAGATGTCTGAGAGCAGAGTAGCCTACCGTTGCTGCGCTTCTGGAGGTGGCAGTGCAGGTTTAATTAAGAAATTTTGACGTCCATGCCAACGATTTAATTTGCGGCATTTTGAAGGCGTGGTGCTAACAATGTAAACGGCTGAGTTGGGGAAACACTGGTCTCGAGGAGTGGGTTGAATCCCTCTGGATAGATGTGCTAAGCATAGAGACATCCTGCACCTGTAATTGTTCTAAAGGAAATCTACAACATTTGGACTTTTGTTGGGTTGATTATTTAGTGTCTTTGTTTGTGTCTTACTTCCTGTATTCTGTTCCATGATTAGAAATGTTTTGCACTGGTATGCAAGTGCTGATTGAAATATGTGTGTAAAACATTTGCTAATGTTGTAAAGTATAAATTTTTATAATTTGTACGTCATGCAATACATAGTTGCAATTGCATACTTTCTCTTTAAAATAATTTTTTTCCACTCACTCATATTTACATCACCAGCATGATTGAATGTAATATGTGTTTAACAACTAAATTAAATTTCATCATGATGTTGGGTTATTTTTCCTGCAGTGGACCATTTCAGAACTGGCATGTTACACATACTCCTTGGTGGCTGTTCCACTCTATGACACACTTGGCACAGAGGCCATTGGCTACATTATTGAGAAAGGTATTATATAAACAAAAATATCAAACTGTCATACATTAACCACACACACCCTGCAGCATAATCATGTTGCTGTAGACACAGACACTGAAAAGATTAAGTGTTTAATTAGTCCTCTCCATTTCAGCTGCCATCTCAACAGTGATCTGTGACGTACCTGAAAAGGCTCGGATGATTCTGGACTGTGTAGTCGGGCAAGGAAAAACAGTGAAAACAGTTGTTCTCATGGAGGCTTTTGACAGTGATCTGGTGACCCGGGGAAAGGAGAGCGGCATTGAAATTCTGAGTATAAATGATTTTGAGGTAAGAGTAGCAAACTAACTTGTTTTTTTTATTATTATTTTGTCCAACACATAGCCTCTGAATATTTTCCTAAAACTAAGTAGTTATTGCTTTGTTACTCACATGTTTAAGTTAGAACAAAATGGAAATTAGGCCATGATGAGCTGTGCATTAAAAACAGTTTATTATCAGACTTCCTGCAGATTTGGTAAAACTTATGGAATGTTATTTATTTTTTCCAGGCTGTGGGTAAAGCCAACCACCAAAAACCACTGGTGAGTAGTTCAAGTACTTGAATACATAAGAAAAAAAAGTCTTAATTCTTCCAAAATTAGTACAATGAGTTTTTGTTTCAGCATGGATAAATTTCTGAGTTAGCAGAATGGCAACTAAGAGAGAGGCTGGGTTTTGTATGACACAAAAGTAGGGTTATATGAAGTATTATTATTTTATCTAATTACAGCCTCCCAAGCCAGATGACCTTGCAATTGTTTGCTTCACATCTGGAACCACAGGTATGTAAAAACTAATAGTTTTAACACTTTCTATATCATGTGTTATTCTAAATTCTTTTCGTTATTTTTTTATTTATTTATTCAGGAAACCCCAAAGGTGCAATGCTGACTCATGGAAATATCATCTCCAACACCGCAGCATTCATTAAAATAACAGAGGTAAACAGACACTCCTACAGGACTTTCAGAAGGAGTTATGAGATATGTTAAAGTCAAAATATGTTACCATGACAACAAGCTTTTGCAAGCCCCCTTGTTTTGTTACTGGTGAGACTTAACGGCTGAGAGAAGAACCGCAGGGGCAAGTGAAAGGGGACTTCCCACTCCTCTGTATGTTTGTTTCTACAAGAAATAAGTAGTGTTATGTCTGATTTCAATGTTAATAATCCCTAAACAAAATATCATTAAAAGAAGAAATTGAAAATCCATCAACAGTTTCAGTAAGACAATCTAGTCTTAAAATGTTGCTAGTTCATGTTTGTGATAACCACAGCTTTGAGCTTTGAGACGTGTGAAACACATCTTGATTGTTTTTGACCCTCTGATCTCCTTTATGTCCTGTCATCTACTCCCTCTGTGCTGTTGTCCAGGGGACACTGAACCCCAGCTTCAAAGATGTGCTCATCTCCTTCCTCCCTCTGGCCCATATGTTTGAGAGGGTGGTGGAGGTACACTAGCTGAGTGCTTGACTTGCATACATGCATGTGTTTTGTTGTGTATCCTCTGCAGGTACACTGCATGCTGACCCTCCATGACATTCATGTATCCTATCTCCCCCTAGCTCACATGTTTGAGAGGGTCGTGCAGGTATGAAGTGAGCTTACTTACCTTCAATTAATATGGCTCAATGGACTTTTTTTTTATTAATTTTTTTTTTTATAAGGATTAGAGTTTTCTTTTTTTGTTTTTTTCTTTAGCGGCATGTTGCCAAACAATGTGCTCCAAAGTTTTGCTTATTTGAAACTTTGCCAATAAGGCTTGCAGCTGTACAGTTAAATTCTTCTTAGTTAAGTCATTAATGCATTTGTGAAGATTTTAGCTTCTTTTTATTACTAGTAAACCATAACACCAAGATGACCTGTGTTTCTGTTCCTCAAAATAAGGAGTTAAATATTGTTTGACTATGTCATCTCTGAAATCTGGATTATTTAGTTCAGCTTCAACTAATTCCAGCATCTGTTTATGCCACCTTAGTTTTGTGGGGTGACACTGTAAGTTTTGGTCTTCAGTGTATATATAGCCTTCAGTATAGCAAGAAGTTTAGGCAATAAACATTTAGTTTCACTAAGAGAACAACAGGGCCGTCTTGTAATGTCACATATTTTATTTACCATAGTTGAGAGAAGCAACATGTTTTTTCCTCAGGGTGTCATCCTCGCTCATGGAGCACGGATTGGCTTCTTTCAAGGGGACATTCGACTCTTGATGGACGATCTGAAAACGCTGCAGCCAACAGTCTTTCCCGTCGTCCCTCGTCTCCTCAATCGCATGTTTGATAGAGTAAGTCTGTCGTTGTTTTTTGTGGTTTATTTTGTCCTTATCCTTTACTCAAATTTATTTCCCAACTTTTCTTTAGTTGTAGAACCTTACGTACAATTTTCTGGTATGCTACCTTCCTCACATGTTGTCTGGAAAAGTAATTGCAGATTTTTCTCTCCAGGTTTTCAGTCAGGCTAACACACCACTCAAAAGATGGCTGCTGGACTTTGCCTTCAGAAGAAAAGAGTCAGAGCTTAAAAGTGGGGTGGTCAGAAAAGACAGCATGTGGGACACACTCATCTTCAAAAAAGTACAGGTATACATGACACCACCTTAAGGCTTCCCTTGTTTGTTTTTTTTAGCCAATTCACTACAGACTTCTTTTATAGTGCTAAGATGATTTTTTATCTCCCTTAATGAAATTGTAGTCCTCTGTGAGACAGTCAGGGATTACAGTGTTGATAGAGACAAAACCAATTTAAGTGTACTATTTTAATTTTGCTGTGTTTTGCACTCTGCAGGCGAGTCTGGGCGGTCGTGTGAGACTCATGATTACAGGAGCAGCCCCCGTGTCCCCAACCATCTTGACTTTTCTGAGAGCTGCTCTCGGCTGTCAGGTGAGTCACATTCATGTCCATCTTACTGGCTGATGATAGTTTTTCCATTTGCTCTAAAACTGTAAATATTTTTCTTTTTCTAACAGTAACTGTTAATCATCATACCTTTTACAGTTCTACGAAGGCTATGGTCAGACTGAATGCACGGCCGGTTGCTCTATGTCAATACCTGGAGACTGGTCAGCAGGTAAAAGTTCAAATCTGATGCTACAGCTTCAGTTGAGGAAATGATGTTCTGCTCCTGATAAATGTAGTTGGTACAAAATGTGAGCAGGACACTGTTGCACTACACCATGAAAATAGTCTGACTTTTGTGTCCACAGGTCACGTTGGGCCTCCTCTGCCCTGCAGCGTGATAAAACTTGTGGATGTGGCAGAAATGAATTACCTTGCAGCCAATGGTGAGGGAGAGGTGAGGAGCATGTTTTATTGTCACATGCATTCATTGTGAATTAAATTAATGTTCTTATTTCTTTTCTTTTTTTTTTTTTTGTAGAAGCTGTATAATTTTGCAGAACTTTTTATTTAGGTTACAGGAATTGTGGGATGTTTTGTGGCTTATATTGAAATAAATAAAGAAAAACAAGCTTCTTAACATAGCATACCCAGCACTTAATTTATGCTAAAACATGAGCTGTCTTTGCACTTATCAACGAAGCACAAATATTTTTTTAAGCGATAGAAAGTATGTAAAGTTAAACATTTTTTATCCTGAACCGATTCTGAGAAACTGGTCCTTGTATTGATATCGAGACAGATGGATTAATTTAACGGTTTATTTGCAGTATTATCCAAGAAATCAGTAGGACAACTGAAACGTATTCATAATGCAGCAGGCCAGAATTCATGTACTAACACAGAGATTTGAACATAACATATACAAATAAAATTGCCACTGTGCAACCAAACAAAAGAAATACTTACAGGCCACATAAATGAAGCAACCCCTGTGAGCTACTTCCTGCAGGCAACTTAAGCTGCTCTGCTGTTTTCCATGTGACCTGCCTCATATTGTAACATGCTCGTTTCAAACATATCCATCCAATCTGGGCGGTCTATTTAAGCTGTGAACTTACCTCATACTTGTTGCCACTGACGCTGCCGGAGTTACATGCAACTAATGCTGCTGCTTTTATATGCTGCTTGCTTTTCTGCCCTTTAACCACCCCAGCGTCCACCTGTAGGCTCCAGTTTTTGTTTTTCTCATTATTCTAATGTCAAATTGAGAAAATTTGTCCTTAATGAGTGATGAAATCAGAGCCTGACAACAAACTTCACTCATTTTGTTTTTGTGCTGTAAACTCCACAAATGTTGTATTTGAATGACAGATTTTATTACATTTAACACTGTCAGTGTATTTAATTCAGAAACTTTTACTCTTTATACATTAAACAAAACAAGCTTTACAAAGTCTCCCTGCTTTCAAACTTAAGAAGCTTTTAAAACTGTTCACAATCTGTTTTGCCTTCATATTTACAACACGTTTAATGAAAAAAAGAAAAAAAAAAAACTTGAATAAGACAGTTTCCAAAACTACATTCTTATCATTGATAGCAACAGATATGCACTTACTGTGGTAATACTGGTAAACAATGGCTGATGTTTGAAACCTTTGTTGCTCTAGGTGTGTGTCAAAGGACCAAATGTATTCAAGGGATACTTGAAAGACCCAGAGAAAACAGCGGAAGCGCTCGACAAGGATGGATGGCTACACACAGGAGACATTGGGAAATGGCTTCCTGTAAGTAAAAACAGGAGGAATGGCATAGCTAATGTAAAAACCTGAAGGTCGTTGGGGTCATGTTTAAACCTAAACTGTTCCTTTAATATACTGCAGAATGGCACTCTGAAGATCATTGACAGAAAGAAACACATTTTCAAGCTGGCGCAAGGAGAGTACATCGCCCCAGAGAAAATAGAAACCATTTATAACCGCAGTGATCCAGTGGCTCAGATATTTGTTCATGGTGATAGCTTACAGGTCAGTTATTAGTCCAAGCTGGTTTGTCCTTGAAAACACACATTTTTTTCTGTATTTATGCTAATTTTGCAAATAGTTTGTTGCATTTTTATAATCTTCTCTTTAATGTAATATTTCAGGCATGCTTGGTGGGGATAGTGGTACCTGATCCAGACTTTTTACCTATTTGGGGCAAGAAAAAGGGCTTTGAAGGGTCCTACTCTGAACTGTGCAGTAACAAGGTTGGACTTTTTAAAGCTACAATCTGAACGTGAAGCTCTGCTCTTCAGACATGTCTAACATTTCCTACTTTCTTTTAGGATGTGAAAGCAGCCATTCTGGAGGACATCCTGAATTTGGGCAAAGAAGCAGGACTCAAATCTTTTGAACAGGTGACCAGTTTCACATTTGACTTTTTTTTTTTTAAACTAGCCTTTAGCTAAAGAAACTATTAAAGAAAACAAAAAAATATCCAGTTATTTCTCATCTTATAAATCAAAACTAAAACTTTTAATTGCCCAGTTTCTTTTGTAAGATCTTTTTTTTTTTACTATTGTTTTTACGTTTTCACTGTTTTCTTTATACAATTAGAAATACTCTGTAAACTACAGCTTCAGTCAGTGTTTTTTGACACTCTTATTTATCAGAATAGCTGACATGCTGATTATTTTAATAATTAATAATTCAGCAGCCCTACTTTTTCCGTCTGACATTTCTAAAATTAACATTTCCCCCCTGGGATTTAATAGAGTATTTTTCATTTCATGTCATTCATATACGTCATTTCCCTCCCCCACATCAGGTAAGAGACATCGCGTTACATCCCGAGATGTTTTCTGTCCAGAACGGTCTGCTGACTCCCACCCTGAAGGCCAAGAGGACCGAGCTTAGGAACCGCTTCAGAGAACAACTTGACGAACTTTATGCCAGAATTAAGATGTGAGCTGTTTGTGCTACACAGAGGTCAACACAACCAAATCATTTATGCAGAGATTCTCTGCTTTTTCTCTACCAATGAAAATAATTTTCTAGGGATTGCTTTCAAACAATTTGGACAATGAATCTCAGTTTAGAGAATTCACTATCAATCTGTTGATAAGTAACTGTACAGCCTTGTTTCCCCTGCTATAAGTTAGTGAAGAATAATCCAGAACACGTGTCAATGGTACATTTTTATCTTAGACTTGTAGGTTAAAGAGTGAAAAAGGGGAAATGGGAGTTCCTCTTGCCTTTACTGGCATTATGTCTGACTCTTCATGGTCAGAAGTGTGAAGCCCCTGAAAACATTTCTTCTAGTTTTTATTCCTGGGAGCAAAATTTTAAAATACTTTTACAGTGACTAATATCAACTATTTATATACTGAGCTATTTAATGTATTGGTAATCTATTTAAGTTGATATTTAAATCCATCATCAAACCTGTAAATATTTTGTGATACAAAAATATATTTGTATGCAGAGCACCTTGCCTGATACTATTAAGTTGTAATCTCCTGCATTTCCATGTGTCTCAGTGCTGCAGGCTAAACAACTGACTTCAATCATTTCTCATTTCAGAGCAGAATTTAGTTAACAGTCTCTTGGGGTTCATGTGCCTTTTGTTTGGTTGTTTTCGTCTAATGCGGTGTGTAAATATATTAAATATTGCTGTACTGTACATGCAGAAACTCCATTGCAGTGCCCTTTACTAATTTCAGTACCACAGGCTGCAGGATGAAGATCTTTAAGTGTCATTTGTATATTGCACAAGTATTTGGGAAAAAATGAACACTGGTATTATAAATCATTTCAAGAAGCCAGTTTTTCTTAATGAATTCCGTGTCTTTTACTGATGCTCCATGAAGTCGGTCTTCATTTCAGCTGTACAGCAAACAGGACATTATGGCTGTTCTACATCTAATCATATGGAAGACTCGCATATTACAAGCCATACTGTGTTTTCATGATTCTTATGGTAGGAAAAGGGCAAATGTGCAGTGCTAATAGAAATAATAGGATATTTATTTGTCAGATGAAACAAATAAATACTTTCTTTGAAATGTGTCTTTAGGTTTTGTTTTCTATTAGGACCAGTTTTGCTTCTTCTTTTGTTTTTTTTTGTTTGTCTGTAAATTGCATGAATATGTGGCTTGTTTCAAATAATAAAGAATTACTTTAAATACACTATAATTTAGTTCTTAAATGGTGACAATGACATTTAAGTGTTTAATCTACAGTATTTGTCAACAATTATGTATCCCATGAAGCCCTATCAGAAGATTTGGACTGTATTTTACTTTTTATTTTACGATTCATTGATTAATAATACTGCACCTGCAGACAGTTTAGCATGTTTACAGTACATTAATAAAACATGTCTGTTCCAGCTAAGATGGTTAACATTTTTACTTTCAGTCAAAATACTGAATAGGATGTTGGTAAGAGCTACTAATCACCAAGAATGCACAGTAAAATAACACAAACCTCATTTCTACTGGGAATCGAAGTCTGCAACACACGTAAAGAGAAGCTGGTCCGAGATCTCTTCGCTGTTTTGTTCATAGTTGTTCAGACTCTCTAAATAAACCTGGTCGTCCCGTTCATCTCCCCACTCACCAGGACTCTGCTCAACTGGACATGTGCTGCTCTGTGGGGCCTGGTTTTGTGCCTGGCTGGGTTCAAAGTTACCAGCATCATCCATTAAGTAAGCCTGATCCTCGTCATCCTGTCAGTGAGCAGAAGACATGATGCTGAGTGTTGGCAAAGAACAGGTTGAAATTCCTTGAATTTAGGACAAAAAATTCAAAATAAACTAACCAACGTCAGGATGTAGCTGACACTGATCTCTGGTGGAAGTGGGTAACCTGTAACAGCACGGTGTTCATTTGAAATGTACTACCCCACAGATAACGTTTCCTTTAATTATCTTAAAAATATCATTTAGGGTCACGGCATACTTGAGGACCTGAAGTTTCTGCAGTCAGGATCATGACACTTCTGGCACCAAACTTCCTCTTTTAAATCCACAACGATCCTGCAGAGGAAGTTGAGATTAAATCATCAGAAAAACTGCTGACCCGCAGACAGCCGTCAGAACATGAGACACGCATTACATACATGATGTTGTTGCTTTTATGAAACCTCCTGGCATTCTCACACCAGCGGTATTTGGCAATGTCATAGACAAGAAGTTGGTCTGAGGCAAAGTAGTTCCATCTCCTGATGCCTGTTGGGTTTATACTACAGTGTTAATATCAAGAGGATTCATACACACCTCATACAACTGGTTTAAATGAAGACACACTTTACAAGATGCTTATGACAACTTATCGAAACACTAAGTTATTGTTTAAGGAAAAAAAAAACAACAACTGTGTTATACACATTTAACGGTTTCATTTAACTTCTAACAAGCCGCATGGAAACCCAAACACAAATTTTTTTGTTTCCTCACATATGAATTGAACCCAACATGGATTTTGCTGAGGTGTTTCCTGTTATAGCCAAACACTCACTTCCTTGAATCCCATCCTTTCTAACCAAGGTTAACACAAAGTTGTCCACTTCTTGGTAAGGGGATGATTGGCATCCAGAAAATGTCCCTGTCAGTAACGTACCAGAAAAATGTTTTATGAATATTTACAAAATATTTACAATTTATGTACAGAAGTGTCCAACAGGTGTATAACTCAGAAGAGTTATTTTTCGATCTCAGATACATCAACAATGAAATGAACATAAGGAGGGAGAAAATCCCTTGTTTTAGTTCAGCGTTACCTGGATGTGAAGAAGATTCCTGCGGACAATGAGGTGCTGAACTTTTAGGCCCACTTGTTTCCGGGATGTCCCATGTAAGAATTTTCTGACCTGTGAAGCTGATTTTACATATGAAGATAAACTTATGAGCTTGAAAAATGCATTTGAAGCACAGAGAAAACTGAGTTCAGGGTGTTTAAACATACCTCACACTACACACTAAGGAAGCCAGAAAAACACTTTCCTCTGCAGAAATTCCCTTCTTGGGTTTGGCAATAAACTCGTTGTCCTCTGACACAGTAAACGCAGCGTTTTTCCCCACTTTTGATGATTTGTACAGCCGGAAATTTCTGTTCTTGGTGTAGACACCTGTTTGTGTAAATGGTAATTATTAAAATCCAAAGGTACTGTATAAACAAGCTATTTTTTACAACAAAATATGATGCAGTAAACCAGTCCATTGAGACTGTTATTGATTTAAGAGTGGCTTTTTAGAGTCACAGATAAGCCATGGAAAGAAAGAAATAGCAAAAAGAGAACAGCGTCAATACTTTGGTGAGCCTTCAAAAATTCACAATGTACATAAATGTGCTCTTAGTTGAGTAAAACATGAACTCAAAATGATATTTTCCTGTCCGTGGCTACTCATAAGCTGCTTATGTGGCAGCTACTACAAAGCAAATAACAAGGAACCCAAGTGAACTAAAATCTGAAAGCAAAGGTAAATAGCAAGTTGCCTGCTGCACCATCAGACCTCAGACGACAGCACCAACATGCAACCCCATAGTCAGCTGATTGTGCTCAGTAATGTCAGTGAATCAGTCAAAGTCCTGCCCTAGAATTTATATTTTAAGTGTGAAAAGAGAGGGCCTATAATTATTACATCTGATCAGAATAATGTGAAATCTGTTCTTAAATTTGTCATTTTCATCTCTTAAAGGATAAACGGTGTTGAGGAGAAAAGTGTGACTTTTTTTTTGTTTGTTTTGTTTTTTGGCCAGGCAGCATATTGTCCTGAGAACTTAAACTGAGAGAACATCAACAGAGAATTTTAATGGATTTATTAAAAAAAATAAAAACCAGTTTCAGATTAGATATGTTTCAACCGTTTTGGGAGATAATTCAACATTTGTCAATGACTGCAAGTGCAAGGACAAAAGACCAAATATGCTTCTGGTTCCTCTTACCAAGATCAACAAAAAAACTGTCCTGGCCATCTTTGTTTTTCACCAGAAGGAAGCTGAGGTCTCTCTCTTCCTGCTTGCGCCTTTTCGTCTGTGGGCTCTCGGCCTTCATGTCTGCTATTGCTGGCTTTCTCTCAGCATCAACATGTGTCCCACTGTTAGCACATTGTTGAGTAAATTACACAAAGTGATAAAAGAAAAACCATAAAACCATCAAGTTCACAAGTCTAAATAAACAGACCTTGTTTCATTGCTTTCTGCCAGTGAATTCCTCCCTTTATCCAGATGGCTTCCACTTTTAGCCTTGTTCAGGATAGGCTGAAGAATTGCATGGATGAACCTTCCTAATAAAAATATTAATTATAACAATAAAAAAAAAGGTCAGAATCTCTGATATTTTATGTGTGAAAAGAAAATTGTTTCTTTAGCATAAGACTGAACATACCAACATGTATGTTGTCTTTAAAAGCAGCATTTTGAAGGATGAAGATGAGATGTCGACTGAATTTCTCCTCTGTGCTGGAGTCGAGGTTAAGGACATTTTTTGCGGAGCATTCAATCCCATAAACCTCCATTAGCTTGTCACAGACGTACTGTCAACACAATGCACAGTAAGGTCAACATCTTACATCCCTTTTTGTAATTAAGAATAAACCAAATGAAAAACTACATATTTCTGTATTTATAGCACCAAAAATAAACAAAAATATTATAGAACAAGGACTTATACTGGACAAGGTCTACTCTAACATCGGGATGGGCTATAGGGCAAGACCACTACCACATCTGGGCCAGTCTGACCAGTTGTCCCTGATATTAATCCCTGCATATGCCCACTTCAGGAAAACTGCTCTTACCACCACACAAACTGTGGAAACCTGACCCGATGGTTGTTCTAAACAGCTGCAGGACCCACCCCCCCCTCCACTCCCGGGCGGCAGGTTGATTGGATGCGCTCCAGTTCAGCAGCGTCCACACTTAGCTGCGATGAGAGACCCCTCTCCCCCCCTGCCATGCGTTTCTTATGTTGTGAATGTTGTGAATTATGTGCTTTTATGTACCGAGCTGTGTTTTTTTTTGTATCTCTACACTGGGCCCGTCAAGCCCCAATGTAGAGATACCATTTTTTTCTAGCCTCCTCCCATTATTCTCCCTCATGTTATCTTTTCCATCTGTGAAAATGGCGCGCTGCACGGCCGCTGCTGCCTCAGTCTGCCTGATCCTGTTTGTTCTACATGTTGTTGTTGTTGTCTGCTCTTGGACGGGTTTGTACTGGAAAAAAATTTCGTTGCACCTGTTGCAATGACAATAAAGCTTCATTCATTCAGGGGAAAAATATGGCAGTGGACCAGGGAACAAAACGGTGACAGAGGTCGTCAAAAGTCTGGGACCACTTCACATTAAACTTACAAAATAAATTAAATACATGTGAGATTTGTAAAGCGGACCTTGTGTACCACGGAAGTATGTTTGCAATGTTCGAACACTTGAAGGGGAGGCACGTTGGACTTACATAACAACTTCATGCAAGATTTAAAAGCTGAAAGTGAAATAAGAGCCATTTAATAATTATGAGATACATAATCCGATTGGTCGACTAGTCGTTTTAATAGTCGATGACTAATCGACAATCAGAATAGTCATTAATTGCAGCCCTAAACTGCAGTCACCACACTCAGCACTAAGCAACACAGATAATGTGCAATATGGGATGAATGTAATAACAGAGCGTATGCCCGTGTATGGCTGATGGGTCTCTGCTTGCACTGCTTTTTTAATGTTACTTTTATTTGTATGTTTTATGCTAATTTTATATATGAGGTATTTGATTCTATGGCACTTTTAAATCTTGTTGCACAATGAAAATAAAGACATTTTATTCTTCTATTCTAAATTTCACTTTTGAGAAGAATTGATTGTCTGACACTTTTATAAGTATGTGAAGCATACAGCAAGCTGCTGAAACTACATGTGTTAAGCCAAGTAGGGTACTAAATGGTAAATGAGGACACAAAAATATTCCCTACCTGGATAAGCATAGAAACCATAGATTTCCCATCCAATCCTTTGTTTGAAGGTTTGTGAAACTCCAAGTCAAAGTAAAGTTTGCAGACAGCACCCTGTGGGATCACCTCATAACAGTGCATCAAGGACTGAGTGTAAGTCCTAGTAGAAAAAAAAAGGCAAGCGCTAAAGTTAAACGACGGATTCTTTTCTAACCCACAAGAGAAGATCAAACTCACTTTAAAATCCAGAACTGGTATTTACCTGTAGTAATGCCATAGCTCACTGTAACTTGTTACCAGGTAGATCCGCTGACCCTGAGGAGCCTTTTCTTTTTCAAGTGCAAAAACATGTACAACCTAAAAATGTTTAACACACATATGTCAGCAGTTCTCCTTCCACATACAGGATGTAAAGTCTATAAATGAGGTAGTGGAGTATCATATATACTTCTTTGCAGCTCTGAGCGAAGCCAATAGCCAAACTTTGACGAGGGAATAGTTTCCAGATGGAGGATGGCTGGCATGGCCACAGTCGGGGTTTGTAGGGTGTTGTCAGAGGATGCAGCTGGAAAGACTGAGCAAGCTGCTCAACCTTCTTCAGACGGTCACCCCACTTGCTCATCTTCAAGTGCTAATTTTCACTCACATGCAACACTTGACCAATTCCATTTTGACTGAAGACTTGGTACAAACTCTAATTATGTTGCGATTCTTCAACCTAAAAAACAAAAATAAAACGCCATTATATAAAGTTTTGTATCTACAAATTAAATAGTACCAGTAAAAAATTTAGAGTCACCTGCTCATTAAAAAAGGTGTGTCAAAACCAATGTGCAATACAATAAATATACATGATTGGGCATATTGTAATACTGCTGTTTCCAATCAGTGCTATAGAAAGTATTCAGATCCTTTAGTAGAATAAAAATGTCAGTTTACAGGTACATGAACTGTACCTTTTATTACTACCTATATGTTTGCTGCACAACTAACATTATGTATGCAGCACTTAGTGGATTTGTAAACTCACAATGGATTAACTTGCTGATACTTTGTTATTTAAGGTTTTAAAGTTAATATATATATATATATATATATATCAAGTTTCATCTGATATACAAATGTGTGCATTTCACATTAATTTAATATTATTTTATAGTTATCAATTATAAATATATCAGTCATTAGCCTGTCTCATCTCGCAGAAAGGATGATTCAGGGTCTGCACTATTCTTCAGTTCAGTTTAATATAACCATACCCCCATACCCACTTGCATGAAAACATCATATACGTACAAAGTTAACGTATATTTACTGGTATTAGGGTACCATATACTAAGGCACCCTTTATAATGAAGGATAAAAACGTCCACAAACATTTTTTGGTTGAGTCTTGGCTTCTTACATACCACTTAACATTTGTTTATGCTCATTACGTTCCCCTTTTAGCACCTAGATTTCAGTTGATCGGTAGTGGCTTTAATTAGTGATATTATTGTTCAAAAGATAAGCTGCCGTAACAGACATGTCCTTGAGTTAAAAGAGCGCATCGAAAGGGAACTCTTCTTCCCCAGTTCTCCCCGGATATAAGAATAACCCGTTTGCCCGAAGTCACTACTTGCCAGTAAAACAAGTCCTCTCTGCGTCCACACTGTATGCCAGACATGCCTTCACTGTAATGGGGGTGGTGGGTACTTTAACCGCAATATTAATATCAATATCATCAACGTGCTGTAATTCAGCGTCAGTGGTAACACTAACACAATTGCTACCGTTGTGTCTTCGTCCAAAAGTCCACCCATTGCTCCTCACCATGTCATAATCTGCATATTTTCAGTCAGTGCGACCTGGACCAACGTTTTGTTTTCCTTTTGGCGCTTCTGAAAGCGGAAATGATGCTTTTTCCGGTCACACAAGGAAGCTGCGGTCTCGAAGGCAACGTTGCTTTTGACCAAATGTTTATGTTTTAACTTTCCCAGCTTCTACTACACTTAAAGAAAAATCCGAACAATTATAAAATTGTTTGCGTAAGAACACTTTGTTACTACTCCTCCATAAACCAGTAGTGATAACGCCCACAGAACAACATCCGGTTTCTGTTTTTCAAAATAATTTCTTTTCAAAAAAAAAAAAAAGAAAGAAAGAAAAAAGACAAAAGAATGAATCGATGAATGAACATTCAATGTGGCTATAAACAAACCAGCAACTAAACTATATACATTTTTAATAAATCCTGTTCATATATTGTTTTTTGTTTGTTTGTTGGTATTTATACAATGATTTAAGTTTAATTATAATGTGCAGGTTCATGCTTATTCTCCTGGACCAAATCCCAAAGGAACCCCAAAGGAAATATAAGTATAGGCTACTTCTTTATAAAGAATGCAAAATTGATCTGTTGCATCAGATTGTGTAGATGCCATATTGTATTCTTGCTTGCTGACAGGTTGTCTTTGGTTATGCAGTCAGAATTTTAACAAGACTTTAGGATCAGCTTCTAAAATCATATTATGGTCCAATTCTAATCCTCACAACTATGGCTGATTAGAATAGCGTCACCTGTTTTATGATTCCTGATGTCCCCTCTGGTAATCTTTGGGTTCGCACACTATCCTAAATTATCTTGGCTGAACTGTAACATTTGTTCTAAAAATTATTTGTTCAGTTCTTAAACAACTATTCTTAAAATGTACTTGACAGTTGGTTAATAAGTTGGCTTTTGATGCATTTCATGTACTTAAAAATTTAAAGTGGTCTTTTCTTAAAGAGAGAGATTCCATCTCCTGAATACACTCACAAGGGAGGTTTGTTCTTAAATATATTGTGATAAAAAAGGAAAGAGATCCTTATTCAGATTTGAAAAATTCCAATTATTTTGTAAATTTTTTATGATTTTACAAAGTGTGTATGAATATTAAATTATTAAAAGGGTTAGGGTTTATCAAAATGTATTAATTAATAACAACAAAAATTTGTTTTTGTGTATGGGTGCTCCATATAATAATAATAATAATAATAATAATAATAATAATAATAATAACTTATTATTACACACTCATTTCATATAGAATTTGTAACGTTCCATTTAACGTCATTTCCCTCCTTCATTTTGTTGCAACACTGAACAATTGCATTGTATATACATACACTGTATAAAATGTACACAATATGTAATATACATGGTAATATCACTTTTTACACAAAAAAGATGTTAAAAAAAAAAAACATTTTCACGTAGACATGGGTGATTTAATCCGTTAAGGTCCGACCCATGAAAAAATGGTAAGAAAAGTTCCAATTTTTAAATATGAGGTCTTTATTTGGCCCTTTAACAAAATGTAACAAAAAATTAACATTTTTTTGGGGGGATATCTACCATTTATTACCATGTGATATATTAAAAATATTATAATATGGTTTTCTGCTTCTGGGTATCTATTAGGGGACAGAAGATGAGTATCAGATTGTGTTCAAAGTTTATACCATAAATTGAAGCAAAATATCTCAGAAACTGTATGTGGCAAATATGTCATGGGTTAAAAATTATTTCGTGTTGTTTTTAACACGTCTGTTTTTAGAGTGTATTTCCTTGCACAGGAAACAGAAAGTTTGTGTTCATGAGATAGGGAGTCACACTTTCCTGAGCACTTCTTTCAAGAGGAAGTGCATACCATTGCAGTTTGCCTGGACTTGACTTTATGACCTAGTCGAATTTTGTAGGTATCTTCTTTGTTCTGCCTTTCCAGCACTTGCTTTTAATTTAAGTATTTATTGATTTGACTTGTTTATATCTATAGTTGGAAAGGACTGCAGTAAGTAATCTTGTTTCCTGGCTGGTAAAGGCAATTATTTGTCTCTGTTACAACAGTAGAAGAAAGAAAAACCCTAAAATGTTTGGCAAAGGAAACTTGCTTCTTGCTGGAATTATTTTCACTGCCGTCTTCAGCAAAGTAAGTATTTTATGCCAATAAATAACAATTAAAAAAAGTGTATATAAGAGAAAATATTCTCTCCTTTTAATCTTATATTCTATATTGACCTTCTATGGAAGGTGATTGTGGGGAATAAACTGCTGGATGTCGTCTCAGATGTAATTGATGACCTGTACAATGGATGCCAGAAAGAAGCCATGGAGAAGTTCATCAACTCTGGCTTATTAAAAAAGGAACTTAGCAACAGTGAAGAATTCCAGAAAGCATGGACAAAGAATACACAGTGTTCATCGCTAATCCCCGGAGGAATCAGAGAGCATACTGCTGCGCTTTCTGTCTTTCTTGATGGGGATGAAGCTTTTCTAAAGAAGGTGAACAACGCAGTGGAGACATTGGGGGCAAATCTGACAACTTATGAAAACGACTTCCATTTCAAGTCACTTCACTTCCTGCTCATGGATTCCATGAAGCTGCTGAAACCAAAGACATGCAAAACTGTGTATCTTTTATTTGATGGAAAACCACCTAAAAAAGGCTCAACAGTGAGATTTGGAGGTTTCACTGTGGGTGATTCAGACAGTGACAACTTGCCAGATTTGGTAGATGAAGTTCTCTTAAAAATTGAATCTTGCTTCTTTGTCAGCCTGGGGGATCACACCTGCAAGAAAAACACTGAAGTACTAATAACGCCTGCTGAAGTTTTCACTGTGAATGATGTGGGAACAAAAAAGGATGATGATGATGTAAACTACACTGAGGTTGTTTTGAAGCATTTAGAGCTAAACAGCACACACAACTGTTACATGTTTTTAAGGTAAGCCTCACTATGTTTGTTTTTCACAAATGTTATATTTATCGCTCAACTCCCAGACTTTTTAAAAATATAAAGCTCAGTTTACCAGTTTGCAGTTAAACTCAGCTAAATATTTCAGCAACACTTCACTTAAATGGTCTGATCAACTAGGGGAGACTAAAGGAAGAGTTTTAATGGTCTTCGGGTTAACAAGCTAACATGTTAAGTACAATTAAACTAGATATGAAAGCCAATGAAACTTGCTTTTAAATGCAGTTTAATTCTGAGTTACCACTTCAGAATAAAACTGGGTTTGATTCAATTGGACAGTTTATTCTTCAGAGGTTTGTTTATCTGATTTCAAACAAAAATAACAGAAAATCATGAAAAATGCAACCATGCCTATAATATGTCGACATTTCTCACAGACATGTATTTTATTTTTTGTATTTTAAGTAATATCTCACTTTTGTCTAATATAATTTCTTTTTCTTGTTTTGTTTTGTTTTTTTTCATATTCACAGGCCTACATCTGCCCAACCCAGCCAGGCTCCTGGCTTGCTCCCTCTGGTTCCCCCGCTTGTGGTTTTATCGCTTTGGTCTTTATTTATTTAAGATAAATTGTTACTGTTCATTTCAGACCTCTCTGACTATTATGGATAGACAATGTATTTTCAGGTAGAAAACTATGTTGTCATATCTTTTTTTTTTTTTAGGGAGGCATCAGTAAATAAGCAATGACAAGAAAAATGTGTAACATCACTCTCTTACATGACTTTATGTGCTGTATATAAACACAAAAATATGCAGGTTGAGCTGCAGCTTTTTACTTATTACTCAGACTTTGCTAAATAGAAGACAATGAAAAATTATAAAAATGATGATGGTGATTTATACAGAAGATTACAAGCAGCTGCTTCATGAGTGAACTTTGTGGTAGTTGAGAAGACACTGCATGCATTGATTAGAAGATCCTTTATACTGTAAAACTGAATCTAACATATATATGTAATTGGTTGAATTTATTAAACTTAATCCGTCATGTTAACTGATCTAAGCTATGTCTATATTGCGAGCTTGAATTATACCATTTCTTATGTTACCAGAAAAACAGAAAATAAATATAATGATTTTTTTTTAATCACAAGCAAAAATAGAAATGTAGTATATATTTACTGATGTACAGCACTTTGTTTCAGCTGTCTCATTAAAGTGCTTTAAAAATATTCGTATGGCATGGTATATACAGGCAGAAGCAGAATTTTTACAGTGCAAATTAATTTTAAGGTATAACAACAATCCTCGACAACACAGTCTGAAACGACCAAGACAGGTTTTTTAAAAGCTTCTTTAAGTAGCCTTCAGGAATTGTTCTCTAGACCTTAATGCAATTAAAAAGCATATTTCTTTTGCAAAAACTACTTTCTGTATTAAAAAAAGTTTAGTTATTATACTTATGAGATCTTAGTAACCCCAAATAGCCAGGAGAAATAAAAAATAAACATCAAACAAAAGCTTGGGTCTCAGGAAGTTATTATAATCCAAAGCTTTTGTTTGGATGTGTTCTCTGTCAAGATGATCCCATGCTGCTTCAATAATATTGAGGTCAGTGCTCTGAAGAGGATTCATCACTCCGTTATCGTTTTACATACCTCATCCTTTTCTTCTTGTTCCCCTTCTTCTGTTTCTGGCTTCTTGATGGCCACTTTTTCACAAAGACCATTTCTGATAAGACTTCTGCATTTTGCAGGTCCCGTGTCAGTTTATTTTGCTGGATTTTTCCTTTTTTTTAAAGATCTTCCAGGACACAGTAATACACACCATACTGGCCCAGTTGTTGACCAAATGATAACTACAGCATTACTAAATGCTTATTATTTCTCATAACTGTCAAACAAAATAGATGATCACACACAAAGACTATTATAAGTTTTAATTTCATCCATATTAACTGACCAAGCGTAATACAATTTGTGCCTATATGTGTTTGAGACTTCACCAGAATATAATAACACAAGCATTCTTGCTTGTAACCAAGTGTGCAGAAAAATCTTATTCATGTAAACACTAACTTAAAGTAGTCTGAAAAGTAGACACGGTGGCACATACAATGTCCAACATCAGAGGATACTTGTAAATTTAAACACTTGTAAAGTTCAGATCTAACTCATTTAATTTTTATATCACTGTAGCACATTTTAAGGGGTCATTGTTGATTTATCAATATGACAAGTACATCATTAAATACCAAACATCAAAAGCAGTTTGCAAATTTGTTCTTTGATACCAATGTGAAAGAAATTTAGCTACATATGGTAATTACTCATATATACTCATATAATAATCACATGTATATTCAGTTTTCTTTATTCATTTATTATTGTTAATCCATTCACTATTACGTTTTCATATTGTGTGTTCTCATTTTACAGAATACTGAAGTTACAGTTTTCATTGTGTATGCGTATGTGAGGTCAGACTGACCACTTTCATCCCAGAGCTCTGATATGGCAGAGTTGAGACTGGTTTTCGCACCTGCTAGATAGCAATAGTTGTTTGGGATATCAGCTTGTTGTGGTATGTGGGCTTTGTCTGAAAACTGGAAGAAAGTGGCACCACTCAGTCTTCTATTCCTCATTTATTATTTTGCTGTTTGACCTTCAGCTGGGGACCACCTGAATAAAACTGTTTTTCTCTGATAAATCCCCAAAGTCTCTCCCGACTTCACGCGAGTCGGGAAGACCACTCTCATTACTTGCAAGTAATCCTTTATTCAATACTTTTCCTGTAAATAAACCTTATATACTTTTACTCATTCCAGACTCTTGGTAATTTTTCTACAACACCAGCCATAATAATTTATACAGCTATGTTTGACAGAAGAATACATTTTAGCGCTGTGGCTTATTTTTCTACACACAAAAAGGAAATAACTTTCATAAATGGTTGTTTTCATCGATTCTTACCCATGGATTAGTAACAGACCACTGCTGACTAGCACAATTAAAATATAAACAGCTGAAAGGAATAAAACAAAATCTGAGATGCCACATGTACAAATGTTTAAAATACTTTGGCTCTAGCAAAATAAAAACAGCCCAATAAGAAAAATATAATTTACATAAAATACATTTGTACATTTAAGACAAACAAACAAATAGAGAGCTTGTGTTTACAAGCAAACAAAAACTCTGAATAAACCTATTGTAGCCTACAAATAATGAAAGGCATTCATGACGAAATATGTCAGATATGATGTACAGTACATAAATCAATACACAAATTCATTATATCTGATTTGCACGCTTCCATTTTGAAGTAGTAATACCCGTACTGCTGACATCCCACAGTCACTGCAGCTGCCTTGTCAGCCTAAGACCAGAGTTCTGCTTTTTAGTTTCAGTTTGTTTACAATCTGGTCATTAAATGTGATGCAAATGGTCTCCAAGCAGTTCCTGTTTGGGCTATGATAAGGATAAATATTACTGGCTTGTTTTTATTTAAAAAAAAAAGATTTTCAAATTGCTCAATAGAGATTTATAATGTCCTTGGAATCTAAAACGATCTTTCTTACTTATTTCAAGGTTTTCAGACTGTATCAAAGTAACTTAACCGCCTCTGAGCTGTGTCACTGTTCCACTGTTTCAGCTCTTGATAAAAAAGGTCAGAACTGCAACCAGACCACAATGAGTGGTTTCCTGTTTTTGAACACTGGCCAGCATGTGCTCCCTTGGACCAGTCTTTATCTCTGCATTCCCCCCATAGCTTTCCTGCTTCCTGAGAAGGTGTGCCTCATAGTAACATAACACTCACTTTGGTGTGGTGTAATGTCTAGATATATATTGACATATACTAATTTAATGTTATGACAGAACATATCAAAATTATACTGGTTCATAATACAAGATATTGCAGTCTGCCCCCCCGGACAAAAAAAGGCTGTAAAATTTTACCATAACTACATGTCCCACACTCATTTCTTTGTAAGCTGTAAATCAACACGAACATATATGCACACGGTCTCACTACATAATGTAAATGACTAAGCGCCGTCATACCTTAAAGATCTCATAGTTCCATATTAACCTGCACTTCGCTGCCAGGTTTACTTGTGCTTCCTAAAGTTTCCAGATGACCATCCTTCCTGAGTGTGATTCTGTTGGTGCTTTTCCTTCCTGCTATAAGGGAGTTTATCCTTTCCACTATCAGCCGCCCTGTGCATGCTTGCGATGGGGAAACAAACTGAAGATTAGATTTGATGCAATCTACTGGTTTTCTTAGCTAGACATTTATTTTTTCTGAACCGATTTACATGAATATGGTTATTGTGTATTAGACTTATATAGATCAAATAATGGATTTGTTTTAATTGGATTATAATTGGACTGCAATGAACTTGACTGAATGCAGCTAAGTGCCTTGAGAGGACTGTCATGAGTTGGGGTCAGAACAAAATGCTCTGATTGGTCTGCATCATCTGAAAATTATCTACACAAATTTCTGAGTAATGAGCTGAAGCGTGTCTCCAGAAGTCTAACTGTCTTTATTGCTCTGCTCAGATTTTGGTTTTGACATGTTTCCACGAGAACAAATACTCTTATTTTTGCTCAAGATGCTGGTGTCAACACGAGAGAGGGTACACATGCTGCTCTGGTGACACGGTCGAAGTCTCGTGTTCTGAAGCTCGAGTTCATCATAGCTTGACATCCGCACAAAGGGGCACCAGCGGAAAACCTGCTTAAAACCAGCTCGAAATCTGCAATCAAAACAACCCCCAAGATGTCACTGTACTCTAGTTTTCAGTGTTTGCATGTATGTTTGATTGGTACCCACCTGCTGTTGAGACAACAGTAGATAATAGGATTGTACATGGTGGAGCTCATTGCCAACCACATCACAGACAGGTAAACCTGCTGGATGTACTTCCACTTGCTCAGACGCTTGTTGAGACCCGTCACAATGAAGTAGACATGGTAAGGTAGCCAGCAGAGGGCAAAGGTCACCACCACAATGATCATCATTTTCACTACCTGGGGCAGGAGAGAGAGAAATGAAGAAAGTATCACCAGGAGAAGAAGCAACAACAGTTGCCTTTTTAATTTAACATCTCACCTAAGTAAAGGTACAGATGTGAGTCATAAAGAAAAAGATGGCTGGTCTTATATCAGTCTTGAGATGTATTGCCATGGCAATCTGGAAAATATGAAATGCTTTTCACAATGACTGAACCCCTAACAATTGTACTTCTGTAACCCTGGAGCAGTGATTCTCAAACTTTTTCTACCATGCCCCTCTTTGGAGGAATACATATATATATATAAATATATATATCTTGTTGCCCCGCCCCCCAGTTTGAGAACCCCTGCCCTAGCTAAGTAGTACATTTATTGTCTAACCATAATCAAATACTTTTAATGCCTAATAAAGTAGCAGGCTACTAGAAGAGTAAGGGGAGTCAGAATGCGGGTTGAACATGAACACAACTGCACATTTGAAAATCAGATGTCTATCCTTAATGACCCGAGCATTATGTTTACAACATTAGGATATGTCTTTGGTTCCCATAAAGAAAACTGGTCCCCAAAATGTTGGTGATTCTACAAAGGTCTTAATGAGGTAATAGAAACAAAAACACACCCAAACTTATGTTCACATTATACATCAGCCTACACCAAAAATTGTCAAATATTATGATAGGAACTGTGACCAATGAGCACAACTCTAACTCTTACCAGTAATATCCAACTCCTGACCATAATGTTCGGGAGTTAAGAAAAAAAGTAAACATAACAAATTATGCCTGTTCATTCTGCTAGCATTTAGCTAGTGCAGGAGGGTGGTGTTAAAATCTTTCATTCTTAGTTCTTAAAGGCTCAGCCTGCTGAAGAACATGTTAAAACCAAATAATGTTACCTACCTGTTACCAATTAAACTAAGTCCTGACATGTTTAAGGAGGTGTCTTTCATCAGTATTACATAACATTTCTGATTATTTGTTCTACCTGTTTGAACAAACTTGAAATCCTATATGCAGGGATCAAATTCAAAACAGACATGTCTTTGTCAAAAAACAATAACCTTGTTTAATTTTATTATTTGATATGTTGCCCTTGTATGTTGCAGTGTTTTATGTATTTTACACATAAAAATAATTTAGAAAAGAAGTGTAGTTGTTAATAGCAGTCAATATTCTATGTAACTCAGCAGTGACACAGCAAAGTAAAAAGTCATTTTAAAACACTTCAAAAAAATGAAAGAGAACATTAAACTTAGAAGAGTTTAAAAAAGCAACACATTTTTTCTTGCCTAGCTAGTTTTGCATGACAAAAAAAAAAAAAAAAAGTGAAATAATAGACGGCAACATCAAATCATAAGAGGTTAAGCTTTGTCGATAGAACTTTGCTGTGGGATGTTTGAAACTATCACAGCGTTTAAAGTTCAGAGAGCTTCTGTGATTCAGTGACTCTGTTGACCATTTACCTGCATTTTCATCATATTTTCCATTCAGTGGGTCTGCTCAACCCATAGCAACTTACGTAAAAAGATAGAGAAAGGTCACTGATGACGCATCAGGCCCAGCTGGTTCCATGTGAGACAGAACACGACAGAACTCATCAATGTGATACAGCACAATTTTACCACCCCAACCACAATGGAGACCTGTGGGGGGCTAAAAGGAGCAGATCATCAGCAGATGCTCATCAAAAAGGAGATGAGAGCCACTACTTCTCTTAACCTTAGATGCTATCATGTCAGCTTGACCTTTTGAATCAGACCTGACACTGTCTCACAGCTGGGTTTGCCATTTCTAAGTTTTTTTTTTACCTTCCTGGACAATTGGCTGAAATCTGTTGGTTTTATTTTTTGTTATTTTCTTTGAAGCCCTACATACAATTTCAATATGTATAACTTTCAGCTGCCTCAGTCTTTACTGCTTTGTACTCTGTGTGTATTGGTGGTTCATTCTTTATTTGCTGCTCATTTTAAAGTCTACTTTGTTGTTTACTTTGCCCTCAGTTCACAGGATAAACACAATGAAATTTAATCAAGATCATTGTAACTGAAATCGCTTCTCTACAGATCAACAAAACACATTCATTATTATGTTTTGCCTTTTAATGCATCCAAAGCATCCTTTATCATAAAAAAAAAACATCCAAGAGCCTGACCCTTGTGCTGACTTTTCATCATGTCTACTGAATAATCCGGCATGTTGCTCTGCAGAATTTGTAATATTTATCAATGAACTGCATTCTGTGGCATTAATCCCAGAGCTGTCTTGATAGATATTCGTCATCCCAGCTGTGATGTCTTTAATCCCGGCTCAGCCCACAGAGAAGCTGCTGCAAAGCACACTGTGCACACTGGCTGATGATGCCAACCTACATTTCATCAAGTGTTCAAAAGTGCATGAGAGGATGCAGTCATGTTTGCTCTTTATGTAATTTTGAGTAAATAAAGCGCAGAACTGTTCACAATCATGAAATTTTATCTGACCATTTATTGTCATTCAGATAATTGTACTATACAGCCAAACTGATTATATTTAATGCATGTGTTGCCTGAGACCTCTGCAGTACTCACATATGAAAATCCTTTGTTAAAATCCTGCTGTGGGTGAATTTTATGTGTCTTCTGCCCTCCAGTGGATTTATTAAAGTTCTGCAGTTAAAATGAATCTTTAAAGACTTATTTTTTTAATGGTAGCTTAAAGTGGTCACACAAATGGATAGTCAAATAATACGTTAAAATAGGTTATATTTAAAAGGAGGGGGTTTATATGTCAGGCTTTTCAAGGTTATTTGTATTGTGCCCGTTCACAACAAAGTAATATTTAGGTACTTTACAGAAATCCAAACCAAATCATTGTAATCCAATCACACAAATTCACATTAGTTAAATTAGCAATAACTATGTGTTCATGCTGTACCAAAAAAAAAAAAAGAAGAAGAGGAGTAATTAAAAAGTTTTTGTGTTTGTCTTCTGGTGTGCTGTAATAGCACTACACTATAATCAGAGCAGACTGCATTAAATTTGCCTTTGGTTTGTTTAATGTAAAATTGAAACCTGACAGCAGGCCACAGCAGTTACTAGGCAAGAAACAGGGTACACTGGGAGGAAGGCAGAGAGATAGCATACAAACTCCAGATAGAATGGCCCCAGCTAAGGTCTGAACAAACATATGCTTAAGTCACATCACTTTCCTGTGTGTTTTATCACAATCAAAAATCACTAACATATCAGCAACAAATTCCCAAACCAGCTAAAACTGTGTCTTGATAAACTTCTAGGTAAGTAGAAATTAACAACTTCCATTACATGTGTAATGTTAAGTGTATTAAATGTTAATGTGGTCACCAAATGTTCTGCATATTTCCTGTCCAATGAAACACATGCAACCGAAGACAAAAAAAAAAAAAAAAAAAAGCATTAACATGGAAATTACCTTCCTTTTAGCCCGAAGCTGTCCGTGATAACTATCAGATGAGTCTCCAGGAATCTCACTTCCCCACAGCGACACCCCCACGATGGTGTAAGTGATGCCCATCACCACTAAAGGCAGCACATAAACCAGGACTGTAACTATGATATGATACCTGCACAAAAACACAAACATGTTTCAAAGTTTCATTGTTTGTTTTAGTGTTTCAAATGTTTCAAATAGGAATCAACAAAAAGCACAGGGGTAAAAGCAACAATTTATTTATTTTTTTTTTTTTTTTACAGCTACAAGTCTGGAGAGATGATGTTCTCACATGAAGGAGTCGTCAGCCATGTGGGGCCAAGCCACGTAACAAAAAGTCCTTCCTGGTAACATCCGGGTGGTGGAGAAGTAGCAGAGGGGGAAAGCCAGAAACACAGCAAGGCTCCAGATACAGAAGATGATACCTATAGTGGCTTTGGCAGATAGGCGAGGCTTCAGAGGATGAATGATTGCCATGTATCTACAAGAAGAATGCAATGCACAAGTAAACTGTGAATTAATGAAATGAACACCCCCCAAAAAATGGAGTTTATAAAAGTTTTTGGTGAGGTTAACCATAAATGTGAACATTGGGAGTATTATGACAATTAGTACATTGTTAGTGTTAGATGTTGTGAATATCGCTTTAGAATATTCAGTCTAGTGGGTTTTTGAATGTCTTTATGAACACTCTGCACTGGAAAAACCTAATAAGTCTTCAGCAATTACAAATGGGTTGATTTCCTAATAGGCTCTCAGACCAAAGGTGCTCAGAAATGTAAGGCATTATGCTCAGACTGTAGCCTTTACTTTCATTTAAAAAGTAAAGCCCCCCCCCCACCCCCCCCCCCCCCCCCCTTTTTTTTTTTTTATTATTATTATAAATATGAGGTTACAAGTTATTTAATATTCATTCACAGCACTCTCACAAACTGGGTCTAAACTGAATTTAAAAAACAATCTATTAAAAACAACTTCTCCACCTGTCTATGGCTATTGCAGTCATTGAGTAGATGCTTGCAAACACGGCGGCGACGGGGAAGAAGTTGTGAAACTTGCAGTACACCTCTCCAAAGTACCAATCTCCATGAGCCGCGTAGATGAAGTTGATGAGGGTGTTGAATGCAGCCATCGAAACGTCCGAGAAAGCCAGGTTCAACAAGAAATAGTTGGTGACGGTCCTCATCCGCTTATGCGCAAAAATAATCCAAATTACGATTAAGTTGCCAAAAACTGCCACTGCTAGCACCATGATGTAAGCCACCGACCAGAGCGCGATGCGCCACGCCGGCTGCACGAACTGGTTGGCCAGAATTCTGCTTGTGTTCCGTTCAGAGGCCATTCCCCGACTGTCTCCGGCGGTATCTGTTTCAGCAGTTGAACTTTTGATGCGCAAAGTGGTCCTGATGCAAAGCCAATGTATCAGTCGAGCCGGTGTGGGCGTGTCCTTCTAGTTGCCTCAAAGCACCATGGTGTTAGGGTTAGTCAGCCCAGCAGAGGCGACGTAAGTGACTCCAACCAACCAACCAACGTCAGACGGTTTAGAAATGTCTATTTTGTAATATTTGTTATTGTACATGCACAAATTTATGATGTCAGGAAACAGGTGCTGCTCTAAGTCAGAATTATATAACAAAACCTCCACATTGGAAACAATTTTGTTCAAATAAATAAATAAATTTGTGACATTGTGATCAACAAAAATGCAAACTGATCTGTATTTTGTTCTCACAAGCCCAGTCACTCTGCTATAAGTAATCTCATTCCACTGGGATAAAGTGGAGGTTGCTTCCTGCATTAGGTGTCTGCAGCTTTAGAGATCAGCCTGAGTGTGATACAGTTAATCCTTAATAGCTTTGCCATCAAAATATCAGGGTTTTATTAAGGCTTGTGTTTATTATATAATCCTGAGCTCACTGTAAAGATCCATGTGCATGGTCCATGTCAAAAAAAAAAAAAAAAATTGGAATTTTTCCTAGAGTTTCTGAACAAGGTCATTGCAGTTTTCCACACTTTTTCCTCTTACTATTATTTTGATAAAACTTACAATGTATACGCTGTCTGTGGGCTGTCATGGCAACAGAGAAAAATAGCTCCTGTTATGACTGACAAGTCATGCTTTTTAATTAAACCAAAGTGATGCCAAATAATGCATAATTACAATACTGCATATATATATATATATATATATATATATATATATATATATATATATATATATATATATATATATATATATAATCAACAACATTATATATACTCTAAATGCAGCTAAACAGCTAGTTGACTGACTAAAAGATAGATAGGAAGGTCTAAATGCTTCTAAATTGCCAAATTTTATCTTTGCATAGTTACACATACACCAGCGTGAATGTACAATTAAATAGACTATGTGTGCATGGTGTGAACGGCCTACGGGATAATGAGACCGTTGTTTCTTTGACATTGAAAAGTAATGCTAACATTTTGTTGTTGGAGAGACAAACTACCTGAAATGATATAAAATGGCTCAAAACAGCAATGGAGAACTTAATTTGACCAGAAGTAGATGATAAAAAGAGTTGCAAAATAGCCCACAAGAGATGCAAAGCATAAAAAAGGAGATAACTACATCAACAAAATGACAAAAACAACTATATAGACAGAACATTACTAAAAAAGAAGAGACAGAAAGTCATAAAAATATGCCCAAACAGAAAAAACAATAGTTGTTCAATTAACTTAACAACACATAAATCCTTCAAAAAGAGAACAAAATATCCCAAAGACAAGCAACAACGGAGAAAGAAAAGCAATGTCGGGGGTATTGAGAAAGTTCTTTCAGACCAAAACATCAATCTTTCTTCTTTTTTTAATGAATCAGTGCAAAGGTAAAAAGCATGCGACTGAATTGCCTTTTTTCAATCAGGTAAAGCAAAGAAAGGAAATATCAATTCTAAAATAATACAAAATGACAAACAGGATTACAAAATGAACACAGACAGAACAAGAGACACTCCAAGAGCATTAAGTAATAAATCTTCTGTGTAAAAGGAGTTGGGGGGGGCTTTAACAACTCTGTGTTTTGGGACCTGCTGTCCCATGACTGTCCATAACCAAAAATAATGTTGTTCAGTTTCTTAGTTCACAAACATTGGTGACTTAAAAATAAACTTTACCAAATACGCTCTTTCATTAATTGTCTTCTTAACTTCCTGTAAACGTGTTGACAGCAAAAGAAACTGACACAATAAAATAATTAAATTAACATGTAACAATAACAAAACTGTTATATAAAATGTTGTAATCCAGACATAAACCATGAAGGTGTCTGCATAACATATAAATGTTTGTTTCCTGCTGTGATGACTGCCGGTTAGTTAAAAAACAGCCCCTGCAGAGCTGGTCTTTTATCTGCTCTATTGTATTGTGTGTTGGTTCATATTCTTACTGTGAATTCTGGTCATATATCCTATTCCCTTCAATTTTATTTAAAATCTATATTTCTTACCTTTAGTTTGATGTTCTCCAAAGAGAAAGAAGCTGTCGGTCAAAACAGTGAAGCTGTGCCCGCTGAGAAAAGAGCACAAGAAGGTCAGAAAGCCTGATTACTCTCAGCAGGCCTCATTATCCAGAGGCCACATCTTTTGGACCACTCCCTATCTCAAATGTCACAGTTAAAACCGGTTTTAAACACGCCCTGTCCTCCATATTAAAAAGGTCACTATTAAATAACCACTGATAGCATCATTAGCTGCCTCCCAAATGATCCCCTTAAAATAGATATGAATAATTCAGACATTTAATCAAAAGGGGGAGACAGCAGGACGGATGGGTGTGTCATTCTGTTCGGTGTTTGATCTGAGTACAAAGTTTGATGCCTGTAATGCAAACAACAAAATGGAGTTGATAAAATCCTGTGGAGGAACGTAAACTTGAAAATTTTTTTGCAGTCCTTTTGTTCCCTTCCTCATACGTTGGATGTAAGTACGTGACTCTCTGTCAGTGCTTCCACGACAGCTGGATAGGATGGCACACAAACACTCTTTTCAAGTTTTAGAGCAAAGTCGGGAATCATCAGAGATGTCACAATATGACACTTTGGAGTCTTTCCACTATATCAGTGACTCTGCAAGTTGCATTTCTTTAATGGGAATGTGACTGGGTTTAAAAGAAAATAAAAAACTAGTCTTCATGCTAGATATTTGCATTGTGTGGTCTTTTTGTTTTTTTTGCAGTCTGCAGTTTTAGGGTTATACAAATGCCACATGAATGCTCCATAATGAACAGCCATGTCAGCCCTTTATGTTAAGTTTAATACCCAATTAACTAGCAGATCAGACAGAAAAATGTTCAGATCTCCTGGTGTGCACTGAAAAAACCAAGATAGGCAAAGTGTCTCAAACAGCATACTGGGACGTCAACTACAGAGCAGCATGGTCTAAAATCAATATGAGCTCAAATTATTTTTCATTCAGCTTTCATTTAAAATGAGTTCTACTACAAGTGGAGTTGGAAACTACTCCCAACATCATGTCAAAAGTTTCCAGGCAATTTCGAGCTTCAATAATTTCATAGGCCCCAAATTAAATTTATCATTTCTTTCTAAATGATTTCAAATTTTTATTTAATACTATTTTTAGCATTTAAAACATTTTTTGTTATCTTTTTTGTTATTCTGTTTTTCATGGTGAGGCTTCTCATTTGTCTATAAATGACTTTAAATGACAGACACCTTGATCACACACAGTTATATTTGTTATATATGGTGATGTCAACACATATTTTATCTGTCTAGGCTATTGAACTTATCTTTTGAACATAACTGGGAATGTTTTTATTTCTGTTCCATTAACATTCAAACTACAACAGAAACATTTTATTTCATGGAAATTTTTCACTTAAAATTTGATGGCACCAAAACATTTAAAAAACATTTAAACACTGATGCATATCATTCTCCTGTGAAGCCATGCTGTTGTGATGGATGCGGTAGGTGGATTAGCATTGTCTTGCTGAAATATGTAAGGCAAGGCTTTCCCCTGAAAAGGACGTTATATCTGGATAGGAGAATATATCGCTCTGAAACTGGGCTATTCTACACTGGATCCATTTATTCTGGGCTGGTGCTGAATAGCCCCGCTCTAAAACCTCTATGTACTTTTTTAACATTGTTGGTGCCTCCACAGACATGTAAGCTGTCTATTCCACAGGCACTAATGGAGCCCTATACCATCAGAGATGCAGGCTTTCAAACTGTTTGTAGATACCAAATAGAATAGTCTGTCTCCTCTTTCTCCATGGCATCATTTCCAAAAAGAATTTGAAATTTAGATCCATCTGACCACAGAACAGTTTCCCACTTTGCCTTTGAATCATTTTACACAAACTTTGGTCCAGGGAAGATAGCAGTGCATCTGGGTTGTGTCTGCATACGTCTTCTTCTTTGCATGACAGAGCTTCAAGCTACATTTATGGTTTGCTGTTTTCACAGACAGTATCTGTAAATGTTCCGGAGTCCATGCAGTGATTTCCAGAAGAGAATTTTGTCTGTTTTTATTGCAGTGCTGCAGGACCTGAAGATCACTCACAGAGATTTATCCTGATTCTCTAATCCTTTTGATGATATTGTACTCTGTAAATGGTGTGAGAGACCTTTATACTCAATTTTTAGACACAGATTGTCACTGTCTTTATACTGTACATCTGAGAGGCTCTGCTTCCCTAAAATGCTCCTTTTCTACCCAGTTAAGCTACTTATTTCTTGCCAATAAACCTAATTAGTTGTCAAATGCTCCTGCAGTTATCACTGATTTTTGTCAATTACATTTCCAGTCTTTTGTTGCCACTGTTCCAACGTTTTTGAGTTGCATTGCTGCCATCAAATTCAAAATAAACTAATATTTTCCATGAAATGGTAAAATGTTTCATTTTCAACATCTGAACATTTGTGTATGTTCTATTGAGAATAAAAATGGGTTTATGAAATTTGTAAATCATTGAATTCTGTTTTTATTTACATTTTACATAGAGTCCCAACTTTTTGAGGGATTGGGGCTGTACTTAATTATAGTTCTTTTAAAGGCCTAAAAACATGATTTCTGAATTGAAGGTATCAATAGTTTTTCAGTGTTGTTTGTTTTACATGATCCAAAAGTGCATATACCAAACTCGAGTGAAAAATTAAGCTAACACCTTGCCTGCCTTTCTACTGATGAAAAATCAAAGGCAGGAGTTTAGACATCAATATGTGCAAATGACTAAAAGTACAAGTAAAACTGTAATTCCTTCATGGAGATTATGTGTTGGTGTGCTTGAGAGCTGAAAGCATGTTGATTTTAAATGCAGTAAAAAAAAGTTCCTGGACTGAACTGAGTGAGTAAAGAGAAGAAGAAGATGAGAGAAAGCAGCTTATGATCAAGTGACTGCAATAGGATTACATGTCTAAATGGAGACTTCTCCCTGCTGGGAGAAATAGCGGAGGCCGGTGGAGTTGTAAGAAGCAGAAACATCTTAAAACTGTGAGGTAATTAATTTTGGCCTTGGGGCTTGGGCTGGTTTGGGCATGTCACTGCAGGGATGGGTCGGTGAGCAGACTGGTGTCTGGTAGGTGCTCTGGGGCCCACTGTGTCTCCCAAGTGGGTGGGGGTTTGGGTAGAGAGGGGGGGAGTTTGGGGATGTGGGAGGGAATTGGCTGGGTGGGGGCACTGGACAGGTGAGGGTGTAGGGCGAGTGACTGGGAAGGGTGGCTGGGTAGGGTTGTTGGGACGGGAGGGAGGATAGGTGGGGCTGTTGGGTGGGTGGAAGGACGGGTGGGGTTTTGAACAGATGGGTGGAAGGATGGGTGGAGGCTTCTGGTTGCTTCCTTCCTCTGCCTTCTTCTGTCTGGACGCATTGCTGTTCCTGGGGTGGGCTGTCTTGGTTCTGTTCTCTGTGGTGGCTGCTGGTTGAGGTAATGCGGTTGCATTTACATGATCACTCTGCACAACTCACCCCTAATGTTTAGTACACACACCTAGATACACACCCACACCCCTACAGACAGACATATATACACATGCAGGCACACACCCACACACATATACTTGCTATTCATGGTTTTTACAGTTTTCTTCTCACAGGTGCCCCTGATGACTGTTGTGTTCTCTTAGAAGCTTTTAAGATGTTTACTGTGTCTTTATAGGCGTAGCAGCTCTTTAGCTTCTGTGGTTTGTTTTCTTCCTTTTGTTTTGCTCTCCCTTTTTCTATCTTTTCTCCTCTATCCACCTTTTTCTTTCTGTTTTTCGGTCGGATCCAGCGGTTATAAGAAAAAACATATTTTAAAATAATGACAAAAAAAAAAAAAAAAAAAACACCTTTAAGATTCAAAGGGAACCCCATCTCCAAAAGGCTCCTCCTGGCAGAGTAAATTTGTTCAGGACAATACAATTCCATAATTCTGCTGACATGGTGCTGGACAGGACTGGTTAAAAAAAAATGCAACAGAATGCAAAAACTACAAAATAAGACAATGAAAAGCAGAACTAAACATGGCAAGACCATAAAAACCAAAACCAAAATAATCAGATAACCAGACCAGACAACCAGATCATTTTTTAACATGTTTGTCTCTGTAAGAAGTGCTTATTTAGGGAAAAGATTTAAGATGTCTGCCATGTACTCTGTAAATTAAGTCACTTGGACACATGATCCTGCTTTTTTTTTTTTAAAAGGTCAGAAGTCAAATAGGGTGGGAACCACAGTAATAGAGCTTATCAAGAAGGGACCATGATCAGGTGATCCAAAGTGAACAGAGCAGTAATAGAAGGAAATTAAATGTAGAATAAAAAACATACATCACTTTCCAGGAATTGCGATTAGACAATGCTGGCTGGTGTTAAAACATGACTTATTTTTAGTATTTCAGATAACAAGGCAAATCCTATTCAAAACCATGTAAGCATGTAAATTAGGTTATAGTATCAATTTTTGCATGTGCAACTTAAGATAACCTGTCTTGGACAATTAACCTTTTGATAAAAGCATCAACAATTAAAATAAAGACCATTCTCATTCATTCTAATTTTCCTTCCTTGTTATAAATATCATTTGTACTTTATTTGCCAATTTAACACAGCAGCTATAGGCTATCCCTATAGTAAACATTTACTCTAGTAGTTACTGTAATTATAACCAATTGAGTAACTGGGGGCCAAATAAGAGCTGCACCTCCTGTTGTGGTAGTAAATAACATAGTTTCTGTTACACAACAAGATGTCTAACAACTTGAAACCTGAGCAGCATGAATAGAAAGAGGAGGCGCCACAGGAATGTGGAAAAGCCAAAACAGAGACAGTACGAGTGTCAAATGCAAGTGGAAAACGTTTGTGTTGATATCAGCCACTCCAGTGCACGTGGACGGTTGTCAGGCCTGAAAGCTGGTGTTAAAAGTGGGGACTACTTTCCTTGCAGGTTGTGAAATACTACATATGACTTCCCCCCTCAAAGTTCAAAGGTTGCAGAAGTTCAGTAAATGGTCAACAGGGCTGAAAGCCGACCTACAGAGGTAAGACATGTTGTCTTTAATGCTGGTTCTCTTTCATTTTTTATGTTTATATTTAGAATTATTTGTCACTTGAATGTTTTCCATTTGTAATTGTGTGAAATTGAACTGTTTCACACATTAATCTGCTTAAAAATAATAATATTGGGTCATATTAATAATTTGTTATTTCTTATCTACAGTAAATGGGAGGGTTACAGTCATTCAAATGGTTAAATGTTCAAATATGTACACGTCTATAAGTTCAAAACGGAGATAATAATGTGGTCAAAGTCAAAATATAAGATCCTTGAAATCTTTTGTAATGAGGACAGTGGCCTGATTTTACCCTAAAAAGCAAAACATCTTGCAGCAGATGAACAACATGATTGTCTGTGGTTTTGTAGTATCAAAACAATCCCACCTAGCGAGCAGAAAATGATCTAAAAGTAAATTTTATGTTTCAATCTTTATTTACAACTTCAGCTGTTTCATTACTGTTTACAGTTATATTAATAAACCATTTTGTTTTGGGTTTATGTGTACTAGTTTCTTAAAGTTAATAACACTCGTGTCCTAAAACATTTCAGCTCTGCTCTACATTTCTTTAGCGACACTACATTTCACCAGTCTTGGCAACAAGAAACAATCCACTGACAACTTCTAATCTTTGAAGGTCAAAGTCTAACAAAATACTAGTGACAGGAGTTTTGAATAAATAACAGAGATGAGTAGTGATGAGTCAGCAGAGTTTTGTGCTCTCTTACATGATCATTCAGTCTGGTCACTCTTAGTCTATATTTTCATATAATCTGATTAAAATTAAACCAAATTTAGCTGCAAAACCTACACTTTATAAAATATGTTAATAATAGATAGTATGCCATTTTTTCTGTTATTCTGTGATAATCAGTTATGTATTGACTACATGTGGCACAGTTACATAAACTGCTGCTCCATTTGTAAATGAATGGCTAATTTGACCTGTTCAGGGATCAGCGTTCTATCAACTCTTAAAAATATTAAAGAACTGGTCAACTATCATATAAAAATAAAGTAGTATTCCCCCACATAAAACAAAAAGAATTTAGTGACATACTTCCACAACATGACTGAACAAAGAGATTATTTTTGTATATTTCCCATGCAGAATGTTTGATTTGTTTGATAAGGTGACAGAATGCATGGTGCAGATATAAACTATCATTTAAAAAAAAATCTCCAGTATAGAAAAAATGAATTTGTAAGCAGCTACTTGCTTTATTGTTGTTCATTGTTTTGTCATATTTGCAATGATCCCAGATACATATAAACATTCTTGTGAACAATACAGTCATGTGGAAAAACAAATAAACTGTTTTGAATGTTTTTCACTTGCAAATAGTTTTTCTCAGCATAGTATGACGGACCCTAAGTTTTTTGTTTGGAAATGGAAGCAGTTGCTTCTCTGACATCACTGCTGATGTCTTTTCTCTTTGGCAGTATGTTCATATCACACAGCTGAGTGCTGCAGACCAGGCCAGTGATAAAACCTCTGCTTTAACAGAGGTGCTCACGTTTATTGATAATCACTCAATCCACAGCTGCTCCAGGCTGCTCCTTTGTTTCTCCCTGTGTTGCAACACTTCAGCATTACAAGTTAGCAGGTTGCCCCTCATTCCTTGGTGGACCGTTTTTAACCTATGCACCCAATCAAGTCAGTGTTTCTACCTGCATGTAACTCTTATTTAAAGATTAACAAATCTCATGAGAGATCATTTCATGTGAACAAACTGTGTAAGTTACTTATTTAGTCAAATGATTCACTCCATGTTACCCAGGTAGAATTAGCCCAGTTTCTGGCCAGCCAGAAAAGCTGGTAGGTTTGGAAACTTGCAGCTTTGCTCAGGTCTTTGATGAGAGACATTTAAAAGATAAACAGCAACAAACTCCTTAAAGCTTCTTACTTCTTGTATTCCTCCCAGAGAAGATGGAGCATGTCTCTTTTCCACCACTGTCCAGAGTTGCCATTTGTGGTGGCACACATGGAAACGAGTTGACAGGAGTTTACATTGTGAAGGAGATGCAGAAACAGAAGGTGGATAAAATGGGATCTGTTTCTATGACCACTGTCATGGCAAATCCACGAGCTGTGGACGTTTGCAGAAGATACACAGAGACTGATCTCAACCGGTGTTTTACAGACGCCTTGCTGAGGTAAGCTTATGAAGGATAGCATTTCTAAAAAAATTTCCATAGATACTGGCTTGCAGCTTAACAGTAGGTTAACATATCAAGTGAGAGGTCTGCATCATAACAGCAACTTAAAACATTCTTTGGTTTCCAGCTCCCCTATAACAGATTCAACAACATATGAGCTCAGACGAGCTCAGGAGCTGAACGCTCAGCTGGGGCCTAAAGGAAGTGATGAAGCGGTGGACTTGCTGGTAGATATCCACAACACAACTGCCAACATGGGCATCTGCCTTATCTTCTACTCATTGGACTGGATCACCTTGCACATTTACAAGTACATAAAGGTATGAACATCAAGTGTCTTCCACACATACTTTTAGGAATACTTTTCAACGTCACTGTTTTCTGACCCTGATCATTGCTGTGAATAAGACAAACACACATGGCTACATGAACTGAATGTCTAATGCTTGTCTTCACATTAAAATGATGAAATGTCTAACTATGAAATATAACATTGTAACAACAGGCAACATGAAGAATATCTTAACAAACATGTTTGTGTTAAATGAACAGACCACTGTTCAACTTAACTTATGCTTTATATGGCTATTTAAAAATAGAGAGGTACTTCACCATTCAAGTATTAATAGTTAACTATCCCTTTCATGGACTCCCATTAAGGAATAGGAAGATCTACATATTGTCATGGTTAATAAAATGTGAAAGCATAAAAACAAAAACAAATCTATTATTTTGGTAGCAGCAGAACAAAACACTTTTTGAGGGTGAATTACAATTAATTTAGATTCCCTTAAATTCTAACATCATAGTGATGGGTAGTATTTGGTCAAATAAAGGTAAATATTTTAGTTTTTTTTTCCTCTCATTTTCATAAATGAGAGAAAATGATCACTGACTAACAAGAGGAAATGTTGTTCCTCTCCACAAGTCCAAACACTGAGTCATGGGAATGACTGCAACAATGATTTGACAATATAAATAAAACTTACTTAAAATGAGATATTAGGGTCTGTTTGATCTGTCCAATGGGCACATGCATATCCACTGCATTATGGCAGTTTACTCAGCAGATATCCAGAATCCACCATCATCATTCCTCCCATTTGGCCCTATGAAGTTAACTTTGGGGCTGACTGAGAAAGTTACTTTTTTTTTTTTTAAATAATAACACCAAGAAAAAAATGTTTTTACTTTTACACTGAACACATAATTATGGTCTCAATTAAACTGAATCTAAACCAAAGTTCAAATTCTTGGATGAAACTGTGATTCAAAGCTTGAGAGGATGTGATGGAAAAATCCAGAGCTGTAAAGAAGCTATGTGTATTTGGTTTCCAGGATAAGATGACTTCCATGCCCGTGAGAGCGATCCAGCTGGACATACCCCTCTCTGATGCTTACTCCCTGGAGTCAGTGGGCAAGCATGGCTTTGGTAACTATTCAGATCTTTTTGTGTGGTTATTTTCTAGCCATACACAAGCTTAACATTACACAACAGCTTCTCAACTTCTTTGCAGCAATAGAGGTTGGTCCCCAACCCCACGGTGTGCTCAGGGCTGATATCTTCAACATGGTGAAAGAGGCAGTGGATCACACAATAGCATGGCTTCAGGAATTTAATTTAGGTAAGAAGCAAAGGACTGGGTCATAGGCAAACTTTTGGATGTTCAATATTTTATCTCAGAATTTCTATTCTCATTTATTAAGATGTGTGAATTAAAACAATATACTTCTAGCATTAACAGACGTGGGAATTGTTTCTGAAATTTACATCCTGACAGTATAAATCTAGGAAACAGATCTCTCAAAACCTTGCCTTGATAGCCTAAATACTCCCACTGTAACACATCACTAACACCAAAATCACACCACCAACAGGATGTACTTTTCAAGAGGGCGAAGTAGAGGCATACACTTTCGTAAAAAGTGTTGACTACCCAAGAAACTCATCTGGTGAAATTACTGCTGCCGTACATCCTGAATTGCAGGTACAGTATTAGCGGGATGCAAATTTCAGAGCACTTACACAATGCTGCATTCACATGAGCACTTGTGTGAATGAATTTAAAGTAGGATGTGGTCTATTTAGCACCCTATGACAAATAATAAATGTCAAATTTGCATGTCTTTATCCTTTTCCAGGATAATGATTTCAAGCTCCTGCAGCCAGGGGATCCTATGTTCCTGTCATTTTCTGGGGAGACGGTGGAGCACGAGGGAGAAGCATTCTACCCTTTCTTTGTGAATGAATGTGCTTACTATGAGAAGAAGATTGCTTTCCATTTAGCTCGGAAGACGACATTCACCTTCCCATCTATATGTGTAAAGAAGGACTGAGAGCACAGAGAACCGGAGTAGGAAGATGAAAATAGCACACTGTATGAGCTCTAATCATCACACATAACCAAATGTTCAAACTTGATCAAAAAACCATCACTGCAGGTTGTAATAAGACAAAGAGGTCCTGCAATGCAATACAGTTGTTCTACAGCATTACTGCCTCTATGAGGTGTGAATTGAAGCTGTTATTTGTACTTACATGATCCTGCTGCAACTTAAAAAATAAAAGTACAATTGATTTGCCTTATCTAGTAGACCATAATTGAATATAAGATATGGCTCACATTAACTCCTAAGTTTATTAAAGCTAAATCAATGGATTTCAGACAAATGCTTATTAAAAGCCTTAGATATGGTAAATAAATAAAAGTCCAAATTATGCTTATTTGCATGCTCATTGATTTGTCTGCTTCATATTTTATGGTTAAAAGAAACATTTTCTTCATTCTGTGCATTGCTACTACATCTTTTGATAAAGAGTAGCTGATGCTGCCGTTAGGTACTGCCTTCTAAAGACCCAGTCTGCTCCGATTGGCCAGAAAAACAGCCTATTCACACAGCGTGACAGCATCCATGCTGAAAGTACAGCCATTTTATGAATTAACTGAAAAGCATTAACTTCAACTTCTTAGCAGTTTCAAACAGGAGAAAAAAACATCTATGAAAGTGCATAAATGTTGACTTTATTGATAGTAAACAAAACAACTGTGTACATCAGAATACATTAAAACATTTACAAAACATGAGTTTGTCCATATCTGATGTGTAACCAAATATTGTGACACAAAACATCACAATTTGTACCTGTACTAACTCATGATGAATGCCAAAAATTCAAAGTTATAAATTAATTTCTCACAATTTTGTCTTTTAAATTTAACTGTCAAAATACCAATCTCTGTGGCTCTGTAGTTTCAACAAACACCTGAAAGGCTTTAGCTGATTCAAAACGTAAACCCATTAGATAATTAACTAATTAAAAAGGGTTAGAGAGCTGACTGCATACATGACTTAAGACATTTCAGTACATTTAAACAGTGTAACTTTTTTTTTTAATAAATGGCAGTAGTATAATTTGTGCTGAAGGTCACAGGTTTCCGCTAGTGGCATGACTAGAATAAATTAAACTAATTGCGTTAATAGATATTAGATCCATCAACAGTGACAATGGAAGGTAAGTGGTTCCATTTTTAGTGACTGACATTTCATGACATTTAGTCAGCATATACCACAGGCTGAAATCAACAATTACCACAGATGATGGAAAGGTCAACTTGAAAGGCATGCAGAGAAAAGGCTTGATATTTAAACTTATGCAAAAAAAAAAGAAAAAAAATCCACAACACTTAAATAAAAGGCATGTTAGATAGTTTTGTTTTTATACAGAGATTGCTACCCTGACTTGCTTAACTCTAAGTCTAAAATTTGTGACTGTGCAAGTCTATAGTCTTGAACTGAGTTAAGGACAATGTGGTGAGCAGCTTCAAAAAAGCAATGGCAACCGAAAGAAGGCAGTTTAAATAAAAATAAAGAAAATATTGCATGAAAATTGTTGATACCATAACTTTATGCATAAAATATTAATAACATGCTTTGGTGGGAGATGAAAGAAAAAAAAAAGGCAAAGGTGAGATAATGCTTCTCAAAAACATTTAGCCTACACATGAGCACTTTTGATGATTAGCTGCAAACTTGTGCTGGAATTCATTTTGGCTGGTGATACCCTGTACTTTATTCATGATTCTTACAGAGGTGAAAAACTGAAACCTGCCCACTTTATATTATTTACACCTTTCTTTAACCAGAAAACAGTTTTATGACTCTCTGAGATATTTGCCGTTTTTAAATATGTTCCCCCTCTTCTTTATGCTACCCTGTAAGCAGTCATGCGGGTGTAATTCTTGCGGTGACTTTTGGCTGCCCACAGGAATAGAGCAGCTGCCATCATTTGCAGAGGGAAGGAGATGAGGGCGAGGTAGAGAGACCAGCCCATTGAGCCTTCAGCCCTTACAGATTCTGGGTAACTGTTGTAGAGCAAATCGACCCCTGCCTGGAAAGCACAAACGGTGCCCAGAGAGCATAGACCTGGCGGGCAGAGGAGAAAATGAGAAATCAGTAAGATGAAGGAAAAAACATGTAATATGTCGAACAGCCGTTTTAAAGGGAGTTCATGCAATAGGACAGTTTACTCAAAATCTAGCTCAAGGACAGGGATGCAGCGTTCCTGTTTTATTTCTCGCCTGGATGCCTACAAAAAGTAGAGGTTGAACAGAAACCTTGCACAGTGTCCTAAAATATATACAAGATATACAAGTATCCATGCCTACCACTAATAAGTGACTTAACAAAAGCTAAAAATGGCTATTTGCTAAAATGTACAAGCATATATCTTTTTTCTATAAACTGAATTTTCTAGGTTCCTTAGAAAACTATCCAAGAATGCTTTTAGTTCTCTCACCTGCAAGAAAATGGAGCACTCCCACACCTAATGTAGGGGTGATGCTGCGACACAGGCAAGCACAGACCCCTACGAGGCCACTGAGGAACACCAGTGCCAATGAAACCAAGGGCAGGAGAAACTGGCACCTCCACAAGTCTGCACAAAAAGCAATGAGGATGAAGTCTTACAATATGAATCCACATCCAGTTCAAACCTTTTAACTGTGTGTAAAATGTAAACAGAATACTATTTACATTTTACAGAATTCCATTTTACAGAAAAATAATTAAAAGTAAAAAAAACTGCTGTATTTACCAACTGTGTGTTCATGTAAATAATTTTTGAAGGCAAACGAAATTGTAACAATTTGCTTTAAAGACAAACCAACTAGGTTTAAAGGTTGGCTGTGTACATGCTCCTAAAACACCACATAGATTTTTTTAAGGTGATATTTGTGCAAAACCTAGTGCAGGGTTATCAAGACTTACATGTTCTCAACAGATCCTCTTCACTCTGGTTTCCGGGTTGTTTGTACTTTGGGATGAATTGCTGAGGAAGAGTGAAGCTCACACAAAGAGTTTCCGTCTTCGGGTCTAATGTCAAAGTAGCAGAAGAGAAATTCAACTTAGTTGTTTGTCTGTTCAACTGCTTGTTACCACAAATAGCTAATCGGCCAATCACATGGCAGCAACTCAGTGCATTTAGACTTGTAGACGTGGTCGAGATGACTTGTAGTTCGAAACAGGAATCAAAATGGAGAAGAAAAGGGATTTAAGTGACTTTGAATGTGACATGATTGTTGGGACCAGATGGGCTGGTCGGATTTCACACACAACCATCTTTAGGGTTTACAGAGACTGGTCTGAAAATGAGAAAAATATCCAGTGAGAAGCAGTTGTTGGGAAGAAATTGTCTAGTTGATGTCAGAGGAGAATGGGCAGACTGGTTGGAGATACAAAAAGCAACAGTAATCCAAATAATCACTGGTTGCAACCAAGGTATGCAGAATACCATCTCTGAATGCAAACACGTCCCACCTTGAAGCAGATGGGCTACAGCAGCAGCAGAAGACCACACCGGGTGTCACTCCTGTCAGCTAAGAACAGGAAACTGAGGCTACAGTTCACAGACTCACCAAAACTGAACAACAGAAAAATGTTGCCTGGTTTGATAAGACTCCATTCAGCTGCAACATTCAGATGGTAGGGTCACAATTTGATGTAAACGACATGAAAGCTTAGATCCATCCTGCCTTGTATTAACGATTCAGGCTGCTGGTGGTGTAATGGTGTGGGGTGGTATTTTTTCAGTACACTTTGGGCCCTTTAGTACCAACTGAGCACAGTTTAAATACCACAGCCTACCTTAATATCACTGCTGACCATATCCATTCCTTCATGACCACAGTGTACCATCTTCTGATGGCTACTTCCAGCAGAATAACCGCGATAAAGAATTTTGCTGTTACCATTTTTCTGGGCTGAAAAATACTGTAGCGTGATGTTCAACTTCTTTAGTCGCTTACTCTTATTTTCTGCTTTTTAAATTCATTCATTATCTTGACCGCTTAGTCCATTACGCTGGAGCCTATCCCAGCATTTTAACAGGTGAGAGGCAGGGTACACTCTGGAGAGGTTACCAGCCCATCACAGGGCCAACACAGATATGGAGAAACAACCATTCACACTCGCACTCACTCCCAGGGAGAATCTAGAGTAGGGCTGCACGATTAATCGGATTTTGATCGTAATCACGATTTTCATGGACCCAATTAAATGAACTTGATTGTCAACGATATTTACATTCAAAATGCGAGCTCTGCAGCATGCATTTCTGATCACATACATTCTCAACCTGTAGTCTGCCAACCACCAGGGGGCGAACGCAAGGCCAAAGCCTCATTAAGCTGCCTGAACAACAAGGACACAGTGGCGCACCCCTTTTACAGTCGGCAGATAGTTGTACTCAGTGTTGCCAATGTAGCGACTTTGTCGATATATTTAGCTAGTTTTCACTCAACTCTAGTGATTTTCTTTTCAAAAAACAACTAGCGACAAATCTAGCGACTTTTCTGGTGATACCGGAGACTTTTGTAGACTGACGTGAAAGAGTGTATAGTTTACTCTTCAATGAGGACTGAGTACTGCGCTGACCCCTCCCCCGTTCAAAAGCACTCAGAAGAGGCTTGGTCCTCACACAGCAGAGCTGCATTCAGAGCAAGAGATGAACGCCTCCGTTTCTTGACCAGGCTGAAAATTAAACGTACATAACTGCTGCTGGATGATCCCGCGCTGGCTTACTGTCAGATATTAATGTTTATTAATGAAGAGTGTGGACATAAACATTTAAAAAATTTTTTATTTTTTTGCTGTTCTAAACATTTTTATGTTGTCTTTTCTTCCATTTTTGCCTTTCTCACAACATCCCTCTCCATGGTAGCATCCATTACAACTGTACTAGTGGTGGGATGTTCGGCTCTTTTGGCTCCCGAACGGCTCTTGATTTAGCATCTTTTGTAGTCCCATAATTTACATTAACTTCTAAAAAAAATGAATGGTAAATGTATTTGTTGCATTATTTATCATCTATTTTAATTAAAAGTTAAATTTTTCACTAAAAATTGTTGCCACATAGTTTGTTTATAATTAGTGCAATAAAAATACATCTTTTTCCAAAAAACGGTGAATAATCGTGATTAATAATTGTGATCACAATATTGATCAAAATAATTGTGATTGTTATTTTGGTCATAATCGTGCAGCCCTAATCTAGAGTGACCAATTAACCTAACATGCATGTCTTTGGACGGTGGGAGGAAGCCGGAGTACCCGGAGAGAACCCACGCATACACGGGGAGAACAAACTCCACACAGAAAGGCCACTGCCCTAAAGGTTTGAACCTCCCCTCCAGCCGAGGCTCAAGCCAGCCACCTTCTCGCTGTGAGGCTGCGGTGCTAACCATCACACCATCGAGCAGACCGCTTTTTAAATTCTTGAGAAAAATTATCAGATAATTTCAATTTAAAGCACATAAGACAACCTGCAAACTGAAAAGCACAAGTCAAAGTATTATTAATAAAATGTTTTCATGTCAGAAGTACACACCGCATCATTGTAGTTTCTTGAATATCATCCCCTAAGACAAACAGATCCAATAAAAACAGTAGCACTGCAGCAACTGGGAGATTGTAGTTGGCATACTGTAAACTACCTGGACATCCACTTTGGTGATCGCACTCTGGAGGCTGTGTTGTGCCGTCACTGTCAATGTCTGAATGATGATCATCTGTTGATTAAGACACTAGTTAAAATTATTATCATCATGCCAGGTCTTATAGGTGACTAACTGTTTTTTCCTTTTCTTTTTATCTCTCTCAATTGTTTTAAAGCTTGTAGGTCTTTAATTAGTATAGTCTACATTATCTGTTAAAGGGAGAAATCCAGAAAAAACCTAAAGACTTGTCAAATGGTTGCACAGTTTTGACTCCAAGAGATGGACTGATGGTCTGGAGCCAGATAAGCAATATACATGAAATATGTTCAGTTCTATCTGCAAGCCCATAAGGTTGCTCATCTCCTTTACTGCTTGACTTCACAACTGTCTCTGTCTCAAGGTCATCTGCCAACTCCCTCTTCATGCCACTCACCCTTTTGTCATCACTTCCCTTTTTACTACTGTAGCTGAATTAAGAAGTTATTTTGCTCTTTGTTTTGCATGATCAAAATGCAGCAACTTTTAAGTCTTAATAAAGATAATTTAGATTTGCTCATACATGTTATATGTGGTTGAAAACAGTTTAAAATAGGTTAAAAGACTAAGAACTATGCTGCTTAATTGCTGAGATGGGCTATTTAACAGTTTGTCATAGTGTTCTTTTCAAGTTATTTTAGAAAGAATTCAGACAGTGACAAAGCTGCCTTTAACACTGTACCATTAAAGGAAAGTCTAAAATAATGCATTAACCTTGAATGACCAGTCTTTGCTTTCAAGCTATGTATTTGGCAACTAGCTAGATACAGTGATGTGACACATGAACTCAAACTTTGAAGCATGTGTCAAGTCCGAAGACAATTTCACTCCACGGAACAACTGGACTACAAGGACCAAGTTCAGTAACAGACCACTGAAACGGTCTGCTGCTAGATAGTTGGCTGGAAAATCTAAGTGCTTCAAAATGTTTCATCTGGCCATCACTAGGTAGCTAACCTTCCTCCCTTAATCATAGAAATACATCTTGGGCTGCTTATCTCAGTTGCAAAGGTGATTAATAGTTGGATTAATTTGGTGAAAAGCTAAGCTGAGAAACAATTTCACAGATGTTGCAGGGGCTGCACAGCTACACAGAGAAGCTTAGCTACTGGGGTAAATACAGCTGGCAAACAATCAGAATTGATTTAATGCTGAGCCATGATGATAAAGATCTGAAGGGATCATCACTAACACCTGCCTCTGCAATGACATCATCCCATGTTAAAACTTGCATCAGACACAGCTAAGAGTAGCCTCCTAAACAGCCTGATTCAATCATAAAATATGCTTGTTAGCAGCAAAAAAAAAAAAAAAATTAAAGTTACCAGTGTTTCTAAATAATTTCCCATGCAGCCATATCTACATTAACTCACTTTGTAGCCTACATGTTCTATACTTCATATTTGTGATCCACATAAATTAACAACAAAGAAAGTACTGCAAGTATTCATTGCTGTGAAGAGACCAGTTACTAAAAACACAACAAATGTGACACACTGAACTGACAGCAGTACCTGGCTCTTTGTACCAGTGTGATATGGTGGGCACCTGGATGCACCTCCACCACAGTCCCAGAGTGCCATTGAGGAGGAACATGGAGATGTAGGTCTTGTTGCTGTAAGGCTTGTCATCAAACTCTCCATTGATGAAGTCTTTTTTGAGCATCGAGATGTTGGTGCCCTGTTTGATTGCTGGGCTGCGGTACTGGTACCAGTGCTGAGTTCCCACAGCCACGGAGAGGTAGACTGTGGCTAGCAGGCTCAGCACTGAGCCGATGACCAGGGCTGTAGCATACCGATTATCCACCATGATCTGGATGAAGACGGCTCGTTTTCTGGGCTGAATTAAAAACATAAAAATGAGAGAGCGAGAGAGACAGAGAGAAAGAGAGGACGCAGTAAGTAATTAAACTAGGTCTGGCTTCCAGCCTTAATGAAGAAGCCCTAGTGTAATGTTAATAACAATTACGCTTGGGACACTTGGTGTATTAATTGCTACACCGTCTTATTATACTTATTAACTGCCGTCAGCTGGTAGTGTTAACTTGAATATTAAACTGTATTCAATCATGTTGCCTCCATTTATAACGAAGTATAAATACAGGAACGTTTACATACTGTTAATGATGCACTCGGGTCAATGTTAGCTTGGTGAAAAGCGTTTAGTTTTACAGTAGCCACTGATCTATAAATTATCATTATGAGTTGCTGTTAGTTGACAACGGTCTATTTTTAAGTATTAAAAAACTGCCTAATCAAAATTCAAAGTAGTTATCAAACCATTAGCTAGCTAGCTAATGCTAATTTCGCTACCCAAGCTGCGTTACATCGATGCATTTAACTAAAAACTTAACACTGGATTATTGGGGTTTTCCCCCTTCTTCTTCATCGTCTTTATTATTTATTGCTGGACAAAACTTTATACTACAGACCTTATCTTCTCAGGTCGTTAAACTTCCAGCAGGCCTCCATTATCTTCTTCTACCTTGTTGTTAGCGTTTATCGGCGGTGGACAAGTAATGCTACTTCTACGTTAGTAAACCTTCTTCTTCTACGACTTTAAACAGTAGAAACACACTAAGTAGCACATACATATTGCCACCTCGTGGTTCAGAGTCGATCGATTTTTCTTCTTTCGTGGTTACTAGACTAAAGAATAACACATTGTGCTTTTACCGTAATAAAGTTCAAGTTATTGGTTGATTAGAGCAAGAAGTAGGACTTTAAATGCTTTTGCTTCTTCTTACTCATTTTTGGACACTAGTGTAAATAAAAAAAAACGTTTTTCTTTCAGTTTACTGTTGTATTCGCAAACTATTGCATGAAATATTTTCTATTGTTTATTTTTTAAATTTAGCTTTTGTTTGAAATATGTTGATTCAGTTCAATAATTTGAAATGCTGTGGAGGGTAAAAAGCATGCCTACATTTTGCTTGGTACAGTTTGAGATACAAATTTCCTATTTTTTTTTTTCCTTTTTTCATTTTTTTTTTCATTTCCCCATTTTATATATATATATATATATATATATATATATATATATATATATATATGCGCCTTTCTTGTTGTTTTAATCTTAATTATTGCATGGCTGCATGGATCAGGCACTACTTTACAGTATTTTACAGAATTTCACAGTGGGATGAATTAAGTATTATGTCTTAAAAAACAACTATCACCATAAAATGCCTGTCCATGCTATAGCTATGCATATGGTTCTAAAAACAAGGGATTATTATAAGAGGACAATGAAATATCAAATTATTTTTTTTATTTTTTGGTATTGTAAGGCATTCAAACCGAGTCAGTGTCTGCAAGATTCTCTGACTGAACAAAAGCTACAGATCAGCACTCCCAACAGTATACATTCTGAACACATCACTAGTGTGGGTTTTCCATAAAAAATAAAACTGTCATGGAAATACACATTCTGATAAAACAATGTGGCTTTTATAGACAATAATCCCTTTGAGAAGTGACAAGAAGGTTTGAAAACATGCGATGCAGAATCGGTGAGGTAGAGACTCACATACTTATATAAAAGATTTGGAAGTGAAATGATTCACCTTTTTATGTTACACAGCTTTAGAAAAAAAATTAAATACAGAAAATTCATTCAATGTGCTAATTTGTGTCTCATACAATAAGTCTAGTGCAAACTGATTCCTTTTGTGCAGCAGAGTTCCTGTATCATCACAGTAGGTCCTCTTTAGCATACAGCCTCCTGTACTGTTTGTAGCCAGACAGGACAGTTGCGTTTAGGATCGGGGTGTCGGTGAATTCCACAGTGCACACCTGGGAGTTGCAAGGAGCTCCCTCCAGCTCCAGGACAGTGACATTGTTGGGTGCAGCTGTGCTGAGGATGCTGGTAGGGACAAAAAGTGTCACCTGAGGGCCTCGCGTGGGCCAGTATCGCCCTAAATTGAAGCCATTAATCCAGATCTGCCCCTAAAAAAAACATGAAAAAAAAACATATATTCAAATACATGAAATTAGGGTATTGTATTTGTGCTGAACTTTGGTCACAAGTGTTTATGAAATAAAAAGTGCAAACACAAGGACAATAGTGGAGAATGATGAGTGTCAGTTCAGACAGGACGTCTTGTTGGGTTACAAACCTTCCTCCAGTTGGGCAGCTTGACGTAAGTATCTTGAGGGAGGTCTGGGATGCCATCAGGAATTATAAAACTTCCCCCATAGAATGCAGGAGCAGTAACAGCAGCAGTCCGAGGTGGATCTATCAGTGTGGGGGGATTTTCTCCGAGGAGCCCCTGGCTAACAGCTTCATCGATGCTGAGACTGTACATGGTCCAGCTGGTGAGAATGTCTCTCCCCAAAGTCAAATTGGATACTAAACCCTGTAATAAGAAAACAGAAGTTGAAAAACAAACTAAATCCTAAATTATTTTAAAAGTCTTTAAGCATTTTAGCATATGATATATACAAGTGACAGTTGCTCAGACTTATGATTCAAAGAACCAACTTTATCATTGAAAAGAAATAAAAAAGAAACCTTAAAGTCATTGATGTTTCTTCCATAGTTGATTCGGCCCATATTCTCCACCAGTATGTCCAACTGACTGCCAGCCTTCCCAGTCACATTCACCGTTAGGACCTCGTCCCTTTCAAAAATTCCCACAGCCGTCTTGAAAATAAGAAGTCATATTTGCATAACTGATGGAAATGAATGTAAAATCAAGATTTCTGTTTTGAAGACTAGTCAGCAGATGATTGGTGGAACGATGGATCACATGGAAGGGTGTTCTGCTACAAATGGTTCTTGCATTGTTTGCACATATTTGACTGCATCTTCGAGAAAAATAGATTTTATAGCATAAAATCAATAACTACTTTTACACTGAGAATATAATACCCAAGATGTATGAAGAGATAATGAGATATCCCACGTAGTGCTTTGTTCCAGCTAAAAATGCACATCACAAGTCAAAATTTTGCCCCAACACACCTACTCATAGTTTTAATAGACATAAGAAAGGTAGTATGGTCTTATCCAGATCAGCAACTAAAATAAGTTAACATCCAAATAAGAAGGTCTTCCTTCAGTCAGAACATAACATCTGAAGATGAACAAGACTCACCCCATCCACCAACACATACGCTCTGTCGTGGACCCCATTCATAGGTGACGACAGAGGAGTCGGGCTGCTGCAGTTCACAGGCAGAGTCGTCCTATAGAGCACATAACCAAAGGCCTGGAGGGAGGACACAGGTGCATTAACGAAAGGACAAATAATGTAGCCCTGGAGTGGATGTGAATTCACTGAAACATACCTGATTCAAGTCTATGAAAGTCTGAGGATACATGCTTTTGACAGGACCAGAGAAAGAAAGCTTTTCAAGGGCGTCCAATACTGTCTGGAGCTACAGGTGGAAAACGATCATATTTTATTATTCTTCCTCCATGATTTAAATTATAAGTCAATAGTTTATATTAAGGATATAAAAACAGAACAGATATTTTTGGAAGGTAGATCAACAGCCATCTGAGTGCCTACCTTCTTCATTGGAACAGCACCATATGCATACTTCGGGGTTGTTGGTGGTATTGGTCCCATCGGTATGTCATGGTACTATTTTAAGAGGACACACTAGTTCTTCAAAAAGGTTTCATGGTTTATAATCTGCTGTTGGTGTGTATGAATAACGCAAGCTGAAGACAGGTTATGTTCATACCATTTTGATGACCTCTCGAATGGCAAAATATTTTTCAGTGAGGTCTCCAGCCTCTGTGAGTGGAGCATCATAGTCATAGCTTGTAGGCTGTGCGGCATAAGGTGAGTTGGCACCTAAGGTTGTTAAGACAGGTGGTTATATGTTTACATTGGGAAAGGCTCGAATGGCTTTGCTCTTAAAATGCACTCACCATTCCAGTAGCCAAAATTTGTTCCTCCTATGAACACGTACCTGTGGGTGGAGGAATGAAAGTGAAACAGAAGTACTATCTGATCCCAACATGTGATCTTATAACTTCAGACTATATGCAGTAAGAAGATATGAACTACTTTCTTTTGGTCAATGGAGCAACTCAGCATCTCATAAGATGTTCAACCAATAGTTAAAAGAACCCAATGATTTTTATGACTGAATTTCTAGGAACCAGTCTGACAACCCATAAGACACTACACATGTCCTTATCTATGCACATTGGCACATCTAAAACTCACAGGTTGACGTTTGCTCCCAAAGCAAGAATGTGGTTAAGGGATTTGGCCACAGCAGCAGATGACACAACAGAGTGTGGGGATCCCCAGTGGTCCAGCCAGCCAGTGTAAAACTCTGAGTTCACCTGGGACAGAAGAAGTAACTTTATGGCCACCTGGGTAAAACTTTTTAAAAATCAGAGCTTGTATAATGTGGTGGGGGAGATGCTTGCCAAAGGTCCATGAGGTTCAGCGTGTCGCTGTGCTTCAAATGCTGCAGTTATGTTTGTCCCTGTTAGGGTGAAAAGGAAAAGATGAAAACACATTTATTTAAACAACTTCCTCTTAACTCTTCTGACTCATCTAAAATGTGACTTCGAGGCATAGAGATACAATCAAGAAGCCACAGTCAGACTAAGGACTCTCAGTTTAGTGTAATGCTATTGCAACATGTGACTATGAGATCATTTTAACTTACAGCCCTTAGCGTTTGAAGCATTAATTATTTTTTTGCAGGTTTGCTTTAAATTGCAAACACTGAGTTAGACTTACCTGGTCCAAAGTCTACAGTGGCATAAAGGCCTTGTATTGAGCCACACTTCAGGAAGTTTAGTGTTGCACCATCTGTAGTGAACAGCACCACCTCGTCACCCAGGTGAGAGCGGAACAGCTTGGTCAGGTGGCGCATGTAGTCGTAGTCACAGGCAAAGTAACTGCCATATTCATTCTCCACCTGTCCATGAAGGATTTATATCACATATGAGATGTTGTTTTTTTTTTAAAAAATCACATTAAATTGTGTGTTTATGTGTAACATACAACGGCCAAACCCACAGCAGTGAGTTCAGATCTGCACACTCACCTGTACGGTGATGACAGGACCACCGTTCTGGTACAGGTAAGGCTTCATCATGGGTAATAACTTCCCCATCCATTTATCCACAGCTGCAATGTAATCTAAAATAAAACACAAATTAAAGTGTTATCTATGAAGCAGTGTGAGATGCTGTTTTCATCACTCACCCTCTTTGTCTTTGCTTCTCACCTGGGTCTGAAGATCGCAGCACAATGTCTTTCTTGTTTAGAAGCCATGCAGGCAGGCCGCCCTGGTTGACAAAATCACAAACCATCATGACATATCAACGAAGAAACAACCCACATCACATTAAGTTGCAGCTCAGTTTCATTTACACAGACCCAGCTTTGGTCCTGCAGTGACACGCATTTTGAATAAATGTCTTAATAACCCATCTTAAGTCTAGGAGTAAAGGCTTTTCTAATGTGGGCTGTCAGAAGACAAGCTAAAAAAGAACAAGAATTAAACAGGTTTTAACTGTCAGGTCTACGTACCGCTTAAGAAAAGCAAGTTAGTTTCTAAGTTTCCTACTTGGTTCTGAAAAGATAAAACAAAACCCTAAAAATAAAACACACATCTACTCTTACCATGTCCCATTCTGCACAGATGTAGGGTCCTGGCCGAAGGATGACCAGTAAACCAATGTCCTGGGCCAGTTTAAGGAAATACTCGACATCTCTATCTCCACTAAAACTGTATCGGCCTGGAAACTCTTCATGGTAGTTCCAGGGAACGTAGCTGCAAAGAGGTTAAAGAGTCAGGATTACCCAAATAAGCACACAAATGTGTTGTCAGTGTATAATTTTGATAATTTCGCTCTCATATGTAGGAATGATTTAACTTGAGCCTCTGACTACTTTCATAATGACCCACAGTGAGAGTGCAGAGACTGGCTGAATCAGGAAGCAAACCTACGTCTGGATCGCATTCAGTCCTGCCATGTACATCTTCAGCAGCCGATCCTTCCAGTAGACTCTGGGGATCCTGCTGTAGAGGATGCTTCCTGATATGTATCGAAACTCTTTCCCATCCTTACGAAAGCAGTTGTTCTTGTAGTCCACACTGAATGAGCGAGGTGCCCCGAGCTGCAGGTCAAAAAGTCACAGAATACAAGAGTTCAGCACACAAGTTAGTCTTCAGTGTCCAATAAAAATTCACATTTTTATGGCACTGGGATGATACCTCAGGTGATACCTCAGGTGACTCTGGGATGCATCAGGTAGTAAATGCTTGCCCACTACAAGTCGATTAATTGTCAGTATTTAACCTCATACAAATGTATTAACACACTTCGAGAGTATTTAATGGATAAAAAAAACAAGCACAAAGAAGGAAATAAGACCAATGTTTTATGTTTTAACAAAGTTTCGGGAAAACAAAAAACGAAAAAGAAACTATCTTAGTATTTGCTGTCTCTTATTTACCGTGACGTTTTTCTTTGAGTGTCTAGGACTGTGTTGAAAACTCAGATGTACTCACTGATTGACCAAACAGCAGCAGCAGCAGCAGCAGCAGCAGGCTTCCAGCTCCGAGCAGAGCCATGATGAGCTCTCTGACGAGTCCTGATGCAAATCTGTCCCAGATTTTTCTCAAAGTCCTTCACCAAGCTGTATTTACCGGGACAAGCACGGTTCCTTCTCCCCTCGGTATACTGAGGTGCTTTCAATGAGCATCGTGAGTTACGGAAGTCAAATCATGTGACAAGGAGGAGGAGTTGTGTCTTTCGGTCAGTAGATGGCAGTGTTTAGCAGTTCATCCAAGCGGTAAAGAACAGTGAAAATATTAGCAATAAACATTAGCAGGATCGATTAATCTAGAATATATAGATAAAAATCATTTATAAATTGTTTTGATGATTAGAAATGTAAAGAAAAGAGAGCAATTCTGAAACAAAACAAAAAGCTTTTTAAAATAATTCATTTAAAACTAAAGTAATTACATACCCATTTTTGAATACTTTATTCTTCTACTACACTATTTTTAATATTGAATCTAGAGCCTTTATCTGACAGTTTTTAGTTAAGTTTCTTACAAAACATACCATAAGTATGATTAACTTAAGAAATAACATATAATAATGTTCATTTGTATGTATTAGCGGACATGGAAATACTGAGTGAGCTTATGACATATTTCTATCAAAATATTTAAATTTGAATTTTTGCCTTTCGGTAATTTTCATGATTTTAACATTTTTGCAGTTTTATTGGAAAAAGCAAAGTGATGTGATAACTTTCACTTTTGAGACTATTATTTATTTTTAATTGATCAAATATAAAATTATTGAATTAATATCTAACAAAAAAAAACAATATCAGCTCATTATACAATAGTTGGGTTCCAGTTATATACGTTATTATTATTAAAATACGGAATTTTTATAAAATTTTAACTTGTGACTATGATGTAAAGATAAGATAAGGTAAGATACTTAAAACACTTTTAGTATTTTCATACTTTTCCTGGAGTATGCTGTGATGGCCCCACCACCTGTTTTCAGTTTGTGTTGCGGGTGTCTGGTGATTAGTGGGATGAGCCACACCTGGGCCTGGTGTGATCTGCCTGACATGAGAGCTTTACCATCCTGGACTCAGGGTAGATCACTGGCTTGTGCAGGCAGCTTTTTATTCTGTTGGTTTGGTTTGCTTTGGTTTATGTTCTCACATACATTTTCCTACATCCATGCATCACTTACACTACTGATATTGATCCTTTAACGTTTTACTGCTTTTCCTTAATAAATGTATATATTTTTAACATACCATTCTTGTTCCTTCCTCCTTGTTTTGTTACAGCCATTGAATAGGGTTGTAACAACGTTTACACACCTTCACTTTCATTTCAGGACTTTTACTTGAGATGGTATTTGGTTTTAGTGTCATAGTAGTATTTTTACACTAGAAAAAACCTGAATACATCAACACTCCAAAGATGTATTTGCAGTTATTTACTTTAATGTACTTCAATGCCCTCTGTTTGCCATGATTGAAAAACTTACAAATCCTCCTATGCAGATAAGCCCAGAGCTCCTTTCCACTGAGAAATGCAACCAATTTGCCAACTTTTTTAGCCAAAAAATTAAAACAAAGCAAAATATTAATTCCACACAGTCAAACAAGAAAATTAGTCTGTGTCTAAAACCCGAAAATATTTCTGATGTTATGTCGCAATTTAATATGGTCGATTTAAAAATCCTACAAGAAACAGTTTGGCATTTGAAATCAACAACATGCACTCTGGACATGATACCATCCGACTTTTTAAAAACAGTTTTTACCTCAGTAGAAAGTGATCTCCTACTGATAGTTAACAGCTCACTGGCTTTAGGCATTTTTCCCAAGTCACTAAAGATAGCTGCTATTAAGCCACTCCTAAAGAAAAGGACTAGATGCCTCTATAATGAACAACTATAGACCTGTCTTTAACCTCTCTTTTATTTCCAAGATTATTGAGAAAGTTGTATTTCACCAGCTTAATGACTTTTTAAATGAAAGTGGAAATCTTGATAAATTTCAGTCCGGCTTCCGACCTCATCATAGCACTGAAACAGCTCTGGTCAAAGTGTTAAATGACATTAGGTTGAATACTGATTCTGGTCAAGTATCAGTCCTGGTTCTGTTGGATCTCAGTGCTGCATTTGATACTGTAGATCACAGAATCCTGCTACACAGGCTGGAAAACTGGGTTGGACTTTCTGGAGTGGTCCTTAACTGATTCAGGTCCTATTTAGCAGGTCGGAGTTATTTTGTTACGATCGGCAGCTATGAATCCGAGCGAGTGGCCATGACTTGTAGAGTCCCCCAGTGGTCAGTCCTTGGACCTCTTCAGTTCAACTTGTATATGCTCCCTTTGGATCAAATATTACAAAAATGTAGCATTAATTGTCAAAGTTATGCAGATGATACACAACTTTGTGTCTCTGTCACCAGATGACTGCAGTCCAATAGACTTATTGTGTCAGTGTCTGGAGCAAATAAACACCTGGATGAAGGAGAATTTTCTACAATTAAATAAAGCAAAACTGAAATTATTCTGTTTGGTAGCAAAGAGAGGAGGCTTAGCATTGGCAAACACCTGGAGACTTGGGCTCTTAAAAACACTGACCAAGTTCGTAACCTTGGAGTGTTGATAGACTCAGACCTGACTTTCAGCAGCCACATCAAAGATTCACTAAGACAGCTTTTTACCAGCTCAGAAACATCAACAGAATTAAAAGTTTAGTCTCCCAGAAAGACCAAGAGAAACTCATCCATGCATTCATCTCCAGTAGACTGGATTACTGTAATGGTCTTTTAACAGGATTTCCTAAAAAGAGCATTAAACATCTGCAGCTCATCCAAAACGCTGCTGCTAGAGTTTTAACCAGGACTAAGAGATCTGAACACATCACACCAGTTTTGAAATCTTTACACTGGCTTCCAGTCAGTCACAGAATAGATTTTAAAACCTTCTGACTGTTTACAAATCCCAAAATGATTTAGGCCCAGAATACATCTGTGATATGTTCAGAGAATATAAACCTAGCAAAGCTCTTAGATCCAAAGACTCTGGTAAGCTAGTCCAGCCCAGAGTCCAGACTGAACATGGAGAAGCAGCATTTAGCTGTTATGCTGCAAATAAGTGGAACAAACTGCCAGTGGAGATTAAATTTTCACCAAATGTAGTCACTGTTAAATCCAGGTTAAAAACATTTCTTTTCTCATGAGCCTATGCATGAAATCTGCATGATAACTTTTTAATTTATCTTGCTTTTAACCATTTTAATGTAATTTATTATTTTTTTGTAATTCTTGCTATGTGTTGCTGCTTTTTCCTATTACTTAATATCTGTAATGCTTTTATTTTATGTAAAGCACTTTGAATTGTCCTGTACATGAAATGTGCTATACAAATAAACTGCCTTGCCTTGTCTTGCCTTGAAACAAATATATGAAATATTATAAACAGTTTTATATAAATGGCCTAATATAAGCTAGGAATTGATTTAGTTGCTAGCATGTGTTTTTAATATTATGTTAAAGAAATTAAATAGTTTTATTTGATTTAAAAAACAGAGTTGTAGTATCTCCTTCCCACCCATAGGTGGCGGTAATAGGCTGCGGTATCAGATATTATTCATTTTATGGCCGGAAATAACGTGACGTAATTAACACTGGGGGGGAAATGCAACACGTGGGTATAGGAGTTCACGGTTATATGTTGTTGTAATTTTGATTTACGAATTATGTCGAAGCGAGCGAAAACTATCTCCAAGGGAAATGCAACTTCCGAGGTGGAACAAGGAGAAGAACAGGCTGAGGATCCGCCAGCGGAGACCAGGCGGACCCGTAGCGGCCGCAGAATACGGACTCCTGCCGCACTGCTCGAGTCGCAAACCCCGGTGAAGACTCCTAGTAGAAGGACCAGGAGGTCTGTACTCCAAGAGCTGTCCCCCGTGGAAGAACAAAATACAGTAAATCTGGAACAGAAGCCCGGGAGCTCGGTAGAGGAGAAGCCCTCTATGTCTACGGAACCAGAGCCAGCAGAGCCCACAGGGTCAGTAGAGCCAATGGCGGATACAGAGAAAGCCAACAGCGGTGTACAGGATCACCTGTCCAGACCTGCACCAGCAGAAACGGTACCGGCGAGTTCAGAGACCGTTCCAAAGAAGAAACCCCATCTGGCTCCAAGTGCCAAACAGATGCCGGTAGTTCCCATGGGGAAGCCGAAATCAGGAAGAGTATGGAAGGACCGCAACAAGCAGAGGTGTTGTAACCCAGAAGCCTACTTTTTATTTTACCTGTGCCGTTAGCTGTCCATTCATTCCTGCAGAAAATGGATCAGAGGCGGAATCAGGAGTGTTAGAAATGCACATAAATAACGTGCTGGAAGCTGCTTGCATGAACTATATATGCATTAAAGCTTTAATCATGAATTGTTAATGCATTACAGTTTATTTCAGGCAGCATATATTTTGATATTTGTTTTTACTAACAAGTAACGATCATGAAAATGCATCTTTCAGCAGCAGTACTGAGCTGCAGTCTTATAAGCTGTGTGGAAATGTGGGTGCAGAAAACACTGTTGGACAATCACCTGTCTGTTTTGTCATCCTAACAAATGTGGTATTTTTCTTCCAGGTTCTCTTCCCTGGTGAGAGACAAACCACTGTGCACATCTTGGGAAAAGAAGATGGAGGCCAAGCGGGAAAAGGATCTTGTGAAACAGTATTCTATGAAGCTAAAAGAGGAAAAAGCACAAAAGAAGGAGGTAGTATGACACAAGTGTGTTGCATATCCACCATGTCCATGTAGTAGCAGCTCTAATGAACCGTGCTTCACCTGTTATCATCAGGAAAAGAGGAAAAGAAGAGAAGAAAACCTGAAACGACGTGCAGAGAATGAACGCAAGGCTGAGGTGGTTCAAGTGGTAAGTCAGCAGCTGTATACAAGTAATCAAACAGCTGGCTAAAGAGTAGCTTCCAACCCTCTGCCTCCTTTGTCTCACAGATCTGTAACACGGCAAAGATCAAGAGGATGAAGAAGAAACTGCTCAGGAAAATCGAGAAGCGAGACACGCTGGCTCTGGTGCAGAAGTCTCAGAAGCAGAATGTAAAAGCCAAAATGCAAAAAAACACCAAGCAAGATCTTACATAAAAACTATCTGACAATAAAATCCATCTATTCATTACTCGGCCTGAATGTTGCATCTTTGGGACATTTCTGTGTAGAGGAGTGCAGGAGGGCTCATTTAAAGGAAATGTTTTTCAGCTAGCATGTAAAATTGAATGTTTATGTAATTTTCTTATTAAAAAGTGCATTTTTTAATGCATATTCTTATTTTACACAATGGATAAGCTATCTGAATAAAGTTTTGTATTGCATTGCTGTTTAAAAATAAAAACAAAAAGCTTATCATGCTTTTAAAAAGCCAATAACAGAGAGATTTTCTGGATAATAAACCCATTTACAGCTTTTAACCAGAAATAAAGGAATAACGTGAGTTCATGCCATCAGAATGACGCCTTTATGTCGGAGCAAACACAACCAGGTTCATGCTCCTCACACCCATCAGGTGATACATCCTGACAAACCACTTAAGTCCTACAGTCATTTCTGTATATTTGCTCAAAGCAGTCATTTATTTACACATTTGTCAGCTTTACCAGCTGGAAATGAGAGGTACAAGTAAGTTAATAGCTCAAAGTTCAACACAGATGTAACGACAATATCAGTGAAAATATAGCTTGTTAACCACGATGATCCTGAAACTTTTCCTTTATATTTTAATAAACATTTAGTTTCTTTTGCATTAAAGGAAAAAATAAATATCAAAAACAATCTGTTGACAGCCATTACCCAAACAGTTCATTTTAACATCAATACCAGGCCAGGATTTTACAGTCACTATGCCTACATCCCCTTACCTGCCACAATAAGTCAAAGCTGCATGCAGGGTCCTTGTGGCAGGATGGTCCAATCAGATCTCAAGGAACAAAGATAATTTTGCAGAAGAAATGAGAACAAATCTCCCAAATAAGATCTGGAAGTTCCAATAAAGAGTTTTTAAGTCATGATATTTGCCACAAATGATGATGAAATAAAAATAAATTGTACTGTAGAAATGTTTTATAGTGTAATATTCTTATAGTAGTTGAGGGTTATTTTATTTTTTATTTGCTAACAGCCTCACAATAGTAAAAGACATTTTAATATGTTCCATGTCATTTTAGATCCCAAATTATTCATTCACTACTCATTTTCTTTACCGCTTAGTTCATTACGGGTCATGGGTGAGCTGGAGTCTATCCCAGCATTTAGCAGGTGAGAGGCAGGTTACACCCTGGACAGGTTACCAGTCCAAGCCAACACATAGGGACAAACAACCATTCACACTCACTCCTAGGGACAATCTAGAGTGACCAAATAACCTAACATGCATGTTTTTGGATGGTGGGAGGAAGCCGGAGAACCCGGAAAGAATCCATGCATATAGGGGGAGAACATGCAAACTCCACACAGAAAGGCCACTGCCCCCTCACGTTCGAACATCCCCCCAGCTGAGGCTCGAACCAGCCACCTTCTTCGTGAGGCTGCGGTGCCAACCACCACCGTGCAGCCCATTAACAAAAAACTGATGACCTCAAAACAGTTAAATAACCTGTTTTTCTTTGCACACAACAACAACAAAAGTCTCAAGCCTTAGTTGGATATTATCATGTGTTTACAATCAATATCTGGATGGATGACCTGTCCTTTTCTGAGGGGGAAGTTGGTAAAAATGGAAGTTTTTTTTTTGAGTTAGTTGGGTTGAGTTGACATAACAGGATTTGTTGGGTGTCCACTGTGTTTTTTTTTTTTATTTTATTTTATTTTATTTATTTAATTATTTATTCATTTTCTCTCTGCTTTCATATCAGACTTACAGTAAATGATAAAAATGACAACATACCTACTGCTGTCTGTTGTGCTACTATGGAGGAGTTACGGTTCATGTTTGAAGGTGGGTTTGTTATTATTAGATCCCTGTTTAATTGTTGTCAGCTGTATTCATATAATGATCTATCTGGCAAAAACTGCTGAGCTTTGTCATGATGCCGGTAAAGTTCATTTATTTATTTTTTTTTAAAGATATAACTAAATTGATATTGATAATGGATTAGAAGAAATAAAAACTTTTTTAATTCCAGTTTCACTGAGACTTTTGTTTTGTTTTTGTCTTTTTCGACCCCAACAGCCAACCAGCACAAGTTTTTACAAATAACTTCATGATGAAGTATATATGCAAAAAAAAAAAAAATAAATAAGCATCACAGTACATGGCTTTGTAAGTTCAGGGCAGGGTATTTTTTCTCATTCCGTACATTTTACATGATGTATTCATTGTTTAAACGCTGTCTGAGCAGCTGTTGCACAAATTTTTCATTCTCACAAACATACAGTTCTCTTTGTGTCCCATAACGACACCTCTGTTTGTCACCTCTTTGCCATGTAATCCTTTCGGTCGCTGAATACTCCCACAAACGTCATGATCTGTGTCACATCATTTTTCAGGTCTGGCATCGACTTTATAAAGGCTGAAGGACGAATTAAACCTGCACATCAAGAACGCTTGCAAACAAGACAAGAGCAAGTACTTTTAAATCTACAACTAGAAACAGCTACCCAAACATTTTGTAAGTATCTTTCTTTTGGTGTAGATTTATTTGTAGATCATCTCAGGGATGTATGATACTATTTACATATCATCCATATCAACACATAAATGCTCATTTAAATACCATCAGATTTGATTTGCTTGTGACTAATTTCAGGATTGTTCAATCATGTTAGAGTAGTATTAAGTTTACAATTTTGCTTTAAGGTGTTCTATAGAAATTTCATGTTTAAAACACACTTGTTTAAAACACATTCATTTTCCAGGTGACACTAACGTTGTTCCATCAGAATATAAGTGGAAATAGGAGCTCAAATTTAATGCAAAAGAAACTTTATGATCAAATATCTGGATCTGAACAAAATTAATTAAAAAAAAAACACATTAGTTAGTTTTCATATAAAAAATACAGTTAATTTAATTTAAAAAACAGATTGTTAACCTTGAAAAACATTTATTTCAGTGATCAAGTGAAAATGAAAACATTTTCCTTTTTTCTTTTAGCTGTGAAAGATGGAGAAAATAATGCTTCTGATAATTGTGACGCAACTTCTGATCCTCTGTAAGTAATTCTGCTGTTTATGGTGTGTTGCAATTATTGTCTTCTGTTTTTACTGATGTTTCTTTTATTTATTAATTCATAGCATCAGTAAAAGTCGAGGCAAACAACACTACAGTGTCAACGAATGCTAGTTCTACAGCGACCACATCCTCAACAATGTCGGTGACGCCAACAAAAATCACAACAAACACCAGCACAACCAACAATACTGCTGCTGCTACTCACGCTGAGGCCCTGTGCACGAGCAGCATCTTCTTGTTCTACCTCGGCATCATACTCTTTAATGTTTTCTTTACCGTGTAGCTTCACATTGCCTTTAACTGGTTTGACAGATTACTAGATGACAGCATCTATTACTGAATACACAGATATATTTCTGTTGATGGGATAAAAATGTAATAAAATAAGTTTTACTTGTGCGCAAATAAAAGTGATGAGAATCTGAATGTACTGATCTTGTGATTTTCAGTAACTTTATAGTTATTAGCATAAATACTTGACTCATTTTTAGGACCCAAGTTAACCTGCTGACCAGTTTGCAGGCATTTTGATAAATCTTTCAAAACAAACTCTAAAAAAATCTAGTTTTAAAGAGAAACTGAGTCACTATAAGATAAAGATCTGAAAGGAGTCTACTGTCATCAGACAATGGATCCAGGGAGTGTCACCAAGAATAAAGTGGATGTTTTGAGACTGAAGTAATTATTTAAAATCATATATCAACAAAAACAACAAACAAGCCTCATTTGCCATTTAAAAATGCAGCCGATGGTTGGGGTGTTACCAAAAGGTAAAATATGGTTGTAAAACACGATCCTGAAACGAAAACCTGAGTTATTTAGTTCTGTTTCACTAAACAGACACAGAACTTGTGAACCCTGTCTTCGTATGTGGAAATAAGGATAATCCCATGCTGGTCAAAATACTCACCAGTTGTTTTACTTTAGTTGTATTTTTTAAAACCTGGTTTTCAACACCAATTTCTGCTTATAGCTAAATGTGTCTTAATGTTGGCTATAAATTGGTTTTTGGTCATTAGTATGAGGAAGAATTAACTGAGTTAGATAACACATGAAGGAAGACATGCACATCCAAGAGTCCACAGACTGGATCAAATAGATTATAGGAAGAGAATATATTAATCCAGCCCTTCCCTAGGCCTAGACGTGTTTAAATAATAATAATATATTTAAAAAAAAACAGCTACTAAACATTTTTATAGATATCAAACACCTGATAGCGCCTGATAATAGTCTCCCTACGATTCTTGGAAAACACTATTAAAAGCCATTTCAACTTAACATTTTAACCACTAGGTGGTGCTATAACACCACATTTGTTCCTGACACGAGTTTGAATGAAAAATGTTTCATTGGAGTCTGCTGATAATGGACTTTATGTTAGCCCAGCGAGAGAAGGGTGTTGTTTTATTTAACTTAATCTCAAACATTCACACAACTCAGCCTCTTCATAGCAGTCGTATAGACTGGATGTTGCCCAGTAAGTACTCTTTGTGACACTGGTGAATGACTGAGGACGATTAAAATCAAACTATGGCTAATGACTTAAAACATTCAAGACATCTATATTTCTTGATGAAAAGCACGTTTACCAATTCAAATATACACACCATTTAAACACAGGGTGGTGGTGTTGCATATTTATGGTTAACTGAGCTTCAGATCCTGAAGCAAAACAAAAACGGATATGGTAGGATTCATGTGTCTCCACTTATTTAACCTTTACTGTATTTAAAAAATCATTTTAAATTTGATCCAACTTAATTTTTTTTTTGATCATTTCAACACATCGTGGTCAATGACTGAAGCACAAATGAGCTCAGAAGTTTGAAGATTTATTTAAAAAGAAATAAAATCTCCTTTCTGATAAATATTCACATCATACAGTAAGTAGTAATGTGTTGGACTGGATATCTTCTTTTGAAGGTCATGTGTCACTAAAATATCAAATCCTTCTAATCATAATTCATGTTTCTTTAAACGGAGACATTTATTTTTAGATCTCAGAGTAGCATCACTCCAAACTCATTCACTTTCATCCTTTATGCAAAAAAACCCCACAAAAATCTTCCAAAAACTTGGAAATTTTATTTACAATTCAAGTCAGTCACATGCAACGTTTTTTTTAAAATGAATAAACATGAAATTAGCAAAAACAAGAAAAGAAAAAAATGCTTATAATTTTCTCCAAAATAGCAATATACAAAAATAGAGCTTACAAATACTGTACAGCAAATAGTCTCCAAAAAATATTCTGAGCAATAATCTTAGTTTTACAAACAATGTCTTTGAAAGTCCACAAACATAATCAGTGTTAGGAAGATAAGGGGAGAAAGGTGGCAGAGGGTGTAGTAAGGAAGGCTGCAAAAGGTGGGGAAGGCTGTTAGGACAAAAAGGTGGTGGGGGGCATTATTGGTGAAATTAAAAGAGCTACTGAGGAATAAATAACAACATACAGACAAGAGGAAGGTTCACTTCAAGGAGGCAGTGATAGAGATTAAAACTACGAAATGGACTGGTCGCTAAAACCAACCACAGAAGATATGACGAAACCCTCCGCTACAAGGGAAACTACTGTGTAAATCTTTTCGAAAGAGAAAAAAAAGCAGCTTTGACACAATCTGCAAGAGCACTACTTGCCATCAAACACTGGCATAAAGGGACAAATCACATTAATGTCTCTCCGATGGCGTCATTCAGTCACTTTCCTCTCTGGCAATCAGTAAATTTTTGATGTGAAACAGTGTTCCTGACTGTGTGTCTATTTATACACTCAGAAGCAACACTGACGTCAATGATGATTTCAGCTGTGGGAAGACATTATTACTATATTCATGACTGGTTCAGTCCCATTCTTTTTTTGGCCTCACAGAGACTCTCTTTCCTCTTTCCTTGTAAAATACAGAACCTTCATATTTGTTGGCTTAGACTTGAATACATAACATCCGATGGTGAGTTGGCACTATCTTTTAGTGGGATTAGGACGGCAGACAGGAGGGAAACAGGGAAACTGAGGTGGAAAGTGTGTACAATCAAACACAACAGAAAAGATGAAGAAAATGGCAGGAAAGTGTTAGCTGCCATTTAGTTTATATGAAGGAGCATTTCATGTGCACTTTGAATACACAACCAATGATACGAACATCTACTTACACATTACAAATGTGAAAGAAGTGGCAACTTGTCTATGCAAAGTAGCATGCCTTCACATTTAATCTTCTTTTCTTTCTCACATGAACCAAACATTCAAAGACAAATCTGTTGACAGGAAGAAAGCTTTAAGACTTGTGTTCTAACTTGTGTATTTCCAGGACAATGGAAGAGCAACAAATTGGTGAAAATGGAAGATGTGTTTTCGTACACTGCAACGTTAGCAGTGAGATGCTACCTCATTGAAACAATCACAGCTTCTTCATAACAAAAGACAACAAAGTCTACAGTACACCAAACAACATGCTGAAGAAGGCCCTTCAACCATTTTGCTCTGCAAAAGACTTTTTGCCAAAAAGTAAAATGTTTTGTTCAAACAATCTGAGATTTAGTGTTAATGGTGTTATTATATATATATTATTATGTTATTATAGTGCTGCATTTAACTTCAGTTGGCGAGACCTCATTCGGGGAAACAAACCCTGCTTTTGCTGTCATCTCAGAGTTGACATTTTCACTGCGCTGCATTCTCTGACCTCACCACAAAGGTCTTCACTTGTGTGTGTGTGTGTGTGTGTGTGTGTGGGCAGACATTCAACAGAGACGAAACATTCAGATCAGAGGTCAGAGTAACAATGCTTTTCTGCCACATGAGGTGAAAGGCATTGTCACATTTGAAAAGCTATCATGTGTGGGGAGCCTGTGTCGCTCTGCACCTGACAATACGGGGGGGGGGGGGGGGGGGGGGGGGGGCTCTCTTGCTGTTAAAGGCACAATCAGTGATCTGAGAAGGCTTGGACTGATAGCAAATAATTGAGATTTTGGTCTTTTTCTCAACAAACCAGAATTCAATATATAGTTTTATTTACCTGATTATGCTTTGCTGTTAATATAATAAACACTTTAAAAACAAAAATCTTTTATGGTACAAGAAAGCATAACAAAGTCTAATGTGAATGCTGTCTAATGGTTGTGCAGATTCTGATAGATTGTACCTTTTTAAACCACAGATTGCACCTTTAAATATAAACTATGACAGTCCATTTCCAACTTATCATAGGTCCATTGTGACATCAGTGAGAAAATATTATCAACAGATAATTAAGCCATGACAATCTTAATAATACATTAAAAACATGGCCACAAGGTACAAAATCTGTGGTTTATTTTCCTCACAATACAGGGCGAGGAATCTACCACAAGACTATTATCACATACAAAGCATGCTGAAATTAGATTTTATCTCATTTTAATCTTTGGATCATTTACGATAATCTGCAGGTACTTGTGATTAAGCACATCATCATTAAATCATCACTCAAAGATCTCATCCCACACACCACTAAGTACTGGCCATGTGGCAATATCTCATTCCCATTCCCACGCCTCGGTAACACGTGGCCACATAACCTTTTCCCACTCATGTCACTGGGGGGGGGGGGGGGGGGTGGGGGGGGGGGGTGGTTCTGTTGTAAAGCTTTTCAAAAGCCACCTTTTAAAATCAGCAACAAGAAATTTACTGGCTAGCAAAAGGACAAAAAAAAAAAAAAAAAAAGGCGTGTGACCAAACAAAAGCACTCTGTACCGTACAGAAAGAGGCGGAGAGGCGAAAGCTCCAGAATACTGAACTGCCCTGTATGTGTGTGTCTGCATGAATGAAAATGCTGTTTCATTACAACCTGCTGACCACCGACTATTGGTCATGTAACTGAGGGGCAGCACGCACTGCTCCCCTCATCCATGTATGTCAACTGAAAGAGGCTGATGATAAGCTGAAGACCTTAGTTGTGGTGCAGGGGCCAATCTAACTCATTCTCTTGATGCAGCAGTACCAAGAAATGATTAAAACATAACAATAAATAGAAGTAAAATATCTAAGTAGAAGCAAAACTAATTGCAGGTGAGGATGCAGCACATTTCAATGACGTTTTTTTCTGATGAGTTTCTATTATGAACCAACAGTCATGGTGTTGCAGGACATGTGATACCAAACCAGGAGTTTTGGCATTTGTTTTGTGAAATGTCTCAGCGGAAACCCAAAGCAAGCCACCGTAACTTCGACATAATAAACCAATGTGGCATTTGAGCAAAGACAAACTGGAACATTCAAGTCACCTCGAAGATTTGGTTAAACGTTCCTGAATTTTTTATTTGTGAAACAGATCAGAGATAAATCCTGATGATGTGCGCATTAATACGGCTTTAGACCATCTTTGTAACTTTGTGCTGGAGTGGTCCTGAATGTTTTTATTTTATTTTATTTATTTTTCCATAAAGTAAACATCTGAAGTAATGTCTGGGGTGTGAGAGTACAACTGCTTCTGTTTCCAGTACATTCAATCATTTCACATTTAGTCAGACAAAACGTCTCAAGGTTGCTCTGAGTTTAATTTCTGGTGTGCAGGTGCACAATCTGTACACAAACACTGTTCACACTTCCTGACATCTACCATCAGATTGTGCTATTGTCCCTTTGAGATATATCTGTACTTGTGTTAAAAATAAATCAAAGTTTAGCAGTTTAAAATGAGAGAAAAAAAAAAAAAACTATGTTGATTTGCACTGTACACAGAAATAATAGTTAAGGGTGAAATATAAAACATGAACTTGGGACTAAGATCCACAAGCAATTAAGGGTTGAATTCTCATAAAGTGCTTGTTAAAGAAAAAAGAAACAAAAATAATAATAATATTAATATTTTAGTGTACTGACGTTCTTGGCTTTTGTGATTTCTTCCTCCTGGTCTTTCGCTGGTTTCCCCAGAAAAGTGCTTTGGTAGTGAAAAAGTTAAAAAGGAAACTTCTTCTGGACCAACTTGACTTCATTTTCCATGAAGAGAAAAACCACGAGAAGAGTTGATTATCAGTCAGAGCTGATGTACGGAAGTCCTTTTTTAAACCAATGCAAGGAAATGGCGAGCTGACGAAAGCTGCGGAAACACAGTTTTTGTGAATACCTGTGCAGCAGTTCCAGTTTCTCCTGTCTGTCCACACACTCATACCAAAGAGTACATGTACAGGAGAGACCATGAGTGTTGGGATTTGTTTGTGTGTTTTGTTGTGTACTGTGAAAGTGGACTCTTGACTCTGCTACACCAGGTTCTCGATGCCAGGCAAAGGCTGCTCAACGGGCACAGGAGGATCTGTACTGCCAGCCTGCTGGGCGAGCTGCAAGACGGGCATGTTGCACAGCGGGCACACTTTCCTCACCTCCAACCACTTAATGAGGCACCTGAGAGAGAGAAAAAAGAGAAGAGGTAAATTTAGAAAGGCTAAAGAGGCTGTGTTATGCCCATATAACAGAAGTTTGGAATATTATGTTGGATCGGTCTAGCAGAATATATTAGCAGACTTTTGTGTTAAAAATGTTTATTGTAGCAACACCTCTACCTGAAACATTTTGTATCTCCTAACCACCTCCCCTTCACCACTATTAGAAGATTGTTTGTTCACAACTATGCATAAATTTGCCTCTCAGCTGGAAAACCTCCCACTTAGTTCTTTTTCTGAACAGCCCATCCAAAAACCAAACTAAAAATAGCATTTCTAAAGCAAAAACTGTATTTTGGATCTCATTCTTTCAATTGCAACACAAAGCTCCTGATCAATTATTGTGGTTGCCATTGTGATCTGGAGCTATAGGAGAAAATGGTTTTACTATTTAACACAATGTTTCAGTTACTACTTAATAGTTTAGCTAAATTAACCACTTTGTTTTTGTTATTTTACAATGAACCATTAAAGCATGGCTGGCCCTTATACATGGAAGAATGGCCATATTATTACCGTAAAAGGAGCTTTGTTTAAAGCATAATGAAGAGGAAATAAAGGAATCCCTGTGCAGCAAGGTGGATTTTCTTCTTAGTTTACATGTGCGGGAAATGTAGAAACATACTTATTTGGTAATGCAAGAATTGGCAAAGGCAAAGAATCAGCCTTCTCAAAGAGAATAAAACATGACGATAGGAAGTAGTCTCATCACAATCAATCCCTGGTCACTTTAATGGTAGTGGTTTTACTGATCTAATACAGAGCTCTTCATAAAAGTTACATTACAGGAGGTCTCAATTAATTTTAATATTTAAAGGCTCATTTTTGCTCAACGCAGAAGACAGATACGAAGATTACACACGTAATTTAGTCCGTTTTCAGGGAGCTTAGCTATCCTTTGCTTGACGCAGAAGACAGAGCAATATCACTAGAAACAGCAGGGGGCAGCGCTGAGCAGGATAGCTAAAATGCGACCAGTGAAAGAAACAAACCAGAGAAGCAGTGGATCAGGAATGGGGGGGGGGGGGGGGGAGCAGAAGAAGAATGAAGACGAGCACCACTGTCAAAATTGTGCAAGCTTTTGAAGAAAGACTACATGTAAATGTTTAGGGCGTGTTGGAAACAACTTTACAACGACGCAAACCGTGTCTGAAACTGACGTCAGCTCGCGGGAGTGAACTCTGAAACTAGCACTGCCCACTAGTGGAAGAACTGACTTAACAACTATGGCAACGCAAAACACGCATGGAAGTACGAGGACGACGACGTATGACAACATTTGAAAGGGACGTCACTATTTACGTACGTAAGGGAGCATAAATGGGCCTTTATAAGTCAGTTAAGTAAGACAAGAAATTCCTTAATAGATCTCTTAATTTTAAGTATTTTTCCCCACTTACCAACACCCAATTTAATCTTTTTTGTTTTAGCTATAGTTTATAGTCTTTGTCATTAAAAAAATCTAATAACTTTTTGTATGATTATTGTTTTCTTTAAATCAGAATGCCTTTACTTGGAAACACACTAAGAGCAGTGAATAATTGTTGCAACCGGAAGAAGAAAAAAAAAAAAAAAACTAGGTCAAAAGGAGGTGTCATGCTGATGTAAACAACTCGGTTCAAATGGTAGGTCATGAGGAAGGTGGGTAATAAAGTTGGCTCAAGCAGTTCATCATGTCCTGTGTTGTTTTTCACTCCTGTTTTTTCAACACACTGCTTTATCTTCAGGTCCAAAACTTTTACCCCTCCCCCCACATTCTTTTAAAACACACTATTAACTATGCAGGCTAAAAGCTGAAATAATGCAGGAAAATGGGTTATTTTGTAGATCTGAATCACTTGATGACTTAGTGTGTGTATTTTTGAATGCATGCACACACATTAATAAAGCCCAATACTTACTTCCTATGAAAGGCGTGTTTGCATGGACAAATCCCCAGCTCATCTTTCTGTTTGAACTCCTCCAAGCACACTGCACATATCTGAAAGAGACATGGGGGAGTTTAAGATGGAAAGCCATTAAAGCAACTTCGAATGAGTTGGTTGGTCTGTGGTTTTGTTTTTTCAGCCTCAGGCCAAAGACAACAGAAAAAAAAAAAAAAAGGAAGGAGACAGCGAAATAAAAAAAAATAACAAAACAAACCGTAACTGACCAGCTATGTCCTGTTACACAACTCTTGACTAAATGTAGCTTCTGACTGGCCGGTAGTTTACTGTTCATGTTTTTCCCAGATTCACTGAAAAACTGATGTCAATGATTAAATTTAGGGTGTTTCAGCTTTTTGTTTCCACAGTGTAAAACATTTAAAAGTCTTAAAGCCTGAACTGTGTAAAAGGTAAAAGAAACAGCCTCTCAATTTTGGATTTAAACAGGATTGTTATGACTCTAAATACATAAAGATTTCTCTGAATTGTGTGGGTATTGCTCATTGCTTTAAATACAAACACCTTCAGCAACAATGAAACTAATATACTTTTTACACAAAGGTCATTACATTGTTTTCCATTGCACTGGGGGCAATGTATGTACTCATAAAACTTGAGTAAACTGCCATTTTCTCTCAGGGGATAAGCCTGTAAGCTTCTATAGCAGGAAGGGATGGCATTACATGCCAGTGGTGGTGCACAGTTTCTTGGTTTATCATTTCTGACTGGACCGCGGGAGTCAGAGCAGTCATTCTCAGAGTAAACTGCAGAATGGTTACTGTTGCAACCACCTGAACCATATTATAACCAAAAAGAAACAACGCTGGCTCAACCGCCTCCATTTGTGTTTAAGGTGCAGGTTACAGAGATACCAGGGGTCCTAACTAGAAAAGAAACCATGTTTCTACCTCATGCAGCTGCCAGATAACTGTAAGCCCAGAAAGGTCAAATAAATTCAATAACAGCCTTTTTACAAACACAAGCCCAGATACCCGATACAAATTAAAATCTAAATACTATTGTCCTTAAACTAAGCCTCTTCTTTACATTAAAAGTCTGGGACTGACATCACCGCAGATACTGCACTTAATCTCCCTGTCATTCAGTCACAAAGTCTGAAGCCTCACTTTCCAAAGGACAGGCTTTGTAACCAGGAAACATTTGCCAGGGAACACATTTTTCTTTCCTGGCTGCCTGACTGACAATGGAAGAGTCCACAGGCCTCCCTGCATTCTGGCTACATTAAATTATTACCCCCCAGGACCACACACCATGCCAAGAGGCACATGAACACGGGAGCTTCTGCACATGTTGTGGGATGTCAGGCGGTACTAAATATTTTCATAGCTGCTACCCTCAATACAACAGATTTAGCTCAAACTTTAGTCCACTTTCCAAATCTGTAATCCATGAGCTTTCTCTGGCATACTCAATCAAACACTGATGAATGGACCACTAAATGATCTACAAGAGGATGAGTTTTTTGACTTCTGGGTCATCCAACCATGTCAACAACAGCTGCGATACATAAATCACACAAAAAGAGGTGCTAGGTGAAAAGAGAAGATCATTTAAAAAAGGATGTACCCATAGAAACATGTCATATTATCTTGTAACTGACTCGTGTTAAACGAATGAGTGTGAAATTAATCTCTGGCCAGAGAGCTGAAATAACCGCATATACCATTTGTGCCAAAAGTTACTCATGATTGATCCACCAAATCACACGAACTTGTGGGGATATGTGCAAAGAAACTGATAGTCCACTCAGCATTCATATCACAAAACCTCATCCACACAGGGGGGAGCACTTCTATGGTAGAAGGTTTTAATTTGGCACCTCATTCTGTCCAACACTGAAACAATTTCTCCTTTAGCCACACAGATTTTCTGTTTCTCACTTCTGTTTTTAATGGGTGGATGGACAACTGTGGGTGAAAAGAACAGCATGGGGGCTGTTAGCTTTCTTTCCTAAAGATTTTTGCACGGAGAAAAGATCCGTTATATTGTCTGCTTTCCTCTCTTTATTGGTGAATACATCAATGTTCTTTTCATTTACTTATTTAATTTTCTTTCAGTACCTTGTCTATAGTGTCACACTCACAGTTGAGATCTGATGTCTTTGGCCAGCCAACAAACCCCCTTTATTACCCCCCCATCAGAGACGTTTCCATAGATGACCCAGAAGTTAAAACGACTATTTTAAACTTTAGTTAAAAATTTCAAAGAAAAATACATTTTAAGAATTTGAACAATGACAGAAAAAAAGAGCATCTCTTTAAACATCTTTCTATCAAATATACTGCCTATGCCAAGCATTAAATACGCAGCAAAACGCATTTACTTATAAAACATTCAAACAAACTGCACCCCAAACAGTCAAGCAGAAAAGTAAGATGAATGTATTAGTTTCTGAAATTAACACTATTTTATGGATATGAGAATAAAGCTAAATACACAAGAAAAACATAGACTGAGTAACCCAAGTGTAAATTTAAACCAGACTACCTTCTCTGAATCACTATGGATGAGGACATGTTGCCTGGCACTGTGGGACAAGCTCTATTCAATTCCCACACATTAACCGGCGCTCTCCTTTATATCCTGCAAAACACTTTGTAAATCACATGCCAGGCACCGATTAAAGTCCTCAAAACTCACCTGTGTTTAACACTACACAATGTTATAATACTGGAGTCAGGTAGAATAAATCTCCATCTATCACAAGGGTAACAATATGTTGTTCACTGCAATGTAAGAAATTTAAAATAACACGAGCCTTCAGCTCAGCTATTTCATAAAACTGCTCATAACGTGCTGCCAACATCACAACCTGTAATAAATTCCTCAAGTTGAAAGAACTGGTTTCATTGGGTGTATGAACCAGTCTGAAAAAATGATCAAATACTGTAAGTTCAGTCATAGCACAGACTTTCTGACTGGTCTGTGTACAATTAAAAAATAGTAATGGAAAGAAAAAACATGTCAACATGTAAATAAAAACAAATAAGATATAAGAGTTTAATTTTTTAAAAAGAAAAAAGCATATCTGCATCAACTTGTTCTTTTGGTCACTAATTTATAGTTAGCATTAAAAAGCCTTTTCTTTATATACATTGGAAAAATAAACCTTTGACCAAAATCCCTCTCAAATGACAGAAACATTCATTTGTTGGATGTATTTTCACCCAGCAGATATTGTCTAATTAGAGTTGCACCAATAACACATTTGTTAAAACCAAGCACAAGTACTTACATCTGAGTACTGATAGGAGTATTAATAAATGACATTACAGTTCACTAGTAAGGAGTGTGGACCAGAATGTTAGATGTTAGCGCTGACTGAATGGTTAATTGCGTGACATATGGGTCATCCTGCAGCCATCCTCTAAATGTAAGGCTTGAAAACTGTCAGAATCTTCATAGATAAAGAAGATAAAGTGGTTTCTGGTGGATTCAGTTCACACCTTCATGCCCAAAATAAGCTTCTCTCGCCTTCTCATTAATTCCAGAGATTAATCTCTTTGCTTTAACGTGTTAATTTTGACAGACCTAGTTTTTTCACATCGGTATAAAGTTTTGTTGTATTGGAAGACTTACGAATACTGAGTATCAGTACATTCACACAGCATCAGACTGATGGTCGATACTGGTATTGGTACATTCCCACTTCTAATAAAATTTAAGAAAGCATCAGTCTAATATAAATTATATACAACAGAAAAGTGTGTTATGTTAGAACTACTTCATCTTATCTAATCTCAATCCAGCGTTATCAACATGGAACCAGATACAGTATCAAAATGAAAACAGATTACACTGATCTTTACTACATCAGATATAAACAAAAATATACAAAGCTGTATATGTTGACCTGATGAGACCCAACGTGTGAAAGTCAAACTGTAAAGCAACAAATTTCAGGTGTGAAAATCTGATCCAATATATGTTGCATCTAAATCATGTTGAATTAAAAAAGACAAGCAACACTTTAATGCTGCACTGTATTCTATTTACTTTTTTTTATTATTATCGTTTTACTTATTTTTTTTTTCCATGCAATATGTAGGTCAGTTAACATGAGACAGTGTCAAACCAAAAAGGGGCACTATTCTAGGAGAGCTGGTCGGGTTACACATCAAAAATACTTCAGCATGCCTTGACCTGTAAACTGATCCCATGGAGAGCTCTTTTTCTATACATTCCATTGAAATGATGACTTTTAACTCAGGCTACACTCACGTCTTCAGGGTGATCCTTTGCATTCAAAAGTAGGTCATCCACCCAGGTGTGTGAGTGTGTGTGTATGTATTACTGTTCTTAAAAAAAACACAGCTTGATCATTTCTTCACAAACTCAGGTGACACTTTCTTTTACTTTGTTTTCTCTCAGTTTCTATAAACACAAAGAATGAACGGCTGAAGCCCAGTAGAATGGTGGGAAATACCAGCACTGCTGACAGGAAACCATGCTTAGCCCTGTGACGAAGCACATATGAACGAGCTATTCTCAGAATTTCATTAGCACAACATTATTAAAGGGAAGGGGTTTGTAGCCGGCCGTTACTCTATTACACAGACAGGTCTTCTGCTTTACTGCCTGCTTGTAATTTTCTAACCAAGTTGAGCTGACATGCAGGATTATATAATAATGTTGGGGAAGAGACTTTTAATTTAACCAAAACTTGATAGTTTTCATATGACAAAGTTATTGAAGTAATAACCATTAAATGATAAACAATTAACTTTTTTAACTGTTGCCAAAATCAATAAAATCCATGTTTTCTGTTGGCACAGTACAGTTTGCACTCAGTATAAACTGAAGAATGTTCTAGTGACTAAATAGTGTAGGAACAGGACATTTTTGTATCCAAGAGTCCAAGAAGCCAAACGCTTACCTCATGCAAATTTAACTCTTTGACCTTTTCCTTCTGAATAACCTGAAATGAATAAGAGAAGAACTTAGTCACAAAGTGGCATTAACATGGTTAGAGAAAACTTATACAATAAAAACACGATGAAAAATCAGTCAGTCCGGATGTTAAAAGAACATGAGCTTCTTTAAATAGCTGCAAGTTTCCAATAAATGAATTAACACAAATGTGTGCATGTGTGTGTGTACAAACTTTATGAGCTTGATGGTCTTACATAAGAGGGGTTGGACATGCGGATGTTGTTAGCTGGCAAGTAGCGATACACCTCAGGAGACAGAGTACAGAGCTGACGCTCATCAAAACAGCTACTCTACCAGGGTCTGTATGTGTGGGTTCGTGTGTGCATAATTTTACATGTTTGGGAGTTTTAGGCTAGTGTTACAAAACTGAAGGTCACGATTTATTAGCTCTGCAGGCTGTACTCTGCTAACACACAACCCCTGCCAACTACGAAAGTGACTTTTCCAGCTGAGCTGCTAAATGCTGAGCTTCAGCTAAAAAGCAGTCCTAAGCTTTTGGGATAAATGTGGATGGCTAAACTCACAGTTAGTTTAGAAATTAGCTGAAATCACAGAGGAACATAACTATTAAAATAGGAACATATTACAAGGAAAAACAAACAAACAAAAAACTTAAAATTCTAATTTATGCATTTAACAACTCAACTGATATATACGGAGTGAAAAGGGTTTTTAAGATTTTCTCTCTCCCTCCATGTAATTAAAATACTATTTCTCTGCTACAGAACTGATTATATATGATCAAATGTTTCTGTTGTTGTGTGTGAATGTGTGTATTCTTACTTGTTTGTATGCATATAACTCTTTGTGCGCCTGGTGTCGTAACCTGGAGAGACGTAAAGACAAAACATCTTTGTGGTGAGTGAGGGATCTTTTAACTGACACAACATTAACACATATCCATGCATCCTGAAAAACTTTAAAAGAAAAACTTGGATGTATTCAGGTGCGATTAAAAAAAACAAACAAACAAACAAAACATCCATATAGTGTAGCATTTAATTTGAAAATAAATATTTTAGAGATATAGCCATCGTCAAATAAATCTGAGTTGTGTATGTTACATGACTGCATGAACCATGTCAAACTTTACCCAAGGAATAAGTCAACTGATTATATAATATTTTCATTTACCAAAATACAGCGGGTAAATGAAATATCTCCTCAAACAATACCTATGTGTTAAAAAAATGACTTTACTAACTTTCGCAACAATATGCCAAAATACATTTTAATATATCTTTCATGAAAAACTTTGTACCAAAACATCAAATTACATTATCAAACCAAAGTACATTTGATCAGACATTAAAAACTGCAGGTAGTTGGGACACTCTATGAAGGCTTGAGCAGCTTCAAATTAGAAGCAGAGCACCAACAAATACAATTCATGTTACAAACAACTCAGTAAACACAGAAAGAACATGAAGAGCACTGAAAAAGAGGAGACTCTAGGAACTGGGAGAATGAGACTGAAACATGTAGAAATAGGATGGGGGGGTAAAGAGCCAGAGAGATAGGAGATATTCATAGATTTGTAAGATTTACCTCCATTAATAGTAACCTTAACCTCTCGCAGCTGAGTGAGAGGGATCTGTAAAACAAGCAGCACAGTCTAGGAGAGAAACTGACATTTTGAAAGAGGTCAGCAGGTAAAGGTGCAGAGACTCCCAAGGGTAGGGGACAAGGTCAAGGGTCAGTGGCGCATGGGTGATTTAAGGGGCTACTCTAAGAAAGTTTAAGTAAAATTGGCCAAGGAGATTAAGAGGATTATATATAATATATATATATATCTCCAATGTGACATTTTCTTATATCAAAACATCGTAAGAATTTCAGCAGCAACTAAAAATGGAAAAAATCTGCCATTTAAGACAAGTGGTTTGCGCTGCCATGCGGTGTAACATTTCCCTCAGCCACGAGAACTAAAACTGCAGTGGTGAATAACTTGTAGGTTTTTGTTCCATTTCTTCACTGTGCATATTCATTAACTATTTGCTTGTGCTCACGGATTAAGTGAATAATTCAGAAAAGCTTTCACTCTTAGAGTAATGCATTCAGTCTCTGAAAACCACACCACATATTTTACACACTAGTGTGTAGACTGGAGACTCACTGAGAGATGTGGTTGAACATTTCTGTGAGAGTCTGCCTTGTGTCAATACATATGCACAAATCTGCCTCTGCTGGAATGTCACATGTCTGCGCTAACATTTGTGTATCAATGAAAGTAAGAGTAGGGATGTTTACAGCACAGAAACAATACAATACCCCCGTCATGGTGGCCTTTGAGACTAAGATGGAGCCAAAACCAATATGGTTACAGGATTTCAGTAAGGTCAGTTTATTTAATATTTGAAGTTATTGTGGGCCAGTCCTTTGGGAGACTGCATCTTTAGATGTTGCTCTGTTTGGCTTTTAGCAACTAAACTCATAATCTTGACTTTCAATAATGAATCATGGTACTGCATCAAAGTCAAAAGGTATCTCTTCCTTACAGATAAATGAGGAATTGTGGGAGTGGTTAATTTACTTACCATTTGCCCTGCAAGATAGGAAATAACAGCATGGTGAGGGGAATTTTTTGGGGGGGAGCTGCTGCTTCTCACTGTCTTAGATAAAACAATGCAGGGTATTATTTGTGTTCAGTTGACTGCTGCCAGGAGAAATCCCCTGTAGCAGTAGCAGTCAAGGTTATGAAAAGGGGCAAGGGACTGAGTAGTTAACACAGCTACTTTTGGATTACAGTCAAGATTTACTGCATAAAAAGGAGCTTACACAAAATCAATACAAGGAGTTAAAAACAATAGATCTGAATGCCTGAGTGGAGGTTTATTAAATATCTTGAGGCAATTTTAATTAAAAAGAATATGGTGAAAACAATGAGGGGGCTAGCTGAGCCTTAAAACAGGAAAACTAGTTTCTTTGACGCCAAGTGCCATGATCATAATGTCAACACGGAACTTTGGTTATCAGCATATTGTATATTTTTTTCTTATCTATTCAAATAATTAAGTCCCAAATTATAGTATCAGAGATACCTGCTCCAAACTGTGCTGTTGAAACATTTTGTCCATTTCTGAAAGAACTTTTAGAAAAAAGCAGGTAGAAAACATACCCTTCTAAAAAGAAGAAAAAGATTTCTTTTCATTATGTGTCAGCAAAAAGCTGCTGTAAAAGTGCCATACAATACAGTTATAGTTATAAACTACGTGTTTTCTGGGTATAACCCTTCAGAATAGCAGCACAATAAATACAGGGTGCAGTTTCGAGCTGACCAACAGTGCTGTGTTTCTATGAAGCTCCCCCCAGCAAATACCCAGCACATTAATATGTAGCCATTCGGGTGTCATGGTTTTGTACAGCCATGTACAAAAAAAGGACAGCAAAAAAGAAAAAAACAAAACTATTTTTTAACAGTTTGTGAACCAAAGACACCTGAAAAAGCTCAGCAGTATAATAATGGTGTGAGAATACACAAAGTTATCATTTTTTAAGTTAATGGGAAGTAATGGTGTCAATATACAGCTCATCAAAAGATGTGCAATATGTTCAAAGCATCTGTGGCCCTCGAAGCTTTACAAAACATTTCCTTCACAAAGCTGTGTGAATTTTGAAATTGAAGATTATTACACTGGGATGAATACACAAGTTGGCTAAGGAATGATTGGAATTTTCTTATAAAATAAATGTGTGCGTGAATTTGTTTGAGAACCAAATCTGGAATAACCTACAATTATTTTTGATTTGTAGAGATACTCAAGTACGTTGAACTTGGCCGTACCACCAGATCAATGATTTGTTGCACCCCATGTAAGTTTCTAGTAATAGAAACGTCTGTATGACACTTTTTTGCCAGACAATACACAATAAAATGTTTTACTTTATTCAAGTTCACAGCTAAATGGTGCATGTCTCTTACCTTATTAGGTAGCAGCAGAAGAGGAGGCTGAGGATGAAGACAAAGATGGCTGTCCCAAACACCACAATGTAGATATTAAGGGGAAGGTTCTGGAACCCTATATTTGGCATCCTGAAACTGTAATGTGGGAAATCGGAGCTCATGGATAGTCTGAACAAAGAGAGAGATATGACAAACAGAACATTAGTACTTTCACACAAAGGCTGTGCAGTCCAAAAACTCCAAAATGACTCAAATGAAATCTGAAAGTAAAACTAACTTAAGTTGTAATTACAACAGCTTTCAGTATGAGCAGACCATAGCTCAGGCTTGTGATTGATAACCATTGTTAAGTAGCACAATCTCAACAGGCAATATTATGGAAACATAAGGAATAAACTTTTCCAGTTTTGGTTTTGTTAAAACACATTATACAAAAGACTGAGCAGCATTTTAAAAATATTTTTCTAGATATTTTTGTTTCTGAAACATAAATAGGCGTTAATAAGTGCAGTCATATGCAGCCATTAGCCTAAAGAGGCACTTAGGAAATGCAGGATTATCTATGCATGCCCACTTTAATAAGCGTGTGCCTCCCTTTATCATGTAATGCAACATTTCTAAATGCAGCGTGCTTTCAGCCAAATGCAAAAAGACTTTTCAGATGAGAGCAGACAATCTTTGTCAGACAAATAGGTAAACAGTGGAGGACTGAGATAAGGATGGATTACTGACCTGTACATTCTTTATTGAAATTTTATCTATAAAGCACTTTTCATACAAAAAAGTAGCACAAAGTGCCTCACATAAAAACAGTTTTGGAACATTTAAACAAGTTTTCACACACCAACGTATAAAACCGAACAAATGCAGCACACACACAACATGCATGCACTCCCCCCCCCCCCATCTTATTTTGCACTCTAACCTCTAGCTTCTGTCTCTTTAACTGTATATTTAATAAGGAAATAAATGTGGCTTGCCGCTGCGGTGAGGAAACGGTATCTTAGGGATCTGTTCACACTGAGAGCCAGCCCACTCATGACCACAGAGGCCACTGCCACTGGAAACCACTCCATCTTTGTTAGGTAACTTTTTCGAAAAACCTAATGCACACAAATAAAAATGCAGCTACAATTAATCTTATTCCTCCAGTCATTTTAGAGGGGTATTGATCTGTAGATAAATTATACACAGAGGTGGTTATATTATTCAGCCTACCCATAACGACATAAAATAGCTGGAGGTAGGTTAATGGGTTCAGATTAAGTACTATGGTCCTAATGAGCAACTAAAAACCATTAGAAAAATGTCAATTTCATGTGAGAAACAATAACAGCTTTGGAGATAGCAGACAGCCCTTTAACTTCATTTTCAACAGAGCAGCTATTTGTGTGCAACAAATATACAAGTTATGGAGTTTATTTACGAGCTAGTTTATGAGCGTTAATAGATGGAAGCTGTGAAGCGTGATGCGAGACGTCCATTTTAAGCCGTAACATGCCTCGGAAATTATTACAATGACGAGGAGATTCTGATTATTTAGCTGTGCACGTTCCCCCAATGGACATGCAGTTCTTAGTAGTGGAGAAGGAGGGCTGCTCTTCTGGTGAGTGGGTTTTTCCACCATGGGAGTGTTTAAAAATGATGATTTCAATCTTATATACACCTGCTAATTTAATGGTATGGCAAACTCTGTTTTTTGTTAAAAGCTCAAGAGTGCAAATCTCTGGTTAAAAAATGAAAAAAAAAAAAGCTAAAGTTGACTGAATTTCATTTTTCCCTTTTTATAGAGTTTGCTAAAATTCTGTTGGTGTTTTTTTTTTATGCATGGTAATGACCAATTTAACATTTACAGTATTTTAGAGGAGCTTTCAAAACATCTAGATATATATTGTGAATCATAAAAAAGTTTAACAGCTGTTTATACTTCACACAAATAGGTACTAAAGGCCTTCTGAAGAAAAGTAGAAAGATTTTAAAAACTTAGTTTGTGGCTGACATTTTCTTTATTAGAATTAAAAAGTTTTGACAGGTTACAAATTGCTATTTGCTGAAAAAAATTATTTTGTTAAAGGATAATGCACACCAATAAGAATTTACTGGTCAAGTTCTCTTACACAATCTACCAAATGGACATGACTAGACATGTCTGCACCAACAGTTAGAAGAGGAGGAGGAGGAGGAGCAGGAGGAGGGGATGACAGGAATAACTTCTGCTTCTTTAGGAATCTTATGTCCCTCCCTCTCCCAGCCAGCACGCGGTGGAAAGTTTTGGAGGTTTTGCTGTGGCCATTAACAGTCCTATGCTCCTAAGACCTCTCTCTAACACATAACAAAGGTATGCATGTAGCTTCAGCTTCTGTAAAACATTACCCCAACTAATATCAGCTGTCAGATGGGTGCTTCAATCTGGAGTCATTCAGCTCCCCTAAAAAAAAAAAAAAAAAAAAAAAGAAAAAGAAAGAAAGAAAAAGACAAAAAGAAAATATGTCTTATGTCTTCTTAAACCTGGCTTGTGATATTAGAGTCATATTATTAGTCATCTCATTCCAAAGAAAGATTTCTTGCCCCACTATCACTTCAGTTTAACCAGTTAATTCTAACAAAACAAACAAAAAAAAAAAACCACATCCTCAAAATTCTCTTGGGCACAAATGCCAGATTAAGCTTTGTTACACCTCAAGGGTGGCACTGAGCAAATTAAGAGCTCTGTGTTTGAATTACCGGTAAATATCACTGAAATATGTTGATGATATGAGGACCCAACAAAACAGTCTTAAAAAGACAGCAACATCATATCTACAGGTTTCAAATGCTGGCAGCGGGCATCACCCAGCTCTTACAATAAATATCTGTTGTGACAATTTAGTTGAAGGATAGTGGTCATGTGTTAAATTCATTAAATGGCAGACAAGAGGGAACTAAACCCACAAACTAATGTAGCTGCCACAAAAATATCATCCAACAGCACCCATGGAGAGAGATAACTGCTGACACAGGCCATAGCAGTAAAATACTTTCTTTCATTATCCACCACAGGCCTTCAGCATATTGTGGTTAGGCCTGATAGGATAAATAAGATCCACTAAACTTCAATAACATCAAATAGGGCAATGTTCTACATAATGAGATAATAGTGTAATATAGTAGAACTGTGTGGTGGCAGGTATGGTATAAACAAAACTGAATATATTGATAAAAATATGAAAACTCCACACTTGCCCTATGAAGGCAGCTCCTCAGGTCCTCCACCAGAGGCCTGAGTGCATCAAGGTTTTGCACACTATCTGTTCCTAGGACTGCCCTCTGGTGTCCTGGTGTTATTTCCTGGATCTGCTGGAGACACTCTCCTAGTTTGAAGGTTATGGGCCTGAGTGTATTGATTACCAATGGAACCACTATTGCCTTCAAACATTTTTCAACTTTCTCCACCAGACCTCCCTCGTTTTCACATTTCTAATGTTCCTTCTTCTTTATGTTGCTGTCATTTGGGTTGGCTGCATCTATCACCACTGTCTTCGGTAGTTAGCCAACCATGACAATGTCCCATTGATTCATCATCACCAGTTTCATCTGGAAGTCTCACCTTTGCTCTGTCATTTTCAACCACCTGTTGCAGCATTTCCCACTTTGATCCTGTGGATTCAAGCCCAAACTCAGTGCAGATGTTCACTATTTCAGCCACTTGGTTATGGCGCACCATATATGCTATACTTGCCTGTGTCTTATATTCTTAATTCTTGCAGTGAACTTTGCACAACCTGCACCTAAGGTCCAGTCTGGTGTGGTAGACTGACCTCTAAAGTTGTCTTATTCAGTGACTGTTCTTGTACTGCCATGATCAATTTCTCTGTGCAGTCTTTCAGCCTTCTCTACCCACTGATAAGACGTCAATGTCAGCCACTTCTTCAGCTTGTTGATGCTACATGTTATGAGGAGGAAGAGGAGGTGTCTTGTGAGAAAGCCACAAGACATTGAAGGCACTTATGCAATCACTTAGGCTCCATTCACACTGCAGGCAAAAGTGAAATCTGTTCTTTTTTGTCCATATGTGACTCACATCTGATCTTTTTATTAGTCTGAACAGCACAAATGCCATTTTTTCAAATTTGACTTTCACATTTGATAGACAATGGATTAATATCTGATCTTTTTCAAAGCGACCTCAGTCTGCATGGTCATATTGCATTTCCACAACAGATGGAACAATGTTTCAGTCAAAAAAACAGCGTGCCGTGTGTGACGTCACATCCTACTCTATGCATGCGGGTCACTTCAGGGCTGTGAACAGTTCACACTGCAGTGTGACCGAGGTTGTATGTAAATGATATTGTAAACAACCTCACAAAGGAAAATATATATATATATTATATATATATATATATATATATTATATATATATATATATATATATATATATATATATATATATATATATATATATATATATAGAGAGAGAGAGAGAGAGAGAGAGAGAGAGAGAGAGAGAGAGAGAGAGAGAGAGAGAGAGAGAGAGAGAGAGAGAGAGAGATTTCTGCAAAAATTTGAATTTGCACACAAAGCCCTGCAGTGTAAGCTGGAATTATTTTTTAACTGGCTGACCAGCTTAAATATATTTTGTAATCTTTTGATAGGCCCATTTTAAAGTCTTCCCACCAAACTACTCTGTAAATACATCATGTTCCCTTTAAATGCTACTCAGGCTTAAATTAACATAAGCATTCCTCCTGCAGAAACTTCTCCAACGGCATAAACTGGCAGTTTTTTTTAAATGTATTTAGATATTTTCATAGTTAGTCATTTAAATGCATAGAGATAACTTCTAGTATGCAAACTACCATGTTTACTGTAAATCTCTATATTCTCTTGTTCGTTAACAGATGACCAATTGACCTAAAAAAAATCAACTGACTAAATAGTTCTCATTTTCATGTAGAACAGTCTCTCACACACACAAGCATGTATTTATACATACACATACCCAAGTGGTGCCTTCATGCTGAGCAGAAAAGTCGGGATAGATCTGTAAAACAGACCATTAAAAAGTGTTGTGACTAGTCCTGGAGAAAGAAACTTGCCAGATGACCTCCTATTCAGATGATTGGAGCAGACCCCCCTTTCCAGTCCAAGTCAAAGCCCCCTCTGCCATGACTCTTTTTGGTGTCTTCATCTGAACAGACACAGGAACCTCCCCCAGCTCATCAACATGCTGTCTGGACACACATGCGCCTCAGGAGACATTTGAGACCAACAAACACACCAACAATCCATTCTGCAGTAGATACGTAAAGAGGTCTACAACAACAGGGAGGAGAAAAAAACAGCAATTTCTGTGATTTGTAGGAATTTATAACCTGCACTTTTGCAAACATTCAGAATATTGTTTAATACAGTTCCAATGATATTCAAAGAGCTCATTGTTTTTAACTTTTTGCTTATGTTCAGTTCTTTCTTTGTCCCTATCCCATGAAAATAACGTCAATCTGCATCAGCTAAATGAGCTTAAATGACAATGAGCCGAAAACAAGCACACAATTCTTTCATGTTTTTTTTTGTTTGACAGACCGCATATGATGGCCTAAAAATTTAAGACACATTCATTTAATGTTGTGAGGTGCCTCCAGTGTTAAGGTGCTTTTACATTAATGCTAAAATGATTCCTCAGTGCCGTCACTGCTTCGCCTCCTGTCATCTTAACTCCACCAAATGATAGAGATGTAAAAAAAAAAAAAGAGGGGCAAAATAGCAAATCTCTGACGTCTGCTGCATCTAAAAGTAGAATTGTGTGATGTGAGAGGCCTGGGATCTGTTTGATAAACTACTTGATAAAATACTTCTGCGTAGAATATACCTTTTTCCTCACTCATAGTGTTGTCATTATGGAAGTCCTTGAGGAGATAAAGGGGGAATGTTTTCTGGATTGCAGGAGAAGAGCGCACAAGAGGAAGTAAGTTGGCATCATGAAAACCACTTCAGAGTTCTCATAAGCATCACAACTATAACACAACTCATCATTTTATTTTACTCCTCTACTTGACTCTCCTGCTTCCTCTACCTCACCTGTGTCAAACTGTTTTGCACTTCACCCTTGGGCTACTTCTGTTTGTCAAACATTCAGTCCAGATTTGAAGATATAGTTCTTTGTAAACAGTAGCTGGTATAATGTGCTCTAGGTTCCCAAGAATTCAGTGTAATCGCCCTTGACAAATATGGCAAATCGCAGCTTTATTTACATATGTTGACAACACTTTAGAGAGCTGACATTAGCTCTGTTGTCAGCCAGAAACAGACCAATCAGAGGATAAAACACGTCAGTCTCTGCCTCCACAGTCTCAAGCCTCCAGCAGCTGAGCGAGCGACTGCCGAGCGTGCAGTGACAGAATTGCATACGCTCTCTGCTTGCAAATACTGTGTTATTCCCTCGTTGTGCAGAAATGCCTCCTTGCAATGTATGTTTTCACTCGCTGGTACTAATTTACTTTTAAACACGTGTTGTTCACAATGTGTTTAATCGGAAAAATTTGGTGCGCCCCCCCAGGACACGTCGATAGTGAGTTTACTGCATTTTTTCAAACTTGCAGAGGTGTCGAGCTCCAGTCCTCAATGGCCACTATTCTGCAGGTTTTCCACGCTTTCGTGTCACAATACACCTGACTAAAATTAATGAGTCATTGTGCAGAACTTCATAGGCTTTTGGATCCATTTAGTTCAACTCAGGTGTGTTGGAGCTGGGACACATTGAAAACCTGCAGGCCTGAGGTCCTCGAGGACCAACTTTGGATACCCCTGCTTTAATGCGTCAGGGATGCAGGACGCGTACCTAGCAACATCACTATACAAGGACAAAGTAGAAATCTGTTCTAGAGAAAACTTAGGTGGCCACAGGTTGCATCATGAAGCTCATTCATATTTTGATGCCCTGTGATAATCCTCCATTTCATATACAAAATATGTTTTTGCATGAGCAATGAATAGAAGCTGGAATTTAAAGATTAAATCGCAAATCACATTCGCAACATTGTTCAGAAAAATCACAATTAGATTTTTTCCTTATATTATACAGGCCTGGTGTCTAACTGCAGGTCTGTTGGTCATTGCTAATGCAAGATAAACTGAATGGCAGATTTTAAAATTCTGCTCTGTGGCACATGGCTGTGTCTGTCACTCTGCAACAGCCCTTTAGTATCAAGATTCGCTGACCAAGAGGGTGTTACAGACATCAAGTAATCTAGAATAGAACCTGCTTGCAGTCAACAACTCGCATACATCAAGAAGCGTTTTGGAGTGACACAATATTAAACTGAGCAGTTAACAACCAAGAGAGAGAGAAAAAAGAAAAATCGATAAGCAAATGGTTTCTAGCAGGCCATAAGTGAATACTCAATAGTTTCATGAGAATTAAGATAATGTGAATGAGAATTGTTGATAATTACTACTATAATCAAAACAACAACCTAGGGATTACTTCTTGTAAGAGTGCTATTAGTGCTGCAAGCAGAGGTCAACATACTTGTGGATTCCCTAAGGAAGCCCTATGACGGGTCCTCTGTCAGCCAGCATTTTGACATTTGATGCAGAATTGTGCTTTGTTTCATAACCACACATTGCTTTCTATAAATAAACCCAACTTTACAGCTGGAAAAATAAATAAATAAAAACAGCTGACTATTGCATATTAAAAACTAACCAGATTTTCTGCTCAGCACTTGCCAAATTTTTTCACGGTTGCTGCAGCTAAATTGCTACTAGAAACCGAGGAGGATATTCGTTACAAAATCCAAACTTAGCATCTGCTGTGCAAATACTGAATTTACAGTGAGACAGTATAACACTACATATATGCTTATCCTAACAATGAAGGTAAATCTGCACTAGATTTAAATGTGATATCCTTAACACAACTGAGTATATGCATAATCCTGTGAAGGCATGCAGTCAGACGTGACATGGTATGTAATAGTGTCTTGTGGTTGGTAAGTGCAAATGAGATTTGCATCTGCTCCTCACTTTCAACTCGTTCTATCATCACAGCATTTCTCACATGGCTTCACCCTGTTACATAATCAGCAACAAGTCTGTGTTCAGCACAATATATTTATAAGAAATGAGTAGGGGGGGCCTCATCACTCGTTCTGCACTTCCTGAGATGCAATGGAGCAAGGAAAAAAAAAAATAGAAAACTATCAACTATCCAAACTTTAACCATCAAGTTAGTATTTTTTTAGTAGAAACTTGCACAGTAAAGTTTAAAAAATTATTCTTTCCTTTAAATTCACCCACATATATAACCATGTAACTTAATATAAAAATTAAATGTAACTTCACAGTTTTTCCTACATCCCAAGCAAAGATCATAAAACACAAACAAGAATCAATAGCATGACGAAAAACCCTTTTAGTGGATAATGGCACATTACACGCAATTTGTATTTACACAAGTCTTTAAATGGTGGGTTGAGAATGTGAGCATGTTGACGAAACTGAAATAATAAAAATCTAAAAATTGCTTTAGTCTGGAATAACTTCAGATCTTTTTATATATAAATAAACTTCCACAGATGAAACCACACCAGGGTCTGTTATGACCTGTGTAGGAATGCCGCTTCAAAATAACATCACTTCCTCACTCACCGGGGTAGAGTGTATTGCTCTATAATAAACTTTTCCAAATGCTGCCTAGAAAAATAGTTTCATTACTTCAATGATGTTACAGAATAACATCCGCTCCATGCACACAGAAAACTCTGGACAATCAATAGTTCATAGTAGATAATAAAGTTCGAACAGAGGTCAGCACCTCTTGAAAGTTGTCTTCCAGTTATCAGATGAGTCATGACTTATTCGTGCAACAAAATTGTTTCATTTTGACCAACGTAAAAAAAAAAAAAAATGCAGTAGTTATAAATCCTAAAACAACCTGAACAGTTTACCTCAATAAAACATCAATTTAAATAAAATCCTTACAAAGCACAAACAAATGTGTCTTTTAAACCTACTATGCAATCACAAAATCAAATTTTGTTTTTACACATTGATGATTTTTCACAATCTGATTAAAAATAAATAAATGATTTCCTCCCAGCTTACTTAAGTTATTGCATAACTTATTCATTACACAGTTTGCTGAATGCAAATCAATTCCAATGAACCTGAAACGGTCCTCATCATCCTACCCAGAACACACACTCAGTGTTTGAACCATTTGTAAACACATAACATAAGCAAACAATGGCCTCTGAGGGCATCACATTTCATGTTTTTAAGTCAGCCACTTACTTTCAGCAAGGGAGAAGTTGAAAAATGCCTCAACATTCTTTACAGAAGTAGCTCTAAATGACTTGTGTATTTAATATTTTTCATTTTCTGTGTTTATTGCATTAAATACCAAATACTCTTTATTAATCAACCGTTAAAATTCCGTTTTGTATGGCAGAGTTTTTGTTAGCAGCCAAAACAACTAATTCAAAAGATGCTGTTTGAATGAGGAGTGGAAATTTCCACCAGCTGCCGTGGTCAGCCAAGATGTGCTCATCTGAAACTTTATATGCTAAAGGGCAGCAACAAACACCAGGGCTTCAGAGGCAGAGCAAGGGGCTCTTCAAAATGTGCTGGCTGTACTGGACATAACGCCCAGATTCACATGATACTTAACTTCTTAAAAAGGCACATGAGTATCTGTCATAATTGTGTTTATGATAGATATGATGATACATCACACTTTTTGGACAGTGTAGTGTAGGCAGATCATTCCCAGTGCACTTAATACAGACCTGGACCTCCAAGTGAGGTGTGTATGAAGCTTTGTATACATAGTCAATGATTTAAACAGAAAGATGGCGCAGAGGTAGATTATGTGCTTTCCTGAACAGAATCAAGTAATTCTAATCATGAAAAAAGCTTTTTTTTTGTAAAGTTGACAAGGTTCTACAATAAGCAGTGATAGAAGTAACGACATTAAAATAAACAGCATTAAAGGCAGTACTTTTTTCATTAACAGGTAATCTAACTAGTTGCTCTTTCCATTAGTATAATGCTGTTACCGTTGCTGAGGATAAAACGTTACTGACAGCATGTTACTATTGTTTTGGGTGAATATAAGTTTCACCTTCGTTCGGACTATATTTTTGTACTGCTACAGTGGCGAGGAGGCGGAGTGATACGGTTGAAACTTGAGAACACAGTCAATGTTTGAGTAGAAGAGTTGCCGTGTTGTGTTGTGACCGGGTGCAAGCTAAGAATAGAGCAGCGTCATGTGTTTGAGGCCAAAGTTGTCCCCGAATTATTTTTACAACTCAAATTCAATTAATAGTCAATGTTGAAGAAGCATATAGCGTTGCACTATAATCCTGCAGACTGCTGCTGTCTTCAACTGACTGGGGGCTAATTATAACAACATCATAGCTCAACTGATGATGATTGAGTGATGAAGAGTAAACCGTCATGGTATACTTTGGTAAGTCAGTGTGCACGCAGCCACACGGACATGCACACAGCCACACACACACACAACCAGGAGAAGGCGAATCCAGAGTTATGTTGCTAACAAACAGACAGACAGAGAGACTAACACTGACATAAACATATAAAAAAAAAAAAAGATCTGCCGGTGATCTGGTTAACCCCCCAAATTTAGTCAGTTGTTATTCCATTTTGGAGATTTCCATAAAATTTCACTAAAATCCGTCCATTATTTATTGAGTTATGACAGACAGACAAAGGTACGCCACTGAAAACATAACCTCCGCCTTGGCGGAGAATAGTTTTTCACACGTCTAAACAGTGCTAGGCAACAAACAGGTGACCATTGAATACACAGAACCCTATAAAAGAGCGAGATTATTGAGATAGAAAGACTAAAACCACACTTAGAAAACACACTCATGTTAGTCTGACTGAAACTGAACAAAATGTAAAATCTGATTAAATCAAGTTTTATTTGTATAGCCCTTTACAATAACCAAAAGCTACTCAAAGTGCTTCACAACAGTCATAAAAAGTATGTAAAAATAATACATAAAAACATAAAATAATTAAAAAAAACACATAGAAACAATTGGAAAGTGCTACAGTGCTGCAGGGTATTAAGAGCCTTCTAGAAGTGCATAAAATGTACCAAATAACACCAAAATTACAAAAAAAATTACACCTAAAAACAAGACTGCCCTAGTGGAGTTAAAAAAAAATCTAAAAAAGTGTTTTTACACACTTTTTCTTTTTTGATTCTTTTTTGGGGGGTCAAATAACCCCTGCATTTATATGCTCAGATAGACTCAAATAAGCCTAGATGCTCTGTACAGACTCTAAAGATTTATGCATTTTTACTCAAAAGCAGTAATGTTTAAAGGGATATTAGCCCAGTCAAATTCTTTATAAAGCTGCTCTCATTCATGTATTAGTCTGTTTCTTTTGCAAGACATCCAAAAGTGTCATAAATTCTGACTTTAAAGCAGCTTGTTCCAGAAAACTGTCTGAGAAAAATGGCAATCGTTTAAAAAGTTTGTAAAGCTTATGAACGTTCTGTTTGAACAAAAGACAAAAAAACAACAACAAAAAAAACAGGAAAACAAAGCCAAAGGAATATACAAAAGAAAGGAAAAGTAATGAAAAAAAAAAGTCTTTGTCTAAAGGAAGTGGGAAGAGGCGCTTATTCAATCCTATCCTCTTAGCACCACACCATTAACTGCCTCATCGGTATTTCATAATATACTTATATAATATCAAAATATTAACCAACCCATCGTAATAAGGTTGATTGTCTCACAGGAAAACCAAACCAAAGCAAATAACAATTCAAGTTAAAACAGTTATTGGAGGGTATCCAGCTTTGCTAAATTGTTTTTGGATTTCTTATGAAAGTGAACTCCATTAATATGAAAGCTATAAAAAAAAAAAAGTTGCAACCTGCCAGGACAAACACAGATAAGTCTTTTTCTCCAATGAACAATTTGCAAGAAGTTTTAAATTTTTTAAAACTAATGTAATTCTAAAAATCCACTAAAGAAACTGTATCATACAATAATGTCTCTTTGGCAAATAAATTAGAATAACAAAGACGAGATTCAAAGTCTAACATGAATCAGCTTTTTATTCAGATATCAAAATGATGCAATATGTGACTATGACAAACAGTGGCATATGAAATTAAGTATAAAAGAAAAACTGACCTTTAAAAACTTAGAAGACAAGAAATTGATCGAACTAAACTTACAATAATAATAAAAAAAAAAAAAAAAAACTATAAAGTTTTCTATATTTACTTGTTTGCTCACTTTTCCCCTCAGTCCCCTCATTTCTTAGCAAAGTGATAGTAACAAGCTGACACAAACATTAGAACTGACACGCACAGCTGTCTCATAGCACTCCGGTCTCACTGAATCTACCACTCAACCCTCTCAGTGCTACTTGCCATTTGACAGTTTTTACTTTCATTTCTGCTTCTTTTCAGTTTGTTTTATGGCTTCTATTTTAATTTTGCAGCCATAAAAACAGCCCTTTAAATAAAACATAAACTTGTGTTCTAAACAATGAGTGAATAAAATGATCTTCAAACTGTAACACACCTCATTATGTGTGATGTATATTAATAGCTAAGTCAATAAGAAATTATTCAATCACAATGAATTGGGGTTGTGTAATTTTGCTGGTGACTGTTGTCAATAAAAATAAAAAGCTGTATTTATGTCAAAGTGAGAAGGACAACCAGTAGCATGAAAGCTACTTGAATCAAGCAAAAGTCAGATCACTATTAGGGTTATTTGATCTACAAAAAAAATAAATAAATAAGATCAAATTGCCTAATGTGGTCACAATAAAAGTGTCAAGTTCACAATCTCATAACAAAAGCCTTTTATAGGTAAGTCTCATAAACAGCCTCATCACTGTTAAAATGCCAATCTACTTATCAAGCAAGGAAACATGTGCATTAAGGTTACTAACTGGAAGTTTAATTTAATTAAACCTGTGGGAGTAATGGAGAGCTGTGGGGAAAAAGAAAAAAAACAATATCTAATATTTTGGGGATCTCAAAAGATCATGTCTGTAATGTATTTAATTCATATATACTTCACTGATACCAGGGTTATTATTTATATTAGTCTTATTATAGCTGTGGCATGAGTGACAAGCTCAAAACAAATGTCCCATCTGTGGACAATAAAGTTTTTAATCAGTCTATACATTGCAAGCCAGTACTGTCAATTTAATATTGAAAAATGACATTGCATATTGCAGATTTTTCAAACATTGTGCAGCCATACCATACATGATAAGACTGCTGTAGATCCAGCATTTGGCTTCTTCAGCTACAATAATACACCAACAAACATTAACAAAGTAAAATAATGTTTAGTCTTAATTTCTTCTCCTGACATCGAGCCATGTTAATTTATATATAAACACAGCAGAAACAAATATTTAACTTCATCATAGCCGTTTTTACGCATGTATATAGAAAATGTCCATAATAGCAAAACTTCTCTAGAGTATTAATTTTCTAAAACACGTGAAAATGTACTGCCTTAGCTTACTTGATGGACATCCCTGTTCCTTGCAGCAGTGAAATTCCAGCTTCAGTTCACCTTAAGCCTCGTACACACAAAGATTATCAGGCTGTTTTTCTCCCGATTTTGTCTCTTCCCGACAAATGACGGCAAATGCCTGATTATCGTGAGTCTTATAAGATTTTTCTGTACAATTATCATTTGGTCTGAGGTGTGTTACAAGCAGATTTGTCCCAATAATTGGCTCCGAAACCAGTGGTAGACAAGAAACAGAAATATTAAACATGTTCAATATTTACAACCTGATATTTTTATGTGTGAGGAAAGCCGACGACTCATGAATTTTGACTGTGTGGATATTGACGTAGGCCAGAATGTAGCCAATCAGAGAGCGACCTGGTTGGGGAACAAGGAAGTAACAATAGTTAACAATAGTTCCAAGACCACCATCATTCCCTCGTCCTATATATCCTCTTCCATGCTGGGTGTTGTGTTTTCCGGTTGCTACTGTATTTTTTCTTCTTCGTATTTTGACTGTTGTTGCTATGGTTCTTCTACGTTTTTGTTAAATGACGTTTGGTCACGTGAGATATCCGTTTCGGAGGACTAGATTGTACATCAGTTGTGGGACAGCACAGTTACATGTGTGTTCTTCTGCGATTAGATTATCGGAGCACACCACACACAGTATGATCGAAACTGTTAAATGCCTGATATTTTATCTTCATGTGTTAAGTCTTGAACCGATAAAAAAAAATCTCATAAGATTAAAAAAATCCTTACATGTGTACCAGGCTTTAGTTCTTGATTCTGTTAAGGTTAAACCGACTTCAAACACCTTTATCAGCTTTTTCTATGAGACAATAATGCAACAACAAAATAAGTGGCAGACACATTCAGCCTTATTGAGTCTTAAGGACTGCAGACGTGTGATAGAAAAAAGTAGAAATGCATTACAACTTTCTGTAAGGAATCATTCACCAAGGACAAATTCTCACAAATGGAAAACACTCCAGAGGGACACCTGCTCAGGAGGCGAGGCAATGAAAAAAAATTTTGCAGTAAAAATCTAAGATTTTTTTTTTTTTTTTTTTTGGGCATCACTTGGCAAATGGAAACTTCCTACCCATTCGTAATGACTGTGGCTGTGATATCAATAACTTTGTGCTTATGTGAATACATTATGTATTTGAATATTTAGAATATTTTCAAGCAAGTGAAAGGCAACATACAGGTCAGCAAACAAAGAGTATGAAGAAGCACGTCTTTTTAGCTGCACACTTGCTCCCCGTAAATGCTCTGGAAGATAACCTGCTGCATTCATACATGGTGTCATTGTGTTTTCAGAAGATGCTGGCTGGGTAGACTGCGAAAAAATCTGGGGCAAATGTTGCATACCTTTGTGTTGACACATGCAGCCCCTTCAAAAAACATATTCAATAAATCTTTTTGCTGCAATGCATGTATGAAAACACCTGTAAAGAACTGAAGGTACTGCTGGCTCACCCACATCTGAAGTGTGACAGCCACCAAGACTGTAAATCCAGACTGGAAAAAGCATAGGTGGAAAGTGCTAAACCGCCTCTGCTTGTTTAAGAAAACACATAATAATCTGTTATGTAATTTCTCTACGCAACATTTTTCCTCAAGGAACTTTCCTACACTTCAAGTACTAATGCTCATTTCCTCTTTAACTGGACAATTGCACAACTGGTGTTAACATACAGGCAGCAATAAATTACTATCCCTATACAACCATTGACTAGCAGGCATTGTAAAAAGACTTTTACAAGCTGTTCCCCAATGAATAATTAAAACTATGTCTTTATGATAGGTAATACTAACATCTACAGACATTGTAAAAAGCAAAAAACACATTAAAAATGCAATTTAGAATAATAATGAAGAAAGAAGATGTAAACATTGCACCTTAATGAGACCCAGTATTGTATTAACACAACCCCATAGGTAGAAAAAATTAACACTTCTGTCATACAAGTGAATGAATAAAAAGTGTCACTTCCACTCATCTCTTAAAAGGTTGGGTAGGAGATCCTGGAAAAACAAGCTACATTTTAAAAATACACAAATTCAAAAGTCCAAACCCCTTTCTTCAGACTTCCCGCAAAGCCACACCTCCAAAGCACAGAAACGCACAATGCTTGTTCCCAAGGGTTCACAAGCGCTCGGCAGCATCGATTCGCTAACCTTGGCCAACATTTTCTTCATGGTGATGTGTGTATTATAGCTGAGTTGGTAAACCACACACACTACCAGATTCACCTTGACTGCAGTTGGGCATGGTCTGTTCACCTCACACATTTGCCTGTTTGAGTCTGAACCCCATCACACGCTAACAGATTTCAGCGCCAACTTGTCATGCCAACAGCCCGCAACTAGTGCCGAATACATACAACTGGACATCGAAGGAAAAATCTAGCAGAAAGTCATGTAGTGTGTCCCCAGTCTTTTTTACTTAGTGAACCTAACCCAGTAAAAACAAACGCTACAGTATTACCAACATTGCAGTCGTCCAATTCCTTTTATCGTTTAACTGGCTGGATACTTGTTAAAATGACAACATAATGCCGAAAACCAATTAATATTCTCCAAAAGTAAATAATGTAATGGTATCTTACCTATTAAGTAGTAGAGCTCTTCTCGGCTCTCCCTCAGTATTTATTTTTTTTTTTCTTTTGGAAGTAGCTAAACAATTTTTCTTTTCTGACTCGATATAGGCACCTTTTCTGCCATAATGTCCCTTACGTTAACGTTTGTACCATAATTTGATGTAGAGGCGGTCGTAGCTCAGGAGGAAGAGCAGTCATCTTCCAACTTGAAGGTCAGTAGATTGATTCCAGGTTTTCCCTGACTACATGTAGAAGTGTCTTTGGGCAAGACACTTAACCCCACTTGCCTCCCAATGTACCTATTGTGTGTGAATGGGTGAATGTGATATGTAGTGTAAAGCACTTTGAGTGGTCAAGATTACTGGAAAAGTGCTATACAAGTCCATTTACCATTTAGTAAGCTAGCCAAGCTCTGACTCTTGCTTTGTTGCCTCTACAAGTGCTCCAAGGCTCTGAGAGCGTGTGATTTGAGCATGAAAAGGGGAACACGCAGAGGGGTTGAGGGACAAATGGCAGTTAAGTTTGACAGACCAACCAATCTTTTAGAGCGGGTCGGTTAAAATGATCGGATGCCATTTTTTTCAGTCCTGTCCATTCCACAGGTGAGGGTTTTTTTTTTTTTGTGTGTGTGTGTGTGTGTGTGTGTGTGTGTGTGTGTGTGTGTGTGTGTGTGTGTGTGTGTGTACTAGAGCATTTAATTAATTGGCTGCAATCAAGGTGTGAAGGGGATTTTAAGCAATATAGTAAAACAAATGCTCCCAGAAAACATCTCCTACTGCACCTTTAATAGAAAATGCCTTACTTATAGACAGCTGTTGTATTGCGTTACCTACTTATAAGTTGGTTCTAGCTCAGATTTAGGCGAGTGCAGCTGCTTTGTGCTCCACAGTGAATCGCAATCCTGCAATCTGGGCCAACTCTTTTGCAATTCATGCCTACAGATTTGCAAACTAATTCTTTTTACAAGGAAAAAGGCATGGTGCTACTGTATACAGGAATCCAGCATTGTTTCAGACACCACTGGTGTGCTTACACATTAATACCCTCTCTAACCATGTTTGTATGGGAAATCTTGGAGTTGGTTCAACTTCTTAAAAAAAAAAAAAAATCACACCTCTAACTAGAACTTAAAGGGCATACATGATATCAGGTATGCCAAAAAGATGACGAAATAAATAAAATAAAAACAGAAAATTAAAAACACTACTAATTGCTTTCTCTCCCCACACTGGACATGTGGTCATGGTCATGTGCATAGAGCCTGGCATCTCAAAGGTCAGCATTCAGAGGTTCAACTCATATGAATGCATCTATGATTTGCTTGATTTGTTAGCTACGCAGTGGTAAGTTTTAATGATGTTTTATCTTTTATAAAGCACCTACCCGATGGTTGTTGGAAAAGGCTATACAAATAAAGAAATGATAATAACATCAACTTAATCTACTGCCCCGTTTTCAGAGGGGATAAATCTAACATAAATGGCTAACACAAACTATGCCGGGGATGGCATTCAAGCATTTATCACATTTACATTCCTCAAAGCTTCATTCAGATATAAAAACAGTGATGGATGGAATGATAGCTACAAGTTGATGGGGATTAAATTATTTGTCTTTTAATTGTCACTTCTTAAAACACTACCAATAACTTTCTCCTTATTCTTCTTAAGAGTTCAGTGAACAAAAAGTGAAAGATAACAAATCTGAGCTTTTGACAACTCTATCATACGACACTGGCTTCAGTGAAATGAGTCTGGCACATTTCCTCAGAGGGCTTTACCAAATGACAGAAAACACAAGAGTACTGAAAACAATAGTGTTTACTCTTAAATGGTGTGTTGTAATATATTCTGTTTTGTCTTCTACTAATTAGGCGACAGCTACTTAGTGAGTTGTATTTCCTCCTCTAGCATCACGGCTGCACTTGTGGTTCACACTTCTTGATTCCCATGATGACTCCATTCATGTTCTCCACCTCACAGTAATCAGTGTTTTCAAAAGGGTCCTGTATAGACAATTAGTGACACAAATTCACATAGTCGGTGTTTCCGTTAACACGTACTAATAGTTTCACCGTGTACTGCCTGACTGAAGCTGGATGTTCTTTCTGGGTACATGACTTCAATGAGAAAACAAATTCCTGGCACTACCATAGGACATCATTAAGCCCACTGACTTTTAACCAACCATTGAGCTCAAGGGGATTAGGTAACTTTTGTGCTTAACGCCGTTCACATCAAACGGACATCTTTGTGCAGTATCTATCTACGCCTTTCTTAGACTTTTTTATTATTTATTACAGGACAGGAGAAAATGGGCGTAGCCTCGCTAGCTAGCTGCGCTAACCTTAGCTACGTTTGGCACAGCGTAACTTAACCTGAGCCGTCCGCTATCCGGACTAACTGATGTAAAATGCCATTTTAAAAAGCTTTCCGAACCAATAAAGAAACATACCCATATTCATTTGCGTGGAATTTGTGATCAGAAATAATGACCAAAAAAACTAAAGTAGAGATTTGACCAGATTGATTAATTATGAACTCGACAGCGTCAATGCTTTTTGCCAAGTTCGGAATGTTGACGTTCACTTGTGTTCACAGCAAGTGAGCTAGCAGCTAATGATATAAGGGTGGAAAAAAACCATTGACTTACCAGCGATTCCCCCAGCCCCTGTAGTAGCTTTTATTCTTCTGCGGTGTGTGTCTTCACACAACCTGGGCGTTAAAAAGGCAAAACGTGGACCCAAACTGAAAGCTGTCCCGAAGAAAAAAAACACACTATATCAACGTTATGCAAACCCCAGCTGCAGGGCGAGCTCCTCATCACACAGTCCCGTCTCCGCTCCGCCTGAGTGCGATGTGGATGGTGATAGACGGGAAACTAGCTGGATCTCAGTGGCAAACGCACCCAAAATGACGATACAAAATAAGATAAATAACACGTAGTGGGTAAACTGTGTTGAAGAAAGAGTTTGTGGTTTCAGGAGAAATCACGTCACTGGCAATCGCAGTCGCCGTTGGTAGTCTGCACGATTCGCACGTACACGCTTTACTCGCCCACTACCACCAGTAGCTAGATCCCACCTTCTCCCAGTCAGCTCAGCATACACAGACCGACGAGGGGAGTGGCACTGTGGGTTTTGAGGACAGCGTGTACGATGGGAGTGATGCTTGAGCGAGTGGGAGGGAGGGGATGCTGCACATGGTCACGTAGCTGACGCCAAGTGATCCTTAAAAATAATTATTTAAATTAGGATGAATTCTGATTCAGTGAAAGTGATTATACAGCACCAGTTAGCAATTTCAGAGACAGCAGTGTCTTGAATTTATGTGCAGCTACTGAATGTCTCTGCGGTCATAATTTCTCATTTAAAGAAAAGAAAAGAAAAAAAGATAATGAGTTGTCATTACATAGGTGTCAGGGAGTGAAAGAGAGAAATAATTTAACTTGGTTTGAATAAAAAATTATTTTTTTTTTGTATAAAGATTGTAAGTATTTCAAAGATTTTCTTAGATCTTTTAGTTAAATAATAATAGTGTACATGTATATAATAGTATGTGTAACCTGTGCATGGAATTTACAACAGTATGGTAAGTCAAATTTATTTAATGTATTGAAAGTGTTTATGATGATTAATCATGCACAATTTCACTGTTTGGTGTTAAGGATGACCTTCAACACATCTTGTTTTACATACTGGGTACACTTTTAATGTAAATCTACAAAGTAATTGTAGTTTTCAGATAAATAAAAGGTTAAAATGAAACTTCAGATTCCTTCTGAAGGTCTGACAATATACTGACATCTAGAGGAACAAATAGCAAATTGCAACCAACCAAAAATTACATATCAAGGGGCAAGGACAGAAAAGCCTAAGATTTTAAACACTGAAACTTTAAAGGTTATTTTCATATAATACTACACTGAAATCCAAAAGTATGTTAGTAATTATTTGTCAGCATGTTACATATTTCATTGTTTTATTAGACTTTACCTCAGGAGATAAAATTGTTCTCTCTCTCTCTCTCTCTCTCTCTCTCTCTCTCTCCTATCTTTATAATGACCTAATTTCATAACAAAATGATGTCTTTGTCTTATTATAGAGTAAGTGTCGGGTGAATATGAGTTGTCACATTACACAATTTGAGGTTGCATCATTACCAAATGCAATCCAGAAGGTTTAGCCACCTGTTAACACCCAAATGAGTTTTAACTTATCTGTACAGTAAATTAAAGCAGAAAATCTTCAGTCAATAATTAATGCACTAATTAAAATAAAACTTCTTTAAAGGCACCTTTTTAGAATTTGAATCTGGAGGGAAAAGTTGGGTAAAAATGTCTTAAATATACCACACCACTGGGCTTTGTACTTTAGAGTGAATATATATATATATATATATGTGTGTGTGTGTGTGTGTGTGTGTGTGTGTGTGTGTGTGTGTGTGTGTGTGTGTGTATTTTTTTTCCATAGCAGCAAGTGTCGTGTTTTCATGTGTGCTGTAGTGAACTGTATGCTGTTAGTTTTGAAGTAATATGTCACAATATACCACACATTCGACATCTTCTTTTAATGTCTTCTTTTAATTGGGTGATTAATTTATGTATTTTACCCAAGTAATTGGGTATGTGAAACAGGTTCACTGAAACAGGTCCTCCCTGTTTAACTAATTTGTGTTGAGTTTCATCTTGTAACTTTGTGTTTATAAATTGTTTTATATAAGCACTTTAAAATGCTGTTTTAAAAATAACTGAGATTTACAGTGCAGAGAAATTCTGTCTTCCTATTGTTGTGCTACATTAGACAAAAATGACATTGCAGTGGATCTAAACTAAACTATGTCAATAAAAATGATGTAAACTGTAAATGTTGCCCACATGTAGTCAGACATGCACCCATTAAGAAGGATTTATCAGAGCACAGGTGACTAGATCACCACAAACAGGCATAAAGCCCAGAATTAAGACTTAGAGCATTCCTTTGGTTAACATTAATTATCATGTTAGTTGGAACATTTTCTCATAGAAGTTAAAGGTGGTGGGTGGTATGTACGTTGCATTTGTACCCAACACATACATACATCCACACACACATTTTGGAACTTCCTCCCAAGAAATATGAAGCCCGTATCCAGGAAGCCACACTTTGGCCACCCAGCCTGGCAGTTCATTTCCTTTGAAACCAGTGGAAGAGCGCAACCTTTCCCTGATGCACATCACTATGAGTGCATGTCAATGAGGTGCAAATGACAGGAGCGCATTGTGAGATGGGTGCAGAGTGGGAGTGCCATGTGACACTCCTGAATGGGCTGCCGGGGGTTGGCCTGGGGAAGAGGATGGTAGCATCCACAAAGGCCTATTGAAGGACTGCAGACTAGGTACAAGACTGGCACTGGTCCCCATTCCCTTCCATGGGACAGCAGGAGGAGGCTGCTGCTTGGTACTAAGTGAATGGAGGGATTATTTTCAAAGAATTGGAGAGAGGAGGTTTATTATCACCATATTACACTTCCTCCAGTCTGTTGACAGCCATTATGTCATCGCTGTCTTGTGTGATTTAAGACATTGTCTTGTTCGTGTATTCTGGAAACACTGGCCTGTCATGTCTTCAGTTCTACAAACTTTCTATTGACACAAATGTACAACAGAGTCATGGAAACATCGTTGTATACATTTATTCAATGCCAGTGTGTCCTGTAGGAAAATCTGTGCCTGACTCGGTGACAAGGAGGAATGATAAGGAGAAGAAAAACTAGCAAATAATATACCACATTCCTAAAAATATAACAGCCTAGTTTAGAACAAATTAAATCTGCTCACAAGTATAAGTTAAGTTACACTCATTACTGTTTTGTTTTTGAGTAACAGCATTAATTTAAGAATAAGCAAATAAAGAGTCACATGTTTTAGTCTACAAAAAATAGCACAATATGACAAATACTGCATAACCGGGTAAATTAGCTATAAAGCCACAAACATAAAGTCCCAGTTCACTAATATGTTTTGCCATCATGGAAATTACAGTTGGCGTATGACTGGTTGTTGACTTGTCCATTTTATCTTGTTGCTGCTGCTTGTATAATGAAGGTGTGTGTACAGTTTACAATGGTCAAATAATACTGTCTGTACGACAGCAAGAAATTTATTCGTCATCAGCACTAGCTGTAACAGCACTGTGGCACAAATATAAACACTTCTTTTTTTCTTTCTTTCTTTCTTTCTTTCTAATATACAGATTGCATTAAACCAAATACAAACATGTTGTGTTTACTGATATTTGGACCTTTGCCGTGATTTTGATAAGTTGTATACACTAAAAGTCTAAGTGGCCAAGTTTGTCTTTTTTTTTTTTTTTTTTTTTTTTCTTGTAAAAAGTTTAATCTTCTGGCCAAAAAACAGCCATTTCATTGAATAACATTTTGTTAGATGAAGCATTTTTGTTTTTCAGTAGCTTGACGTAATCTTAATGTGTTTCTTTTTATGTGTTTGCTCTGTAAGCAGCCAAACTGCTTTAAAAAACTATTTCACTGGTGAGTTACCAGAGGTTACAGCAGAAGCCTTACATCATCAGGCACACTAATCCACTTTCATGTGTGCCCCCTTGCAGATAAGTTAAGAGACATGCATTTGTAATATGCAACTTACGGTGAGTGTCCATTTGGGACACGGTTTTCATTTAAACCAATAAGCATTTGCTTCCCTCTACTGGTGCTCACAGTATATTACACACAATTTGCAAATGGCAAAGACAGACCACAAGACGGCACAGTTAACACATACAGCACAGCCAGTCAATGTGAAACAGTTCAGACTGCTGACTGTTAATCTAAAGGTTTCATTTTAATAAAACTTAATTAGTATTTAATCGGCAGACTCACTATGCTAATTAAAGACTAAGGAAATGATTATATTGTAAATTGTTTTACAACGTTGATGTTGAGACTACTTTGATAGAGGTTTTGCTGTTGCCTGTTTGAGACATTGTGTGTATTTTTCATCTAAAATAGCAGATTCTGTGATAAATACCATCAGATTTTCTTGCAATGTGTGAATTTTCTTCAAGTCTGTATCAAAATAGCGGAACACTGCTTTTAGATAGAGCACTGTAGTGTGAGAGGTCATTGATATCATTCACTAGCTGTCTGACCTATAGCTACCTATTAACAACAGTAAAATCTACACTGGAATCAAAAGAGTAAGTTTATTTAACTTTTTAACATTATGCATAGCATTGTGCCTAATAGGGCTACATGTTGATCATCCTACTACCACTGTCTTCAGTTATGCACATCATTGCTTCCTATCCCTTTTACACTGATGGTGAAGTTAAATTATTAACTAAGTTTAACAAAGGGCTACAAGGGGTCAACATTCTTTCCACTGCAAGTTAGCTCCTGCTGATGGACTTAGAATTCAGCCACAGACAAGACTTTGTTCAATGTTTACAAGCCAGTAACACTGAATGTTTAGACATCCTGCATATACTGTATATGAGAAAGTCAGCATCCCCTGCAGTCTGTGTGACATTTAGACTCAGCAAGGTCCTTCAGCTGCAGTGTGTGCTTTGTAACAGGAGAGGTCCACAGTCACACAACCCCCTCTGGCTCTTCCACCAAGACACACATAGCAGAGTGTGATGAGGCAGTGTATCCAGTGACAAACACAGCCCAGATAGACATGAGAGTATGTTCTGTCCTCACGTGGAGTATAACTGTAAAAAGTGCTGCAATTAGTTGCTGGTTTTTTTTTTTTTTTTTTTTTTCACAACAACTGAAAAATTGAAGAAAAGAAAAGAAAAAGAAAAGAAAAGAAACCAGCTCTGATAAAGTGGAAGTGTTATAAAAATGTTCGGTTATTGAAGAACAAAAATGTTTTTAACTGTGAATTAGGAAATGTGTATGAAGGGTATATCACCCAGACAGCTCTGCAGATGATGCCATTGCCCTCCTCCTCCATTCATACACCAGTGATGCCAACACTGGAGGCAAGGAGGGTGAAGTGTCTTGCCCAAGAACACAATGACAGATGACTACCTTCGGCCACACTTCCTGCTCTACCACCAGAGTCACTGCCACCCCATAGTCCCCTCCAGACTGGTGTCCAAGTTGGATGACCTATGCCTGGACTTGTCCCTGAGCAGGTGGGTCTATCATTTCCTGACCAACAGACAACTGGTCCCGCTGGATTAATAATTTTAATCTATATCCACTAGAATTATAACAAATGTTTGTTAATTTTATCAGTGTTTTTTTTCTATAGCACCCTATGCAAAAAAAAAAAAAAAAAAAACAAAAAAAACACAGATATATGACACTTTCCTGGTCTCCACTTTCTGACCTGTTGTCTTGAACTTGTTTGTAGTTGTAGGTCTTTGAAGGCCAGTATCAGGGAGTTGGTCATTCATCCTCTTCCTGGACTAAAATAACCTATAAATGAGCACAGGCCAGGTCAGAGGGTTATCACTCCCATTCTTCAACGTGTGACCACCGGATGAGACTCAGGGGACCTGGATAAAAATGTATTGATCATACGTCACTTTTTTTGTTCAAGCGAAAGATAAGACAGGAAGCATCATTTGTTAGCACACCCCTCCCTTTTCTTGTCAAGCTTTGTCTGTTTCCTATCTCTTCAAAGCTCAACATCCATATTCATCGCATCATTTTCCATTTCTGTCTGAACTAAAACACATAATGCAGTTCGTGGCCCCAAGCAAATAAAGTATGCTGAAATTGTTGTTAAAGTTTCTGATATCCAGTATCCAGTACACTCAGTAAATTTGACCTCAAAATGAGCATTTATTATCTTTCATATTGATGAGATAAAACTCTTTTTAACAAAAGTCCTTCCTGTAGTTTGTTGCCACTGTTATGGTTAAAAAGTAATAAATAAAACCTCCAGGAATTTATTTCATTTAATCAAGAAATATTGCAGAACATACCTCCGTGTTAATGGATATACACATTTAGATTATGGGACTAATTTAACACAAGATATTGTTTTTTTAACTATTTATATATTTATGTATAGTTTTTATTTAGCAGATGTTAGCCTTACAAGTCATTGTGTTTGGAGGAATCGAATACACCATTTAGACATTCAACAAAATGCAGACATACAGACCACATACTAAATCCTAAAAGTATTGTATAGTATTTCCATTTCCCTCAGATATTGACTAGAAATTTAAAACAGCCATGTAGCAACAAGAACCACATATATGGAAATACAACATGCATCATACATCATCATAAAATAAACCCAAGTTGTCCATAAGCTTCCTTTAGTTTATATTTTATTCATGCTTATAATTAAATATTTTCCATTTATTAGCAGTTTCAAAGTACACATTTTATAGAAGTGGACAAAATTGTTGGTACCCTTCGGTTAATCAAAGAAAAACTGACAATGGTCACAGAAATAACTTGAATCTGACAAAAGTAATAATAATTAAAAAATTCTACGAAATTTAACCAATCAAAGTCAGACATTGCTTTTCAACCATGCTTCAATAGGATCATTTAAAAAATATAAACTCATGAAACAGGCCTGGACAAAAATGATGGCACCCTTAACTTAATATTTTGTTGCACAACCTTTTGAGGCAATCACTGCAATCAAACGATTCCTGTAACTGTCAATGAGACTTCTGCACCTCGCAGCAGGTATTTTGGCCCACTCCTCATAATTGATGAAAACTCATTAGTAAATCAATCAACACGTGAGAAGTGAATCATTCAAGTTTTTAACTTAACTGGAGGATAATTGTACTGTGCAGAGACCAGTGCAAAGTGGTCCTGCATAGCGTGTACCAGGCATAAATATCAAATCAATTTTATTTATAAAGCACTTTCCTACCAAAGGCAGCCTAAAAGTCTAACACTTTCATAACAAAGTGCTTTACATGATAAAAAGAATTTATGCATATTAAATAAAACAACAAATATACATATATAATCTTTCTCCTATGCAGTCACACAGACATCTACCACACACACATAGACCAACAAACCTTCACATTCTACACGGACATGGACTCCCTAATTTCTGTCTCTTAGCATAAAATAAATAAAAGTAATAAGTTAAAACTAATAAATATTAAGAGTAATAAAAATTTAAAATAATAAATATAAAAATAATTTGGAGATCATGAAAATAATTTGGAAACTAACTATCTGGACCATTTTAACTATAATGATGCTCCCTGCTGTCATGGAAAAAAAAAACAACAAAAAAAAAAAAGTGATTCTTCTGTTGTTCTTCAGAAATACTGATAGATTGAGGATGTTTTATGTCTGCTTGTTTGTGGATTATATCAGTGCACTGCCCTTGTGATGTCTTATTTTATGTGACTCTTTATTAACGTCATCTTCCTTATAACAAGTTAATATGTGAAAATTTCCATTTAGAGCCAAACTTGTAAAGTAGCATTACATTTCTTTTGTCCTACTAACCACATGACTCATGATTGGCTTTTTCTTTGAGGAATAATAGAATAACCCAAAGGAAGCAGGCAGGGTTTGCGTGTAACAGTTAAATGTTTTCCCACTAATGCTTACTTGTCTATAATAACTTAGCCTCTCCCTTTGAGTCAGTGAGAAAGCCAACGTGAGTTATGTTAACAATGAGTTAACATGCGTGATGAAGACCTGAGCGTGGAGTTGAAAAGGAGGAGGACAGCATAAATTTCAGGGAGGGAGGCCGGACTTGGCCAAAACACTTTGTGACAGAGCTCCTTGTTAAACTACAACAACAGAAAACTCAGACCTCTCTCCAAGACCTGTTGCGCAACAGATGGTGTGATATTGTACACAAAAGAGAGTGAAACAGTGTAAGGGGGCAAAAGAGACGAATGGATAAGAAGGGAAAATGTGACCTGGAACAGACTGTGTAATCTCTCAAGCATTATAAATACTCTCTGGTTGTGCTGAGTAAATGTAAATGATATCTACCTTACCATCATTTTGGGTAATAGATTTTTTTCCTTTTCTCAGAACAGTCACCAGTAGGCTTATGCCTTTCATTCACGTGACATGAAAAATATCAGTTCCATATTTACATAGAGAATTATGATAATTTAGCCTGTCAGGACTAAGGTGTGGATAAGAGGTGTGGACCCAAATGCAGACTCATGAGACAGGAAGCAAACGGATGCAGGAAAACAGGTTTTAATAACAAAAGGACTAAACTGGAATATACAGACAAAACATGGCATGAAGCCTACAAAGGCTAAAGATTACATTGGTGAAACAAGACATGAACACTATAATGGACTGGCAACGAATAAATGAAACAAGGGGTAAATATATACACGGGAGAATTAAATGGAAACAGATGAAGTGAGTTAGCCAAATCAAACCAGGTGCCCTAATAACAGGAATCAGAAAACATAACAGAACTAAACTTGACAAGATCATACAAAACCAAACCCAAAAGCACAGATCATGATACAGATTTATCAGGTGGATAACTCAAAGAGTCACACATGAATGATTTGTCATTCTCTCCATGTCAAACTCATTCATAAAATAACCCTTAATCCATAGCAGAGTACAAGTTAGGAAAGTTCAATGAGGATACTTTGACATGTGAACTGGAGAACCTGGGATTTAAAATAACAATTCAGATTCCCCACACAAATATTCCTCTTTAAACTCCTCTTAAATTTGCCTCACTATCTTTATATTTAATTCCTGTTACTGAGGGTCACAACGACCACTGAGCCCATGTCATTTATATTCAAGACAAAGTATTTAATATATAAAGTGATTGTTTCTTTACTCTACAGTTACATCTAGAACTAAAATAAAAAGGGCTTATAACATAAAAAACATCTATTTTTAAGTGCCCAAAGTGCACCAAATGCTTCCAAATTAACAAAAATCTAGTCCTTGGATTCTCATCAGCTGCAGATCACTTCTGCTGAAGCACAAGATGATCATGACCAAAATTATGAATCTAAAGACAGTCAACAAAGATATGGACAACGTGAAATTATTTCCCCACAGTATCAAACATACAGCCATCACATGAGCTGATTTTCAGACAGATTTTAAATGCAACTGACATCTACGCATTGTCTTTAATCCAACATATGAAGCTAACAGTAGCTAACTTTGAACACTAAAACTGAAGAGGATGGGGCATATTATAAAAAGGAGAGCCAGATATGAGCTTGTAACATTAATATTTTTTAATTTATGAGTCAGATCTTGTGTTAAATAATCATGCACAGTGGTTGTTCCTATAAGAGCTCTTTTCCCTTCCGTTATTAACATCTGTCCAGGGGCAACTTAAACTTGTAAATGGCTGCGCAACAAACTCACTGACCCAGATCCCATTCCTCCTACAAATAAACCCCTAACCTAACGAATCATTCCCCGGGACAACGGATGGAAATTAGCATTTGCTATAATCCAGTATGTTTACATTCATGCTGTATAAGCCTGTCTGTTCATTAACATGCACTGTCCCGCTCAAATAAATAAATAAATAAATAAGGACTGAATGTCAAGTGACCGAGGTCTCTAATCTGCTAAATGAAGCCATTTAAAGAGAAAAGGGATTGTGTGGATGTGTTCTTACTTGCTTTATAACGCAACTGCTGTAAATCAGTCTGGAATAAAGTTTGTATTCATACGATTCACAGCTTTGTTCTCTGACTCAAGCTGCGCTCTCTGCAAACACAGCACTTGCTCATGTTTTTAACATGATAAGTGTATTTCTGCATCAAATTATAGTAAAGCATATGCCCAAAAGAACTTGTGTGCATAAGTTGTCGTTTTTTTATTTAATTATTTTAATGTAATGTGCTATATACGTGTTATTTAATTTACTCTGTAATACATGTTTAATTTGAGGTGTGTGTGTGTGCTTTTATACTCTGAAATACATATTTCAGAAGGTTAATCCAAATAAATTCCTCTTACATAAGAAAGAACAAAATTACATAGACATTATTGTTTTTGTGAACAAAGTCTGTTACACTATAACACTGTTACAATTGCATTCTGTTGGTCCTTTGCACCATCCTCCTCTTCAATGCTTCATGTCGGTTCTTGAAGTAACGAGCCACTGTGTAGCATTCATGCAAGCTGCCTGTTGCTGGGAAATGGCTCAAGATCATGAAAGGCAGCTCTAGCCAGCTGACTGACTCCCCTCTTCACCAAGTTCCTGTGCATGCTCCAACTGACCCATCAATGAAAAGCCACTTTCTTCCCCTTCTCTGGTGCGTGGCTTGCAGGAGAACGAGAGGGAGGTGTTGAAAACGATGGACAATACAGTAACCCAGTACTGGCTGAACACACAATGTGAGGTCTCTGTGCCCTGGTAGACCAACCAACAGAGAGGCCTTTCTCATGATCCAACTGCTTCACCAATCCCACGCCAGCATTTCTCCGCACTTTAATTACGCAACAAACACATGAATAAACACGTGCTAATCACATCACCTCAGCTGAAACACCCTGTTAAGTAATTAAGATAGCAGAGGAACGTCCGGTAGCTATATGTAGATGGGCATATATTTTAGAAAGTACATTAATTGTCTAGTGATTATGTAATCCTGTCATTAAAATAATGGCTGATTGTTTAATTTATGCTGATGTATCTTGTGGGCATTTGCAGATATTCCTCCTGTGTCCTTACTGTTTTAGCTTCAGCAGGCACAGCATGACTCCATCCTATGTCAAAACCATAATCCTTTAAAATACATTTGCTATTTCTACAGCAAGTGTGAAATTTCATGATTTCTTTTTTAAATAGACTGCTAGTTTGCAATTAAACATTATGTTCAGAGTTTCCACAGAGTTTTAGCAAATAAAAAGAAAAGTATTATGTTGGCTTGTTTTGCTAAATGCCTGCCTGGTTACAGTTTTGTGATGTTAGATCAGCTATTAGCTAAAGGGCTGCAAAAGAAGTTTATGTATTGATGAGTAAAACCCTTAGATGTTAAGCACATTATACATTATAGAGAGACATGCATTAGATAAATGGCAATAAGTTTTGCTTGTTTGACCTTTTTAAGAAGGTTTGTTAGACTTCTTATCTCTAATTCTGTAAATGTCTCAATTTTTCTGCAGACTGAGAAGCAATAAAACTTTGCCAGCAAAGATGAGAGTTCTTTTTACTGTCAAAGCTTCTGGAACAAAAGGCAGTTTTCAGTGTTTACATAGAGAGATCTTTTGAACAGATCTGCCTCATATGTTTCTGAACAGCATGGGGTGATGTAATATTTTTTTGTGGGGGTAGACCAATATGGTTGGATTATTTGCATCATCTTCATTGGTTAAGCACCTTTGGCACCTACCTGTCACAGTACAAAGATTGTAAGATAATGACCAGCACAAACCAGCAAGAACTGCCTGATTGGATGGTGTGTTTTTTTTTCTTTACTTTTCTTTTTTCTTTTTTCTTTTTGTTTTTTAAAGCAGTGATTCTTCCCAACATTATGAACACTATTTCATGTTTGCTTGTTTGTTTTTCATTAACTTAATGAAAATTTTAAAACTGCATTTCAGGCTTGTGAAAACAAAAGAAGCAATAAATATTACTACTGACAGCAAACCATTTATGACTTTGGGATGTTGCTAATCATTGACACTACACTTAGTGTTCTGGCATTGAGAATACCAAGTGATTAATCATATTTCAGTTGTTATTTTGTCTTTTTCTTCCTGCAAGCACATGAGGAAGTACAATGCTATAGTAAACTGTAGTATGAGGCAGATGCTGATTTGGAAAATCAAGGACTACCATATGAATGAAAGAGCAAGCAGGGTTGTAAAAAGCATTCTTTTGACCTATTCAGACCGGAGGCAGGTGTTGTGCAAGTTCACACTTCACAAGGACTTGTTTGAACGTCAGTAAGCACAAACTAAAAATTCAATTAATTTCTGCTCCCTGATTATTTTATTTATGTATTTTTCTTATCACCTGATATTTGGTTAGGCTAAATAACCAAAACCCATTGATCAAAGTAAGAAAAAGATTGGTTTGGTTTCTTTCCTTGAGTTAAACTAAGGAAAGGACAGTGCTAATATCCATCAACCCCTGCAGTCACACAGTCATCTTCAGTCATAATAATATTTTAGTTTTTTTTTTTTTTGACCCAATTATTGCTATTGGCATAAGACTCAAATTCTGTCTGTTAATATCTACACTCATCACATCATGAGTGTGTTTAAATCCAATAAGCAATACTTGATTTAATGGTGTAATAATAATTATGACATTTCTAATTCTACAATTTGATTTTCAGTTATTTGTCTTCATGGCAATATTAAAGTAGGCTTCTTGGTTGTTTGATAATCCAGATTGGATTGACAAAAGACAAGACAGATTGACAGCCTCCAGTTTGTGTGTGTGCTGACAGAAAGGGACAAAGAGAGAAACATTTGTGATTGTGAACTAGTACAATTGTGGCCTGATGCCACCCCCACATTTATTATGTTATATATGACAGTTGGAATTTTGCTCTTTTTCTTTTAAATCCAACCAGATGGCAATAAAAATGTAGAAATATTAATAATATCTAGAATACATTGTCATATTGTGGGGTTTCACCCATTTTTGTTTATGTTCTCAGTGAGAAGGTTACAGCAGCTGTACTGGAGGCCAAATTAGCACATAGGTTGGCCTCTGATAGAAAACATTTAATTGCAGATTGTTCTACCTTTTTGGATGCACTAATGTTGCTTTTTATATTTATAAGTATTCCCTATACTAATATCGTAGCTAGTGGTTGCCATTTAACATTTCTGTTTCATGTCTTTCCAGCAACATAAAGAAAAAAAAACTAGTTTGTCTGGAAACTGTTTGTCTCCTGCTCTGTTTTCTGCTTTTGTGTGTGAGTCCTACTAAGAGTGGAACAGAACACTCAGCCTTAAGGAACCACAGATAAAAGATACAGATAAAGACAGCTTTTAGCCCAAATATAAAACGCACTCATCCACACCAGTCAGTGTATTTTTAGGGTCCCCATTTACCTGGCAAGTGTTACACGGCTCATACTGTGGATTACTGGCTCTTGCTTTCCTTCACCACCTCTTCCCATTTTTCTGCAACAAGTTTAATCTGCCCAAAAAGGCTTTTCCATGAATGAGCAACTTGTTTTTACATGTTTTGTAGCAAAGTCCAATCTTGCAATCATTACTAATGGTTTGAATCTTGAAGCCCCCTCAGCATTCAAAGTCTTTGGAGTGCATATTGAGATTTATATAGAACAGGAATTAAATTCAATTCAAATTTTTTTCCACATTTACCACCAAATAAACATAGTTTAGTCAAACCTATCTGAAGCTTAAAAGTAACTTGCAATGAACAAAACTATTAACATTTTATTGTTTTTTATGTCTTAACAAAAGAAAATGTCAAACCATCAGAGTTATATATCTAAACATCACTGGAGCTGCTGGAGCTGAATTAGTTTGCTAAATCATGATGATTTTGGTCATTTTAATGGTCCTGTCCTGATTATGTTTGTAGAGAGAGACATATCTCTAATTTTCTGAACCATTTCATCTCCAGCTTGGTTCTCTTCAGTAAATGTTCTAATTTGTTGCTACATATCAAGCATATGGGTAAGCCAACATAAGTGGCAATAAATGTAGACTAATTTGTCCACACAGACTTATTTTCCCCTAGAGCCAATGCAGATGGGCTGAATAGCCCCATGTGGCTCAAGAGCCACAGGTTGCAGACCCCTGCACAGGGCCATGACAATCCTGATCAACTGAGCGGTACCTAAATGAACTCACCACCCTTTTAATAAAGTCATTTACATGCATTCACACTGTCGCTGTTTTGTCAGCAGTATGAACGTGCATTTGAACTTTGGTGCAGACCAACGAAGCGAACTCTGGTCCATTTAAAAACCAGGGGTCATGGATCACTTGCAAGTGAACTCTGGTACAGTGTCCTGACCATCCAGTAAACCAAACAGAGGAAATGACGTAGAACCTTGTCCTAGAGCAGTAGTCAGATCTCTCTGCCTCTCCTGCTGCTCATACAGGACAGATTATGACAAAAACTGCATTAGGTTTGAAAAACCTAAATTAAAACAGAACTTAGTGTTACTACATTGTTTACTTGCAGTGAACATTTTCAATCTTATCCAATCAATGAACTGGATTTTCTTCGTCTGCCTTGTTCGTTAGCAACTGTTTAGGGAATACTGCCCCTAGTGAGCAGTTGTTGTAACTGTGTGACATTTTCCAGCCGGTTTGGTCCTCTTGAGTAATGAACATTGTGAAAGCAAATCAAATTAAATGAAGGTGCAAAATATTTCGGAATTCCTCGCCCAGTTGAACTGAGTTCCCCTGACGATCTTGGTGTAAATGAGCCCTGAGACACAATGAAAAAGTACAAAAGTAGAGCAAAGGATGTCAAAATAAAGGAAGGGAAAGAAAGAAAAAATTCTTCTATATCACTGGAATTGAGTCACACAATTCAGGGGTCGTCCTCCCCTCCAAACCCCTCACAAAAAGCTATTAAGAAGCAAGTACTATATAATAAGTATTTCCTATTTACTAAGGTAAACTAATGTAACAGCCCTGTGGGGGCACAGTAAAGTGTATTGTATTGTATCGTATCATAGCACTGACCACGTTATACCACTGACTTCTCACCTCTTCCACAAGATCCTCTTTCAGTATGTGGTACAGCAGTGACATTGTCTGCAACTTCACCAGTAGAGTATGCAGTCTCATGGACATACATACTCCACAAGTTGAAAAATGTCTTTAAATTGGTACTATTGCCTTTAAAACCTAATCCCAGATGTTCTCACCAAGTACTCATATGTGCTAGATAAATGAAAAAGACAGAAAAAGCTTAAAAAAAGGTTTTATCCCTTTTGTTTTCTGTCAAGCGACTGGAGCAGAGAGAATCACAAGGTGTGTACAGCAGTTTAAAGTGTTAACAGGTCAGTGCTATAACAGGAATAGAGCCCACATAGTGGTTTTTTAATTTTTGTTTTAATACAATCTTAAAATAATCTAAAATTGTACTGGCACCCAGTGAAGTGATGCTTTAATGCTTTCTTTGCACCATCTGTAATGCTTTTAACGTTTATGTTAAGCACTTTAAATTGTGTTTAATTGTGTAAATTAAACGTGCTATACAAAAAACTTAAAAAAAAAAAATAGATGTAATGTGATCATGTTTCCTTATTCTGGTTAAATCCTATATGTCTCTCTTTGTCCTTATATATTATATTTTAGTACTGTATATATAAAGTATGAAAGACTTATTGCTACTCTTATGGGATCGTGCCTTGTGTAACAGCTCTCATGGTTTCTTTTGGGGTCATTTTCTGCTGTTGACCTTCCTAGTCATTTCAGAAGAAACTTCCTTCTTTTTACACAGACACAGACAAAGCACAAGACAGGAAGGAAAGCAACCTGCAAGATCAACTTCAGTAATTATTGGCCCATACACAGACACTGATGTTATCCGAGAAGCACAGCAGACAAATGAATCATCTACACAACTTCCTGTATATGGGTGGAGGGATCTGTGGACCAAACAGAAGGCAAAGGGTCAACTCCCCCCAAGATCAACAGCTATTCTCTCAACAACATACAGAAAAGCCCCGTAGAACAACATAGGGATTTTGTATATGTATGATGAATGAAGCAATAGAATAAATATTCCTTCATTTGTCTTTTTCAGCTGGTTTAACAGTCACACACGTCCTTTTTCTTGTTTCTTACGATTTTTATTTTAGTTTGTGTTGAATTCCTGTCAACACACAGGTCTAATGTAAGTTTATGAAAAATGTCACCAAATGTATTCTCATTTTGTGCAGTTTGGGATACAAAGGGATCATTTTCATGGATGTTAATGTTAATAAAATTGCATACAGGTTTACAGCCATTTTGTGAAACTGTCATAACCACAATATGCGAGTTAAACTCCAGTCCCCCCCATTACTATTTACACCAACTTTTGTTAGAAATTTCACTTCTTTTTTCCATAGTTTACTTCCACTTTCAGTCATCCCTTGTTTAGGGTTAGACAATACCAACTAAGTGCTTCCCAATTCCTAACCATCAACACATATAATTTAGCAAATGTATTTTTTCTTTAGACTGACTTAATTTACTTTTGTTTTTTGTGTTCTTGGTGTGTATGGGCCTCAACTTGACACATTTGGTTAGAGAACCATCTAACCATCTAATGATAATTAAGCAGCCTTGCAAGGTGAATAAAAAAAAATCACAATCAAGACAGAATCCATCTAATTGAAGACACACTTCAGTCTTTTTGCCATGCAAGTACAACTGTTCAGAACAATCAGCTTCTTGTACTGGTAGCTACGTAGGACTTTTAGCTGTGACAACAATCAACCATTGCAGCTGTTATTCCGTCTGGCTTGGTTAAGTTCACTCATGCTTTTGATAGACTGGTGTTTCACCCAGTAATTTATATTTAATTGTTATCATTATTTCTTTAAGACCTTGCTCTTAAACAAAACAGCTTCAAACGATGACATTGAAGCTCAGTGAAGCAAATCAAATGTCAAATTAAGTTAGTTTGCATTAGTTGCAACGGCATAATGCTCAATACATATTAATACATCAGCATTATTAATATTATTCATAATAATAATCACGAGAATAACAAGAACTCCATTTAACAACGTAAAGTTCTGAGTACTTTCGCAGTTCTCTAAAATATTGGAAAAACTGTTCGTAAAACAATTTGACAGTTTTGTTGAGAAACAGCTGCTGACTGGTAATAACAGATATCATTAGCTATGATTGATCTAGTAGAAGAAATAACTGAATGTATGGATACAAAGAGATATGCACTCGGAACATTTCTCTGAAGAAAGCATTTTATATTGATTAGAGATGGAGAAGTATGGCTTCTGAGGTATTGTTCTGGACTGGCTCAAGAGCCATTTATTTAACCGGCAACAATGTGTATAAATAAATAAGTATAAGAAATGTGGGATACCTCAAGGATTCATTTTTTTGTCCAAAAATAATGACATTTGCCAAGTATCAAATATATGAAAGTTTATGTTATTTGCAGATGACACAAATATTTTTTATTTAGGTGTGAAACTGCAACCGTTTTTGGAGGTGATCACAGATGAACTGAAAAAGTGGTTGGACATAAATAAATTGTCTTTAAATTTGAGTAAAACTAGTTTCATGTTATTTAAGAGTAATAAGAGAAATACTGAAATAAAATTAATAATTAATAATGTAAATATAGAAAGAGTAAATTAAATTAAATTCCTCTGTGTGATCTTGTACAATATCTTTTGGAAAGCACATTAATTATGCTGGGGGTAGTTGTCATGGAGCATTGCCTCCTGAGGAAAACAAGGCACATACTAAAGTCCTGAAAGCTCTATACTTTATATTGTACATTCATGTCACCATGCATGACTTACTGTGTAGAGGTGTGGAGAAATACATACAAAAAATAATATACAAACAATAGATTAGATGGATAAATAATGCAGGATGTAAAATTTCTAAACAGCACAAATAATTTTTAGAGCAAAATATAAATGACTTCCAACTAAAATCAAGGATTTGCTCTAATATAGAGAAGGGGGTATGCTTTACAAAGAGAAACTGAATTTAAAATGCATATTTCTTTTCTGTTTTCTTAACTTATTACCTTTACACGTCATCAACTGACTTTTTACTATTTTAATGGCATGTCTAGTGTGGTGTCTCTCCGTCTGAAACGACAATGCCGCTCTCCTGTCCGAGTCTAGTTGAAAAAGAAATTGTTGTTAAAATAAAAATGTAAACTGCAATTTTGTGCTCCTCTGCTTTATTTACACAACGCTAATGCAGTAAAGCTAGCTCATGCAATAGCCTTTACATTCACGTGTGTTTTTGTTGCAAAGGAAAAAAACAAACAAAAAAAAAACAAACAAACAAACAAACAAACAAACAAAAACAAAAAAAAAAGCCCGACATATAGCCTCTACTCGTCAGTGATTTATTCTTGTGTTATGCAGACGTGTGTGTGTGTGTGTGTGTGTTGGCAGTCGCATGTGACAGCAGGCTTACTCAGAGGAGGGCTGGTCTCCGTCGTCATCGCCGCTCATGTATAATCAATGAGGAGGCAGCGGCCTCGGAAAAACTGGCTGCTTCTGGTTTCCAGGCATAAATACAAAGCAGAGCCGGTCTGAGAGAAACGGCACAAAGAAAAGCGAGGAACTCTGAGGTTTCCGAAACCGAAGACCAAAAGAGTCAGGTAACCAGCTGCTCTACTTAGATCACATTTAACATAGTTATCGCTCACAAATGGGACGGTGATGGCGAGCGTGGTGATGGGAATCGGTAACCAGAAAAGGAACAGGCTGTGGTTACCAGTACCGCTGAAAAATACTGTCATAGCCGCTTGTTTATTGTCAGACCGCTACGTTACTCTGAGCGACCGCACACACATTATACCAGCTGTCAGCCAGGTGTTTGTGTGGATCAAACACGTAACACAAAGACAAGGTGTGTAAAAGCAGCTCAAAGCAGATGTTAGTCACACTGATGTGTCATTGTCTGTAGCCTGTGTAACGTGACAAACTAAACTGGCTTCAGCGGCTACATTAGATTTTCCTCCTCTTTTAACGTCCTAAGATGATTTTAGGCTTTGTTACGTGACTAGCACAGGTTGTCTTTCAGACTTTTTGTCAGAGTTTCTCAGTAAAGTGGTGTGCTTTGTTTCAAACTGCTGCCACTTTGGCATCACCGCTTATACGTGGCAGCCTTAACCACAGTTAAAGGCAGTTCCAGGCTGAATAAAGAAAAGATCAAACCGTCTGATTTCCTCTGTCTTTGTTCTTAAACTGTTTACTCTGGCTTCTTTTATTTGCTACTAAGCGTGTCTGCTTTTCATAATTCGTTTTTGTGATATTTCCATTTATACTATCACATAATTTTTAAGGTTTAACTTTAATTTTCATGTTATTTTTGTTACTATAAGTGAAAAACTGTAATGCTGAAGATATGTTATTTTCCTAGGGTAAAAAAAAAAAAAGAAGCTCAGCAAAGCTAAAGGTAGTTTAGAAAAATCCTTTATGGTGGTCTTTCTGATATTAGAGTACTCCTTTAAAATGTCATTTTCCCTACATCCTGACATCACTCCTTTAACCTTAATAAATAGAAAGTTATCAAATGGAAATAGTTGTGTATCTGTTCAGGTTGAATGGGGGCTTTTTACTTGTAAAGAGTTTGATCAAAATGACTTCTTGTTTTGCCGTCTCAGTGTTATTCTTGTCTTGTTTATTTTAGTTAATTATCACCATCAGTATTGGTGATCTGAGTGTCATCATCCTGTAATGTATTGACTATCAAGAGTCTGTAACCTGTGTGTATAGATGACTATAGACCACGACTGTTTCCCATGATTCTGTCCTTTTGTTCATCTGCATCTCAGGAACAACCAGTGTGGTACACTGTAGCACAGCTGTGAATTGCATGTGTGAGCATGCATGTGGTGCCTACACTCCATCGTCCCAGCTTGGAAAAATCAGAGCTTGGAGAGAAGTGAGGAATGTGTGGCCCTTGGCACAAATCCACACTGCTACATTTTAATGTTGGGATGTAGAAATGTGTGTTTCCAAGCACCTACTCACGTGGGACTGATGGAGGAAATGCAGATGTGAGTGTACACAGCTGGAAAGACCAGAGAAGGGAAAGCAATAAAGATGAGAGATGTGAGCTCAAACACAGTATTTAAGACATTCCTGCTGACGGCTGGCCCTGTTTTTGAGGAGTCCACTGGCGGACTCACTGTTCTGTAGATTGCCATTTCTAGGTCAGCGGTAGCCCCCTCCCTTCCTCCTTCCTTTCTCCACACTATTCCGTTAGCCGCCTGTCTACCCAAGGCCAGCCCATACATTAATCTGCGGTGGTAGTGTGAACCATGGAGCGGCGACATGTGGTGAGTGTATTAACCAGCCATGGAATTACAAACAACCAGGGAGGGATGCACAATCTGTCACACAGTCCAGCGTGTAAAGAGATAAAATATTGTTTGGGAAGGAGGTGTATTATTCATTTTAAAATGGCATTTATGGAATTAGAGAAATTTTTTAATGGAAATGTGGTTCCTTTCAGGTCGGAAAAAAACAAAAGATTACTCCTAATAAAAGTGGGAGTTTAAAATTTATCATTTTAGAGATTTCCCAAGAAGGGATTCAAGCATGTTTTAGATAAAATGGTTCATATTCAAGACATCTTTAGTAATTATCATGCGGAAATTGCTGATTTCCTGCATTACAGTATAGCAACAGAATAGCCTGGCATTCTGTCCTTTATCTGATAAAAAAAGGAAGCTTAAACCTGATTGGCCAACATGGGAGTAGGAGGATTCACATTTCAACTCCACATGTGGAAATAGTACATCACATATATGTTATAATGTATTTTCTCTGGATGAGGAGATGTCTCGTATTTAATGCTTGTCTGACAAGTGGTCATCCTCCGCACTCGTACACTATGTTAATGTTGATGTAGGTTGAGAAATATACGGGTATAAAAATACCACATACTGTAAAAATCACAAAGGGTGAGAAAGAGTATCCTAGAAGATAATTCATTTCTATTTGTTTTACGCAGAAAATTTGTAAGAAACATCACTGTGATACTGACAGTGATGCCTCATGGTTTATCTCTAGCTTGAATTACCTAATCACTGTCACACTCAATCCTAGGGTCAAATCGTGCATGTGTGTTTTTGTATTGCGGGAGGAAATCAGAATTCCCAAAGTGAACCCTTGTGTTTCCACAGGGAGAACATGCAGTTCCACAGAAAAAAAACACTAACCAAGATTTGAATCAGAAACCTCATTGCTGTGAGACGACAGTGCTAACCACCGCACAGCCCGCTGGTTCTTATCAATTTACATTTTTAAACTCACTTATCGCCTGTGTAAAAAAGTAAACAGATTAAACAGAAATTTTCATTAGCTTGAGCTGGAGTTGTTGAAACATAACATTCCCCTCTTCTATTATGGTTTAATGACATTTAAGTGGAGAATTATTGTCAGAAAATGTGTGACAAAAGGTCATGACAATGTTTGACCGAGCATAATTTGATAGGCATTCTTAATCCACTCTTTGTTAATCACATGACAGCATTTATTTGGGATGATCGCTATTATTTCTTTGTATAAAAACAGCTGGGTGACTGACAGAAAACCTTTTTTCTGCAATATTTAACACAGTTTAATAGCGATATCCTGCAGCGCTGTCATCTGCCAACTGTTTAATTCACTGTTGAATTTTGATTAGTATCAGTTTAGATCAAATTTAGCCTTAAAACCAAAAATCAAAACACCCCTTTGAGCTCAGTTTGCGTCAAATAAAACTTAGAAAAGGTGATTTGTTGGTTTCACCAAACTTTTTGTTCAACTGTCTTAAAATAAAAGGTTCAGTATTAGATGGCATATTTTGACAGATATAATTCAGTATACAGGAAACTATATTTAAGTAACTTTCTTTTATTTTTTAAAGTTTTTATTTATGTCCCATCTCATGTATGCTATATTTATGAAGCCTAAAAAGCAGAAATATAATTCTTGTTTAAACTCCACCCTTTATTTCCAACATAACAATGTTATTCTCAATAAGTTGTATATGTTTTGCTTAATTATTCTAAATATAATGAAATTTTATGCAAAATGGATGGAGAAAGATAGTATTTTTGAATGACATTTATCAGCTAAAAATTATCTGGGTGTGGCAGGAACCTTCAGCACTGCTCCCACATTGAACTTTGGAAACAGAAAGCAGCCTCAGTTATTAACGTCATATCTTTGCAATCTTATATCCATGAAATGTTATTTACACCAGGAGAAAGCTCTCCCTCATTCTAGAATAAATACAACTTATTTAGCGTATAACTGGTGCTAAGCTAATCTAGGTATACCCAAAATTAAAAGAGTGGGGATGACCGTGCCAGATCCACTTTAACAGATGCAGAAAAAATGGCCCAATAGTTCAAAAAGCACATTTTAAACAACTTTATTGACAGATAACTACACAAAGAACATAAGACAATTAATGAAACTTAAGACCACAGTCTAAAAAGAGATCCATTACAAATTTTACAATCATTGAAGGTGATTAGTTAACAATGTATTGTTTAAAAAAAACTACGTAATAACATACCACCACACCCTTTACTGTTCTTTGTGGTGTAAGAATGAGTCTATTCATGTTTATCTCACAACAGTTTCTACTTCAGATTCTGTGAATCCAGCTCATGGTTTCTGTTTACAAAGACTAATGTATAAAAAATACATAGTTTCAGAGACAGTGAGAAAAGTGGAAATGAAACGTTTCATACTGAGATGTAACTTGTGTGTGACCAAAACAGCAGCTTGAGTCTCAAACTCAGGAGTCTTTTTTGCTGATTGGTTCAATTGCTCATAATATAAACAGTTTATTAATCTAAATATACAATATAATACATTCTAAATATCAGCTGATCAGCTGTTTATGAATGAAATAATCAAATGAAAGGGATATGTTTGACGGTCAAATTCAGTGAAATGTGTCAACGCCTGCCAGATGGAAAAATTTTAAGGTATTGTTGAACAAAAGAGAAAAGAAAGTCAGGTAAACCTCAGGTTTTACACAGCAACAGTATAGTACGACATCATAAAAATCTTTTATGACACTTTCCCACAAATCGCCTGCCCCGATAATCTGTGAGGTGCCTGACCCACTTTCAAGATGAAGGTCGTGATGTAAGGTCACATGTTGGTGCCTGCAGATTAGAGGGTTTAACCCACATCTGTTGTAGAGGTCAGCTGTCAGATGAGACTTAGTTTTTAAACAGAAACTTCTATTTACAGTAAACTCTGTATGTCCTCAGTGTGCTGACATCTGGTTCTCACTTCACATAGGTTTTCTTGAAGTGTAGCCTTGTGGTTTCCTGTCTCACACGCTGTCAGCTCTTTGCTGGTCAAGTGATTTATCCATCTGCTTGTTAGCACTAACAACCTGCTTACAACTCAGTTTCTCAGATTCTTAAATTTAATGAAAATGAGTGAAGGATACTTTTTTTTGTCTGTGTGTTTTGTATGTATGCCACGTGTTTTTTCATTTGTGGAAAATGTGAAGATAAATGACGTCCTACAGGTTCACATAAGGAGGGTGGTTCATCATCAACTCAAGCACAAGTGTAATATTTATTAAAGTCTTTCTGCTCTGACCTGAAGCGGGCCGAAACTCAGTGTGTGTTCTCTGTGTAGTATAACATGTACTGTCCTCTCTCTGGTGTTGCTGTGGCAACAAAGCAGGGGTTTGGGGTATGTCTGTGCATGTAAACAGCAAAATTAGCTCTGAAGAGTTGACACTGACACATTTCATTTTTATCCAAATATGTTAATAATTTCCATGTTCTTACATAGTTTTTGGTTTCTTTTGTGTCACGTCTCACACACCTGACTTGTCAGGTATTTTAGCTTTCATGGCCATTCTCTCTCACAGCTGTTCTGCATTCACAGCAAGCATCCTTGTGCTGTAATAACAAGGCCACCTGTGTACTCGTTCTTCCTGTAATGTGTTTTCTTTGAGCAGTTTCATCGTAATTAAGGAGACTGTAATAAAAAAAAAGGACATCTTTTGTGTGTATAGTCTGTCCTCTGATGGAAATAACAGGGTTTTCCCAGGACCCTCTAATTTGGCCTCACGCTCAATAAACAGTGATACAGAGTGAGAAGACAGAACAGTGTAAACATGTAATGGAAAAAAAAAGACTCAAGTTAATAACAGTTATAAACACAGCTGTCAGTGTGGGTCATAGTAAGTGGAATGCTATTCGGCAAAATGTATCCGCTATAAAAGAGGCTTTTGTAATTGCCACTTCATTAGCAGCACAAGACAACTCTAAAGAAGCCAAACTATGTGAACGGAGTGTACACGTGCTTTTGTTGAAAAGCTGCAGGTTTTAAAGGATTATTTTGGCCAACTGTAACAAAATAACACAAAAAAGTGTATCAGTTTGGTCAGGTTTTAAAACATTTCCTCTACTTCACTATAAGGAAATTTAATTTGCTCACAGGATTGGAAAACAAAATAAACACACACAAAAAAACATTTAATGAAATTCAAGAGCAACATCTCATTTTAATTAATAGATGGTGTTTTTGTGGATAGACCACACCTCTTTCATACACTAGTTTACAAACTCAGTGTTTATTCTTATTTAGTTGGAGTGAAAACTGGTTGAGAAAATTGTTAAAGTCTTTGCAACAGAGCCTCTGAAGTCCTGATATTTTCATATTACTTAAAACCTATGTACATATGATCAGTACTGTATTGTGTATAAAGTTTTTATCTTGTGTATACTGCATTGTGTGCTCAAGATAGTGACTTTGAAAAGTATTTTCAATACAGGTTTTCAGTGTTCATACTATCCTTTATACCAAGGGTTCATAATGTACATGATTGAACAAACCCCAGATGGCATCAATAGGGAGAAACAAAGTGTAGATTTTACTCAACTACCTTTCACAAACTGACCCACTCACATTATTTTTTGGATATATGTGGTATTATGTTTTTTAATTTGGGTTGTATTTTTGATTTGTCTGCAGACCCCACCGAAGAAGAGCTTGGACGGCATGCAAAGTTGTGAAATTTCCTCAGACAGCACTGATGATCCTCTTAGTAGTGGCCTTCGCACTCATCGGCAGCCTCGAATAGTAGTGATTGGTGCCGGCTTGGCTGGCCTTGCTGCAACTAAGTACCTACTGAAAAACGGCTTCACGGATGTCACTGTCCTAGAGGCGTCTGACCACATCGGGGGGAGAGTTCAGAGTGTTCAGCACGGTGAGAGGATGTGTCCCATTGCGACTGTTTTCACCTTATGTTCAACACAGTGGTGCTTCCAAGTTATCATTATGCAAGTGAAAGCAAGTGAGAGGGGCTGCAAAGGAGGAACTTTTCCCTAAATAAACCAAAACAAAACTGTTCATGTAATACCAACAAACTGATTAAGACAAGAGAACAGTTTAAACTTTGGATTGGAGGATCAATTCAAAGCATTATGCAACTGCTGACATAGGAACAAACAAAAACTTATTTCATTATTCTGAGCAGTATTTTCTAACGTGTAGTAGACGTACAATAGAAAAAAATGAACTGCGATTGACCCGTACTTTCATACTAATTTACAAAGCTGCCCAAACAGTTAGTTATGGTTATCCACACCATGGGGAATATTTCCTTCACCTAATACCAAGAGGAAATAATAAAATGTTTTTTTATTTAATGTTCTTTGTAATGCTGGCAGATTTTAGACGAATTATTTCGAGTGACAAGAATAAACAAGCAGAGAAAAGCATCAGAGGTCAAAGAGGTCATGTATGAAAACACTCATAGTGCACATGATGAGTAAACATGATAAAGATGCTAAAGATTGTCATAGAATGATTATCAGTTTTGTCTTTTAAAAAAAGGAAAGGAAAAAAAAACCAGAGCCATGGTATATTCCTAAATATAAAATCATATATTCATAGTATTCTAATGGGCCTTAACATTTCCAGTACATTAACTGAGTTGACCTTCTTGAACTATCCAATTATCTAAAAGGAGAGATTTTGCTGAAGCCAATCAGACTTCATATAGAGTGCTGTGTCACTCAAAGACATACACCGCAAGGGATTTTGAGAGAGATTTGTGTACATTTGTGTGTCTGTAGGTAGGGCAACTTTGGAGCTTGGAGCTACCTGGATCCATGGTGCCAATGGGAACCCTGTGTACCACCTGGCAGAGGAAAATGGGCTGCTGGAACACACCACAGACGGAGAAAGGAGTGTGGGACGCATCAGCCTGTACACCAAAAATGGTGTGGCTCACTACCAGACCAATGCTGGCAAAAGGATCCCCAAGGACCTGGTGGAGGAGTTCAGTGATCTGTACAATGAGGTGAAACATGTGCTCACTGACACAGATTAGTGAACCTGTAAATTCTACATTTACTCTCAAAAATAGTGCTATGCATGACCACAGTGCTCAGCTTGCATAACGACATATGTCAACTCAGTTATGTTATATACAGTAACCGAGCATATATGTAAGCAGTAACTAAGTTGTATAAAGTTTCTGGTTAGTCATAAACACGATGATTGTGCTTAAATTGTAGCGAGAAAATTTACTAGAGATGCTAGATGTGTGAATTTGGAAAAAGCCATAAAAACCTCATTGATGCAGTTCTGTCACATAAGCTGAGTTTTTCTTTCTTGAAACTATTTGGAAAAAATCAAATGGAAATGCATGGTTTAAGACACAGACTGGTGTTCCACTGTCATTTTTAGATAATCATGTTTGGATATTCGAAGATTTAAGTGAAACAAGTGGCACAATTTCAACAAGCAAAATTATCTTCCATTCATAGAAGTGTTCCTTATGTTTGCTTTAATAATTTACTTAATGTCATTTGTGAAAAGGCCATTATAGATAAGCTATCACACGCACAAAAAACATTTAGAATTAATGACTGTACAACTGTTCTTCCTACATCCAGGTTGTGACCTGTGTTCGTGAACTTGCTTTCTCAAGTGTAGTTGCTTATTTGGGCACGCTCTGCGCCTTTTATGAAGTCCTCCCATTTCTCTTCTAGCTTTCCACATTAAAGCAAAAAACAGGAACAGTCCACAACCCCATTTCCTGGGTTACAGCACCTGAGCTGGCGACCAGCCACCCACACACATGTACAGCTACACCTGACAGAGCAAAGACTGACATAGCCTGAGAGTAAGCAGGGAAAATATGGGGGAAAAAAACACATATAATAAGGAATGGGAGGATGCATTGGAGGACTGGATTCAAGCTCAGGTGGAACTTTGTAATATGTGCTCACCATGCAGATTTAAATGCACCATGCTGGCACAGCATAGGAGAAGAAGATGAAAAATGTTTGCCTTCTTTAGTCTCTGGGAGGACTTGTGTGGTTCTTGGTTGCTCTAACAGTAGTTGAAAACTTCAGTTGTAGAAAAAAAACTAAATGCAAAGAAGACAGACCTTTTAATTTACAAAGACCACCCCTGTCTGAGACCTCTCGGTTTAGATTAGATTCCCTTGTTGGGGAAAAAGACAGGGACTGTTCGACAGAAGCTGGTCAAGAATATTAACAGAAAGGATTTTCCTCCCAAAAAAAGCAGCACAGTAAGTTTCAGTGAAAAGTTGTCAATCCGACATTGAGTTCTGCATTTCCGTGTTGCTGTCAAGCTTAACATGGCACAAGTCGTGTTTATTATGCTAGGTAATGTTAATGGACTAAGACACACGAAACTGAAAATGAGAGAAAATGACTAATTTGGGAGATATTGTGAAACGTTACTAAGCGTAGACCTGCCATGCAAGGAAAAAACACTTGGTTTTTAGTTCTAACCTCAGATGGTTGTAAAAGCGTGAAATCTGCGCAATATGTTTTATTGTTTGAACGTGAAACATAAAATGTATTTGTGTGTTCGTCTTTGAATGAAGAAACTGCGCATACAGTAGATCACAAAACTGTCTAATTTACAAAACCTGATTAAGTTGTACTTCATGCTGGGCTGAGACATGGAGAGGTTCTGCTGTTACTGTGGACGGCGCGTTGATAATGGTAACTTTACTCTCCCTGCGGTTCTTTATTTAATTTTATTGTAGATTTTAGAAAACAGCTATTAATTGGTGTAACTGCTGGTAGATGTTAATCAAGAGCAACACACATGGATGCACCGTTTTACTGTGCTAACACTAACACAAAAAACAAAATAACTTCAAGATTAGGAGATAACATACCTTCATCAGTAACTGTGGGCCACTGTCTGATGTTAGTCTAGATACATCTGCTGTCAGTGTCATCAGGAGGTTACCACAGCAAAAATGGCGCTGCACACAAAACCTGACAGACATTCTTTCACCATTTCATCTTTCATGTCTTTGTTTTTCCTTCTCTTTATTGAGGCACTTTGTTAGTTGGTGCTGGTACCATTTGGTTTAATTCTGATGTCGTCTCTCATCAAAAACTTAGTTTATCACAGAAAATGCTTCCTCCTCCTTCATCCTGATTACCATTTTGCATTTTGCCCTTCTTTAGGTGTACGAGCTGACTCAGGAGTTCTTCCAGAACGGGAAGCCAGTTTGCGCCGAGAGCCAGAACAGTGTTGGCGTTTTTACACGAGATGTGGTGCGCAAGAAGATCATGTTGGATCCCGATGATCATGAGAGCACCAAGAAGCTCAAACTGTCAATGCTTCAACAGTATCTCAAGGTGTGTGTTCTCCATATCCATGTCTATGAATGTCTAGTGTCTTATGAATCATGTGGAAAGTAAATTTCAATGCAATTTTACTATGAATGAATGTGTGTCATGGAACAATAGAAGTGCTGTTAAGAGTGTGTGCATGAATGTGTTAGGGCACTTTGAGTGGTCAGCCTGACTAGAAAAATCCTATATAAGTACAGTCCATTTACCATTTACCCACACATGAAACACAGCATGTGAATTGAACACGGTAACTAGTGAAATGGTACATTTGTAATATTGAAGCAGAAGCAGTAGCATATGTCAGATGTCCTCTAGATTAAACATTCATGTGTTTCCTGCATGTTGAGATCAGTTCAGTCCGTCTGGTTTGTTTAGGGCTGCAGCTGTATAAAAAGTCAGCAGACATAGCATAAAGATTTTTATTGCTATGGAAAGCTGATGCGGATTGCCTGGAGGGGAGGGGCGTGTTTGCAAAAGTGATACAGTCATTTGCTTTAGGGTAACAGCAGTTACATTACAGGTAATGTGACAGCAGACATTGGTTTGAAATGAAAACGACCTGACTCTTGTGTTGACATGGTCTTATGTTTCAGGTGGAGAGTTGCGAAAGCAGCTCTCCCAGCATGGATGAGGTATCTTTGAGTGAGTTTGGTGAGTGGACGGAGATCCCCGGTGCACATTATGTCATTCCTGAAGGTTTTATGAAGATTGTGGAGCTCTTAGCCCAGGACATCCCATCTCACACCATTTGCCTCGGCAAGCCAGTCCGCTGTATCCACTGGAACTACTCAGCCCAGCATCGAGAGGTCATTGCCAAGAGCAGCAACACCAATCAGGACAACAACCACAACGACAACAACCACGGCTGCCAACCTCACGAAGACCCTCTCATCCTGGGTCAGCCCATTTGCGTGGAGTGCAAAGACGAGGAGTGGATCACGGCTGACCACGTGATTGTGACAACTTCCCTGGGTGTGCTGAAGCAGAACCACGAGGCCATGTTCTCCCCACCTCTTCCTGAGGATAAGGTGTTCGCCATCGAGAAGCTTGGCATAAGTACCACCGACAAGATATTCTTAGAGTTTGAGGAGCCCTTTTGGAGCCCGGAGTGCAACAGCATCCAGTTCGTGTGGGAGGATGAGGCTCAACTTGAACAGCTAGCATATCCCGAAGACCTGTGGTACAAGAAAATCTGTAGCTTCGACGTCCTCTACCCCCCTGAACGTTACGGCTACATGCTGAGTGGCTGGATCTGTGGGCAGGAGGCGCTGTACATGGAGCGCTGTGATGACGAAACAGTGGCTGAGACCTGCACTGAGCTGTTGAGGCGCTTTACAGGTCAGAGCATGAACATGTATGCAAACGGGCCTGGGCACAGACAGTTGTGCTCAAATAGATTTTAGGACATCAAACTACTCTCTTGTGAACCTCTTTCAGTTAAACTAAAAAGAACCTTGGATGGTTCAGAATGAGCTTGTCTGCCCAGTGACTCATAGGAAGCATGGCTGAGTCATTATTTTACACAGGAAGGCAAGGACATAAACTTGAGATATGATGTAAGCAGCTTTCCCAGTTAAAAAAAAATGTATAGGCACATATAATACATACAGTTGACTCAGGTGTCTATTTGTTTTCAGTGAACAGCAGCTAACTGATCTGCTGTCACCACCACCAAAACAACACAGAGCAGAAGTATTGATTAGTGTTAGATAAGGCCTTTTACTGTAAGTGGTTTTACAGTACCTTGATCAGCCCTGTTTTTTTTTTTTCTTTTTTGTGACGCAAGCACACATAAATGAAATGAATTCTGTTTTCCCTGAAGTTGATTCAGTGCCACTAGTTATATAAGGTACGTCACTTTTTGTCTAAGAGAAAATAATTAACAGCTTCATGGTGATTGTAATGTAAAATGGAAACTATTCTGTGGGCTGATGCATTGTTCACCATTTGGCTAAAGATCAGGAAGGAAGTGCTGAGAGAAAAAGTTGGGTGGGTCCCTTAGAAATAGGTCAAAGTGTGAGCATGTGGACAGCAACTGTCACTTCACGGTGAAGTCTGAGGACTTCCTATATATATATATATACACAGGATGTGTATTACACTGTGAAACACAGGCATGGCCTTTATTTAGGTCAGTGAAGTTTAATCCCTTCAGCTGTTGCTTAATTACATATAGTCTCGCCTGTGCCTCTCTGGGCACAAACGTGACAAGTAAATGGCTTGAATTCATGGCTGCCACATACTCTGTTTAAACAGCTTTGACTCTAATGTAATGGCATTTTAGTCTGAACCAATGCTGCATTCCTAAGTAGGTCAATATCCAACATCATCCATTGTTTTAGTCTGGAATGCCTCAGAATATCTTAACTAGTCACTGAGTTGCCATAAAATCTCCATTAGTCACCAAAAGAATCTTTACATTGACTTACATGAAGTGATCTCCATTTTGTTTATCTAGCGCCACCACATGGTCAGTGTTTGCTTTGCAAATGGTACATTTTTAGCCAAACCGTTGTCTTTTACCAATCCCAACCAAATAGTTTTGGTGTTGGAAACACAGTAAATGTAAGAGAAAAACCAGTTCTCCCAGATTGATCTCAATTTGAGGTCTCATGGTAAAATCCTGCGACTTAATCCACCAGCACTCCTCCAACACCTTTTGCTTGTTCACAAGAAAATACTTCAGAATAACTTCTTCTGCCAACAGTGCTTTTTATTATATATACTAGAGTTAAAACATTTTAGCATGCTAACACACCTGCTCATCAGCAGCATCCTAGCATCGCCATTGTGAAGTTAGCAGTCCCTCAAAGTGTTTCTACTGTGGCTGTAGAAAGTTTTCTTTACACATCACAGAATCAATTACTATATTTAAATTATGTACAAACTCTGAGTAGTATCCATTTTGACTCCTCTCTCCCTTCGTCTTTCTTTAGGGAACCCTGACATTCCAAAGCCCCGGCGTATCCTGCGCTCGTCATGGGGCAGCAACCCATACATCCGAGGCTCCTATTCCTTCACCAGGGTCGGGTCTAGTGGTGCGGACTGTGAGAGGCTGGCCATGCCGCTGCCTTATGCCAACAGCACCAAGGCTCCAGTAAGTAATGTTTGACAGTGTTCAGTTCAGTTTATACATGAGAATGAACCCACTGAGACAATTTATCTTGTTTTGATCTATCAGACTCTGTCCTTGCAAATACAACTAAGTGAAAGTCATTTAATGAAAGTATTGTGACTATCTTGTATGGGTTCTTTACCTTCTCATGGGTGTAGAAATGAGGGACTGTAGCTCTGCAAATGTATTTAATGTCAGTACATTAGTTTGTTTACTTCCCCTGCCTGCACTAAGTGATACAGTGTCATCTCAGCTCACGCAGAGCCAATACAGCTGGACTCAAGAGGATTGTGAATGCTGATTGCAGGCCAGGAGTCTGGACCTTGAAATCTGATGCATTCTGGGTGAAGGGGAGAAGCGGCTGGATCTGTGTTTGATAGTGGGGGGTGGGGGATTCTTTATGCATTCTTGACACTGCTGAAGGAACGGCATGACCCCTCTCCTGAGAGTCCTTCAACCCTGTCAAACTAAAAATCACACTTGAGCCCTCAGGAAAGTTTCTGCTGCCTCCTACATGTGAAGCGCTAACGAGGGAGGCAGAAATAGAAAACTGCTGCAGGGAGAGGCCATAAACAAAATAATAAGATGATATTGACACATCTTGTTCTGAATCTGTTTTTTTTTTTTTTTCTTCTCCTGCATCTTTTCCCTTGTCTGCTCTCCTCCTTTCTCGCTCTTTACTCAGCCCCTGCAGGTCCTGTTTGCTGGAGAAGCCACCCACAGAAAATACTATTCTACCACACATGGTGCTTTGCTGTCAGGGCAGCGAGAGGCCACTCGCCTGATAGAGATGTACCAGGACTTGCACACGGTGGAAACCACAAAGCCTAACATATAACATTAAAATGAACCTTTAACTAGTGAAAGAATACAAAATGTTGAGTTACAGCTTTTTATCATTCTGATTAAGTTATACTTAAAGCATAGCTCGGGCATTAAACACACCGAGAACAAATGAGTATTGTTTCTATCGTACTGTAGATTTGAATTATGCTCAGTTTTGTTTAAGATGTACTGTTTAAAAGTTGCCAATGGTGCTGTCATCTCCTGTCTTTGCCATTCTGTCATGTTTTGTTTTTTTAATCAGTTTTAACATTTATAACAACAGCACCTGTAATTTACCTTGTTTTTGTAAGTGCCTTCTGTACGTATGTGCTGTTATTTCAGAAATAATGAAAATACTAAAGAAAAATTGAGAAAAAGTTTAACTAAATTAAAAAGTTCTATGATCATCCAACCATTTCATATTCCTTAATTTTTTAAAGACACACTTAATAGCCTAGATAGCTCATCTTTAACCACTTCTCTCCACAAGAATATCTTCTTGAAAAAGTGCCATCACAAGCAAGAGCTTTTTCCTTCCTATCCTCATTTTGGTATCTGTTTAAATCTTTCAGAGAAAGCAGAAAGTGAGCACATTTGGAAGAAAAAGGAAAGGCTCCAAAGCTGTTCTGTACAAAGCCATGCCAAAGTGACACATGGTGTTAGAACAAACCTCAGCTTCTGTCAGACAACACTGTCAATTCCATTCATCTGTCACTAACATCATCTGAGATTAACAGTGTTTGTAAGAAGACTGCAGGCAGCCATTACTAGCTAGCTGGTATATATATATATATATATATATATATATATATATATATATATATATATATATGAGTAAATGTGCCCTCTATTACAAATACACTATCAGGATCCAGATGACTCACACAAGCAGACTATATTCAATCAGCCACTTAACTGGGTACACCTGTTCAATCAGAATGGAGAAAAAAAGGATTTAAGTGACTTTTTCAGAAATTGCTCTACTGAATTTTCATGTACAACCATTTTTTATAGAAACTGGTCTGAAAAAAAGAAAAAAATCCAGTGAGCAGCAGTTTTCTGGATGAAAATGTCTTGTTGATGTCAGAGGAAAATGGGCAGCATCATATTATTTCTATATGACGTTGTTCTGCTCTCCCATGCCACCCTGTAAAATCCTCTGGCCAATTGTTAGCTAGTTCAGATGAGATTTTCTAGATGCGCCCATTGAAGAAGAGACTCAGCCCTGGAAAGGCTCATTTATGGGGTTTCCTGTGCCATCCCAGTTTGACTTTGCCGGTGTTGTAGTTTGACTTATCTGCATTGATGAAGTATTACTCTCATGTAACACAAGTGTGGCGTGCGTTGGACTCTGTTTTGCTACAATGCCATCAACTCAGGATATCACTTATAGAGAAAAAATATATTTTGTATGGTGGTGGTAAAATTGTTCCAACAGCCTGTTTCTTTTAAAAATCTATTTATGTTAATACTACACTAGTGACACGCTTACAGAGGATAAGGAAAACGACTGTATGCATAAAAAGCATAATTCAAGAAAGGAAGACAAGGCCAGTCATGTCACAAATAAGAGAAATAATATGACAGCAAACATTATCCCTCAAAGGTGTGTTTAAATGTGTGATGCTAGAATCTAAATAATCTCAGATTAGAAAGTTTTTTTTTTGGTGACATTTATCTTGATCAGAATGAAGTGATTATACTTCAGCAGCTACAACGTCTCTGGGAATTAATCTTTGGGAAGAGATTTTGGTGTCTGTGTTTCTTAAAGCTGTAAAATATCAAAGTCACAGTTTGATATAATCAGGGAAACACTCTATGGAGGTAGAAATGTCTCTGTACTCACCGCTGTCATTCTTCTTTGCAGTGACAGAACTCCACACTCTGGAGCAGAGGTGCAATCAACCACAAGTGAAAACACCTGAGTGATTTCCCAGACTGATCCTCAGTATTATCAGACACACATGGGATCAATACATAAACTGAGATATCTAACTAAACTCACTTCATCTATATTAAACCTGAGCTCTACTCCTGATTTTCTCTAAATCTTGTAAGGTTGGCACATTACAGACCAGAGTTATGGATCATTTTTAAGGGTGTGAAAGAACAACCCATATGGTTGTTTTGATTGTAGGACTTGGCACAGATCTATCGTCTTTCTGTAGACTCTTGCTGCACCACTTTTATCAGGTGTGGTATGATTAAATAAGAGCTTCATTCCCTTCTGATTGCTCAAAGGGTAAAATACAAAGAGGTCAGACCACCCATGATCTCGCCTTATAGCCAGTAAGAACTCACTTCACATTTCATGGTAGATTAACAAAGATTTATTGCGACATGGGTTTGCAGAATTTCCTTCAGTGTTCTGGGTTAGGAAATCCCCACTGCTGCAGGTTGTTCAGACCAGGAAATAAGTTACAGTAAAATAAGTTGTTAAAAGTGTAAATTGTTTTGGTATAGAAGAAGATAAATAAAAAGATGTTTGTGAACAATGGGAAAAACTCTGCTGCTATATTACAGCCCTATTCAGGTAGTTTTCTATACATTATTTACTGATATAGCAGTAATAAGCATTTTTTTTAATAAATTAAAACATCTCCCTCAAACTTTTGCTGACAATGTGACTGTACAAATTATATATTAAAACATTCAGTTTTTTTCTTTCTTTTTAAAATTTTTTTTACTAAAAAAGTTCTGAAATCGGAGGGTTAATAGGATTATTATGCCTTGTGTATGTAAGGTGAAACCTTGTTTTCTGTTAGCAGTGTACTCATTCACCCTCCTCCTTCACTGAGACAGTGAGACAGCCGAGAAGGAAACGCTGGGACAAAGTCCTGGCAGGCGTCCTGCTCCAGCAGGGAACACGTGAGCCTGCAGATGATTTAACTGTTCAGCTGCAGCTTTCCCTGTCACCACCAAGCAGAGTCTTCTGTTTAATACAGCTAAAGACAGCATATAAAACAGCGTTTGAAAGTTCTTTTTTTATGTGGAGTTAACATAAATTGAGATCTAAGAAATTTACGTCAGAGGAAATAATTGGGAAGAAAAGATTCATTTGAATTCTACAAATTGTTCTTTATTTAAGAAATTAACTTGCTTGTCCTGCTCACAAATAGTTATTTTAAGTAGTGTATGAGTAACACTACATCACAGTTTTTGATGTGAAATTATGATAGAAATGAACATTTTTTGGGAAATACAATAAACACTCATCTTTCCTTGAAAAGTGTGTTTTCAGCTTGGTGTATAATTACAAGAGGCGGTCAAAGTCCACAGGTGGCTTTGTGCAGTGTGTGTGTCTTATAAATGCAATGTTCTTTTTTTTATTTCCTGTGCAATGTGCAACTGAACATCCTGAATGTGGGGGTCAAATAAACCACCAGAAAACACGTCAACACCCTGTCACCTCGCTTGTTATGTCACTGCACTCTCCTGCCGTTATTGTGCTTCCTCTCAAATGAGACAGAACATCCTGGATGTCTTCTTCACGCACAAACACAAAACCAAAACAAGTCAGTCTGCTTTTACTAAGTGATCATAGTTTAAATGGTATAGAAAATGGTTATGTGTTAGTAGAGAAAATGGATAGATTTAAGATATATGTTAAGATGAAGATTATTTTTCCAATGTACAGATAAAAGATTAAAAAATTTTGTACTGCAGGTTTAAGGGTTCTCTGCTCCAACACACCCAATTCAAATGAAATGGATCAGCTTGTTGTCAAGTCCTACATCATGACACTTTAATTTGAGTGTGCTGAAGCAGGGAAATATCTAAAACCTGCAGAGCTGTGGTCTGGAGTTTGAGCTACTTGATGAACTGATTCAAGGTGCAGTACGTGCATCTTTTCAGGGTTGAGGGGGAGAAACTAAGCATATAATTCCTTTATTTTCTGAATTCTTAGTGTCTACCTACATTTAGCTTTAATGTGTAAAGGAACCTTTTCCTCCCTCCTTCCTCCTTTAATGTTAGACATTCTTGCAGCTGTTAATGTTTGTTGTGTCCTCAAAAGCAAGAAAAGGAAAATCAACAGCAACATATTTCCAGGCAATATTTCTAGATATGGAAAAATCCACTGATGTCACACAGATATTTAAATTAATTTATCCCTGTAATGCTTATGAAATAAAAAAAGAGCAATTACAATTTAAAGCAGTTTATTGATGACAACAAATGAGTGAAAATGAGTTTAAAACATTTCCATCTATTGCAGTCATTATAGAGAGCTGATTGTTCTTTTGGGGAAAGTTTTTTTCCAATAACAGAAGTCATTCTGTTGCTGTAGCAAAATGGATGAAGTACATGGATCATCTTTAAAAACTTCAAATGGCAATCAGGAAAAAAAAAGGAAAAAAAAACACTTAACTGTCCTGTTAAGTGTTGAGGTAATGAGTAAAAGACTGTTGAGACAAATGTCCAGAGTACAATCATTCATACGTAAAATATCTACACAGAGTACATGAACACGCAAACATGGTTCTTCTATTGCACCTCATGATAAGTGGAGTAACTGCAACATGGGATCTCTAAAATAAAAAAATAAAAAAATGTATAATAAACAGGTCAGTGAGAAAGTACCCTTAGGATGATGCTGCAAACTTCAGATGTATGAGGCAGACATTTGGAGATGGAAGCCAAAAAGTTATTCCAGAGTAGCTGGTACCTCTAATCCGCATGTTGACAGCATACAGATGCTGCAGCATCTGCAGCTGGGCAGATTTTACAACAAAGCAAATATCCTGATGGAGTGAGCATAGCATTTACAGTGCAATGCAGAAGTAAAACAAAGACAGCAGCAAATACAAAGATGAGCATAAGGTTATTATTGGCAACCTAAAAAGCACTTGAATGTAGTTTAATCACTTTCAATTTTTACCTTTCCCAGCCAATGAGAGATGCTGTATGAGAGATGGTGGAAGAGAAGTAAGACAAACTGCACATTTGTTCCACTATAGATCTGCAAATTATCAATGTGTTTTCCAAAGTCTTCTTCCCACAGCATCCAACATGCAAGTTTCACACCAGTGGGCGTCACTGGATGTCCCACTGACAGAAACTTCTGAATAAACTAATGACCAATGGGTCAAGGAAATTGTTCAAGAAAAAAGTGCATCATATATTTTTTTCAAATACTAACATTAAAAACAACACTCTTATAATAAACATCTGAAATATCTTTTTTCTCTATAGTGCAACAACAGACGGGATCAAATAAAGAAAAAAAGTTATTATTAACCTGCAGGCAATCAAAGCTCTTTAAACATCTAATAGTTTTCTTTCCACAGTAGCAGAACATTTAAGAAGGCAACTTAATGATTGATGCATGAACACAAACATGCCAACAGTATACACAGCACTCTTTTTATAGAAATAAATAGCTGAATTATCATCTTTATCCTCTTCTTAAATAATCTCCATTTTATATGACTCTGATGCACATTTAATATAAAGTATCTAATACACAACTGCAATTTCAGCACTACTGTTATACATAATATAATTATCTATCTTTCATTCAACTTAGGAGAGAAAATTCTTACAGAATGAAGACCTGTAAACTTCAACTGTTCCACTCAAAAGTATGACCTTGATATACCATATTAACATCACATGTTGGTCTTTTTTTCACACTTTTTTCCTACAAACATTATGTACAGATTAGTTGATAACGAAGGCAGGATTGTCTAAAACTCAAAATTAACAAGTATTTCTCTCTCTCTTTCTCTCTCTCTAGTGTGTTGGCAAAGTGGCCCCTTGTTCCTACAATCTTCTTTCCTTCTGTTAAACTGAGCAGACAATCAGTACCAGAGTAGGATAATAATATTCAGTACTGGAAGAACATGAAGAACTGGACACCCACAACTGTTCTCACGTCTTTTCTGCAATAAGCAGTTACATGTTTCTTCATAAATGTGACCAAAATCAAACATTGGTGTTATTTACTACCTGTGGGTTTCTTTTGTAACTGTAAAGCATCCACAAGTGAAATAACTAAAGTAAGGAAACAAAGTGCTGCCTTGTAGCAAGTGAGCCATAATTAAATTTTAAAACTACTAAAAGACTTTGTGCATTATTTTTTATCAAAGTGGTTGTGATGTGCTTACTGAATATTGCACTTTCATAAAGTTGGGGAATAAGAGAAATTCTACTTTTTGGTCCTTTGTGTGGGTCAAAAAAATAAAAAGAGGAAAAAAAAGGACAAAAATGCTAGATCCTGACCCTTTGTGATGTGTTTTGTTTTGTTGTGAGGGCCTATAACTTTGAAACGATTTTTGGAGGGTTTGCAGCCACCAGTATCTTCCCAATTAAATAGCTCTGAGTTTCTCAGTTTGAAGAATCAGAAACAAATCCTGACAGGTGATTTGAGCCACATTAATAGCAGCTTGACTTTTTATCATTTCATCATTTCTGCAGGCTTGAGTTGCTTTAAATGTTTAGAAATTGTGCCCCCAAGTCAGAATTGTTTGGAGCTTGACTCGCTCACTGGGAAACCTTCTGATTCTTCAAACTAAGGATATGTTCACATTACCAGGCTAAAAAGACCCAGATCTGGTCAATTTTTTCTCTCTCAGAGACATCTGGACACAGAAATCCTGCCATAAATTTCAATTTTCAAATCCGTTGTTCCCACTTAAGTTTTTGGCAATTTAAAATGAGTGAGGACACTCATATCTGATTCCATGTAGCTTTTCACTGGTTCGCTTCACTGTCATAAACTTACTGCAATATTACAGTGCTGCTAGCAAAAACCGCTCAAACAGCAAAAGCTAGCCATTTAGCTTTTCTTGCCTATGGTAAGCTTTTCCTGTATAGCTGGACAAATGTCTGCCCTGTTCTGGTACTAAATGTCATCCATAAATTTATTGCGATAGCTCCCACAACTGTCATGAAAATTATTTTCTCTTGTTTTTATCACAAATGATGCACGGGTAAAAATGTATCTTGTGCACATACGTGGTGTTTCAATGGGCAGTCACTAACATGAAAGTTAGATCTGAGAGACTGATAGTTATGATTGTGTAACATCAAATTTGAACTGGAATAGAACAATATGGCTGGTAATGTGAACATGGCTTTGAGGTGCTCTCACTGCTATTCCCAGCAGTTAAAATGCCGACAGCTCATAAGAACTTCCCACACTTCTATTTAAGCAGAGAGAAAAAAAAAACATTATTTAATTTCACAATTGAGAGCCCAGGTTTTTAGTTATAATTATAGAAGCTGAAACAACATCCCAATAAGGGTAATTTTCTCAGTAGATATTGCTGCTCATACTTTGTTAGAATTCCTGCAAAATACATTTAACTGCAACAAAATTAGTTTCCTAATTTGAAGGCAATGCTGAAGACCCAACCTCTTGGGTTTGAGTTCTGCAGAATTATACTTTTGCCATGATGCAAAGTGTCACATCGTACCATATGTGTTATTGCGTGGAACCACCAGCAGAGAGAGACAGAGGACGTCAGCTGATGAGTATATGTAAGGGCTTGATAATGACAGACTGTTAATAGGAATGGCACTGTTTAGTATGAGAACCCAAATGATATACAAACACAACATCTGTACAAACCTGGACATTTAGGTTCTATATGAAATACAACAACTAATGCTCAATTAAACTTGTTTCCACTCAAATCAAACTCCAGTACTTGTATTTACTTTTGACTGAAGTGATTAAACATCTGCCTCGTGCGGTCTCTTTTTCCTCATTAATGGCACATCGGAGAAAACACTCACTGGAATAAAGACAAGACACCATTATAAATGGCACCAGTAACACCTGTCCTCTGACACAAGCAGGTCCGGAGATACAACAATGAGCAAAAACACTGAATCCAGATTAGTGGCATGGTTTTGTTCACATTAGGAAGCAGAGGATGGTACTACAGGCCGAATGCATCGTCATGCACTGTCTAGAAGACCAGGTCTGCGAGTTACTGGGAGGCTGTCTTTACCCTCTCCACAGTTCCTGGAGCCGCTGCAGCACATTTCAGTTCAGAGTGGAAGCAGTATGTGTTCAGAAATGTTGCCCAGTTTTGACACACAGTGATTCAGGACAGGCTGGGCTATTTATTCCCTCCCTCATTTCTCTCATAATCATAAAGCTCCTGCTAACCTTTGAATAAGAGAAGTCACAATCTCCTCAGAAATGTTCTTGTGGAAAGTACACGGGCTCTACAGTGTGCTCCTTTCCCATGAGATGTTGCTGTTGAAGGTAGTCTTCATCAGTCATTGTGTGGATGCAAGCAGTGGAAATGCAGCACTATCAACAAGCTCCAAAGGGTTTAGGAAAGGAATCTGGCTCTGTGCAACAAAGCAATCCACTTTTAAGGTTAAAGCAAATCATAACTGAGACAGAAGAACCAGCGTTGTTGCTTTTCTTCAGTAAAGTTTAAATAGACTCTTCATTAGATTCCAAGTGCCACTGTAAATATAATGGCCTCACCAACATAAAATAGATTAAGTAAATTAGCTTTTCTTTCTCAGGTTGGTACTTCAGGAAAATGCACACTCAGTCTGAGTCCATATTCAACATGATTTGCCTTGCTTGTGTTTTTGTTTTGTTTTCTTTTTTTTTCTTTTTATTTTTTTGAGGCAACACATTCAACTCAAGGAAGTGAGCTCAAACCAGCTGGGTCTTTTTGATTGACTTGATTGCTCTTCTTGGAGACTTGAAGACTGCACAATAGATGTTAGCAGAGACTGTCGGCTTTCACATGGAGGATTTTGGAGAAGCCAGGTCTCTTTTTCAGAGCCTGAAAAAGGAGAAGAGAGATGAGAAATGCCTCCTCTAAATTGCTAGGTGCCAAATATTCTATCTGACCTCTGTTTCATCACATTCTTTTAATTCTTTTCCATCAGTTGTAAGTGTACATAACATCAAACATGACTCTTGTTCCCTAAACTTCACGTCTACAGAAAGAAAGGATGAAATTGGAAGGCAAACTGTTTCCAAAACAAACTTCAAGGTGCAGTGAAAAAAGTAAATCACTGGTGTTTGCAGAGATGCTGTTGCTGTGAGCCCCCTCTCCACTGATTGTAATGTACCGCAATCTGACTCATCAAAACAAGCATAAGCAAAAGCTGGTGTTGCAAAGCCTTTTATATCTCTGATTGTGTGTGGTCAGCCATAAAAACCACTCTCAGAGTAAGCCGCTGCTTGTGTGGGTTAGCAGCAGCACATACACAAACAGTCACTAGTGGGACTTCAAGGACTGAATCACTGCTTAATTGATAAAAATAGATGCATCACACTTGCTTCACATAAGGACATAATGTCAAAAGCAGAAAATAAACCCAAAACAAAGTGCTTAACAAAGCCAGGTCTACACAGTTAACTTCTATTGGCCAGTACACACAGGTGACAATAAGCTGTATGAATGGCAATAAAATATTAACATAAACTGGAGTCTGATAGTGATGTTTATGTGGTTATATGACAGGAAATGTTTAAGAACTACTAAAACTTAGCATAACATTAACTGGGAAAAATGTGCATGTGTTGAGTGTGATGATAGACCCAAAGGTGCTGTTACCTGCAGCTTGTTCACCATCTCATCAAACAGTTTTCTAGCTTCTGGGCTATTTGGGTCCTCAAAGTAGTCTTCTATACCAATCTGAACCACGATAGACTTGAGATTGCGGCAAACACCTTGATTGGAAGGAGGAGGAAGAATGAGTGAAGGAGCAGTAATGTATGACTGATCTGAGTTGATCAGAATCAGATTTGATCATGAACGTATCACCAGTAAAACACTGATTGCTACATTGTTGACTTGTCTGTACAGTTGTAAAGAGGAGGTCCTAAACTCACTGTTGAAGTGAAGCAGGGCTTTTGGGGTGACTGGTGTGGATGTGAGAACCAGCATTTCCAGACCTTTCAGACCCTCTCTGCAAACCTCTGCCGCCACCTCCTGGTTGATTTCACTCACATGGTCCAACTCTAACACCTGCAGGCGCATGCAGTTCCTTGCTATACAGATGGATAAGATACAGAAAGAAGGATTTCAAAGAAATGCAAAGTAAAGGTCATGGTAGAACACAGTGAATGAGACACAGTAACAAGCAGAATATAGCAGAATGCTGCTGCCAGGATTTATCACACTGTTGTTAACCAGAGAGTTAATTATTATGTTGTAATGCACCAGCCTCAGCCAAGCCACCCCTTATGGCTTGCTGTGTATTTAACTATCTAGCCAACTATGCTGTCTTAATCAGAGAAATGTGTCTTCTTTGTGTATCTTAATATGTATATGTCGGGTTGTTGTCTTCAATTACATGAAAATAATAACATAAAGAGCTAATGCTTTCATTTTGTAAGGAGAACAGATTAAATGCAGCACCACAAATGTTGGAAGAGCTACAACAAAGCTCAGATAATCAGAATTATGATCTGTAGATTATTATGATTATTATGATTATTATTGTGATTGTTACGAATTATGATCTGTAGATTGAAGGATAAAGTTAACGATCTTGTGCTACAGTTGTTGCGTTTACTTGTTAACTGTGGACTATTTTAGTGAGGAGGAACCACGTTGGATATCAGAATACTGTGTAGCCTTGATGAGAAACAATGGTTCATGGATAACTAAGGTCAGTGGAAACTCAATGGATTGATGTTGTGCAAGCCATTGAGATAGAGTTGAGGATCACTGCCATTTGACAGTTTTACAAAGTTGCAACAAGGACAGCAGGGATTAATATATACACCAATTTATTAATCAGTGGGAAAGGATTTCACATCAAAGCATTTTGGTTCAGTCAAACCTAAATTAGCTGTTTGTCCCAATAATGTGGGTTATTTAAACTGATCTGAATTCTGTCAATAAGCACGCTCAGCAGACGTTCTCTCAGTATGTCTAATTTTATTAAATTGGATTTTGATCCAACTGCTCATGTGTGGCTGGATAGCTAAGAATTTCTGCTTGATTCTGACTTCAAAATAGACTCAAGGTAAAAGCACACCCATAACTTTACACTGCAATGTTTACCAAGTGATGCCAATCCCTGAATCCCACATCCAGCCCCACCCACGCCGAGAGCACGGAGGTGTGGCCAGCATCTTCCAATGGTCTGTAAACATCGGTTACTGAAGCGAGCAGGTTGCTGGCTACAAGAAACAAACATTTCACTCAATGTACAGTCACAGTAGAGCTTTTAGTTACACATAGCTCTAAAGAAAAAACAAATCATATATTACCATGGATGTAGGGGTGCCACCTGTAGAGAAATAATGTCTCTACAACCTGCCCCAAGGGCCCAAATCACCTCCTGACCAACTGGATCTGTTGCACTCCTGAGAGAAAACAAACATAACACAGTTAGGTGAAGTATTATATACATCAGTGGTTGATGAAGTGGCCAGGGTGCAAGTTTTCAAAAGAGTTGGGATTAGTGTGTGGTAGTCTACCTGTATGTTACAGCCTGGAGGGCTCGGCAGTAGCAGCTGGCCAGCCAAAGAGAACGATCAGTCAACAGGTTGGGGCAATGTGAAATCTTCAGTATCAGCAGGTTACTTCCAGTGGCCTTTAACAACGCCTCCAAACCCTCCTCAAGACAGCCACTTAGACAGAAATGCAATGGAAGGTCAAGAGAAAAAGGCAGACAGAGAACAAGGAGTAAGTCTTACATCCTTTATTGCTTCAAATCCAATAACTCTTCAAGCATCTGCAGCACATTACAAATATGCTCCCATCCTAAAATGATCCTGAATGTACGCACTAAGAGCAGGGTTTATTTTCTGTCTGCATTATAACACCATATTCATTAGAAATTGTTTCGCACAAACAACTTCACTTTCTTCTCATAAACATATTAAAATCTTTGCTTGACTTCTTCCAGGAAATAAAAACTGATATTTCACATGCTGAGTATAATTAGACAGCATATTTTCATCACCTATTCTCTTTCTTGTGTGTCTCACCGTGTGCTTTTAAGGTAGTCTTCCTTGGTTTCCTTCTTACCACGCTGTCTTGGTTTAAGGTTTTGCAGGATGAGAGAGTGTGTTTGGGTGCACCACTGAGACAATGTGCTCAGGAACTGAAGAAAAAAAATGAACATGAAGTTGAGAAACTTTTGCCATAAAGAATACACTCACTACTGCTTTCACTAGTGCCTTGAAAGTGCTCTTGATTACAAAACAAATACAACTAAATGTGGAAAATGCACCTTGGAAGAAATGCGAGCATTCTCTAGCAGCACTCTGGTCCACACAGCTGGGTGGCGGGCCACAAACCGCCAATTGCGGCACACCTCAGCAGCTCTCAGCAGAGTTTTAGTATCCAGGTAGGTGAAGATACAGAACAGGGCTGCACGCATCTTCAGGATCTCCGGACTGATCACCTCGTTGGATTTGGACGGGCTCTTTTCATGGCGGCATTGCTTGGAGTAGACCCCATCTGAACGACCTGTAGGAAGAAACGAGTCTTTAAAAGCTTCTTAGGCTGCTCATTTTATCTGCTACTGGACCGTACCAGTTTGAGACTGTGACACACATAAGGTTCTTCTCCTATAACTTTTAATTCATGGAAAAGCCTTTTATATAAACTTATTCATGTAGCAGTTATGCAATGAATATGAGCATAAAATGCAGACTGCTGGTTTATCAAATACAGCTCTTTAATATGAGGAATTCTCTATTTCAAGGGCTCATTTGTAATTAGGCAAATGGATATAACCAAAAATTAAATGATAATTTTAAACACTTTTTCAAGAATTTTCAGTGAATGAACATATTTATATAACAAAAGATTTTCTTCCTTTGTGAAGCTTTGACATGCATTTACTCTGAAGTTTTATGCTCCTTTTTCCTTCCCATTTGGTTCAGGTTGATTTTTGTTTGATCTCTTCACAGAATGCTGCAGCACAAAAATGCTCTGACTTTTACAGACATTTATTTCCTGGAAAGTCTCATCTGGCCTTTCTATTCTGGATGTTTCAGAGTGCTTTGCTATATGTGATGAATGACCTGTATTTCCGTTGGTTAAGTCTTCAGCTACTCGGAGGAGGCTCTTCACTAGACTGGATGATGTGAGGGACTGTTTTTTTTACTCTGGAAAGAATACTGCAATTGCACACCACATCAATCCAGGTCTCCCTAAGCTCACCAGCTGAACCAAAGCTGTTGATTTGGTCACTGCTTTTGTTGGATTTACCTTTCCAGCTTAGGAAAGAACAATTTCATGAGTATAAGGAGTCAATCAACAATATTAGCAATATTATCACAATATAGCCAAAATATGACTTAGGCAGCTAGAAGGCTAATGAAATGTCGATAACAGCTTTGAAACAAGTGTAAAATAACTCTTGAGCCCTTAAAATAAAAAGTTCTACATCTTAAAGACCTGTCATTTCTATGTGCTACTTTATGTAAACCATTATACAAAATCCTTCCCAGATTCATCTCTAACCCTGTTAAAAAAATATTCTGTCACATGGTGGCGCCAATCTTCAAGCAAAAAGACACAAACCTTTTTCTTTGCTTCTCTTCATTCAGTCTACTGCTATCCACTGGATAATGCTATGTGACCAATCCAAGCCTGGCTTATGCCTCTCAGCAAGATCGCTCCTACATGACTCACTTCGTCTTTGGCCTTGGAAGGTGTCTGCTCACAGCCATCAGGGCTATGAACCAATACTTGCTCCCCACTCTCTCTTTCTTTCCTTCTCAGACACACCACCTACACTCAAGATTGCCAAATGAACTAAAAAAGCCAAGCAGTGTTTTACACGATGAACACAAAAACTGTGTTCTAGCAGATTAATACCATCCAATAAATCCTGGCAGAGACTTTCCTGATAAGGAGAACTACGTCAGAGGGAAGGGATGCCAGTATCGTGTGAAGTTACGCGAGAGAAATTTTTTCACCTAATTTGACGGTCATGGTTGTTCATATGATTGTGTCACAAAGCTCAGGCCCACTTGCACTCTATTCCAGATCCAACTGGTATTTTGAAACCCAACAGCAGGGGAAAAGCAAAACACAAAGTGTAGCAGCAGTGAGTTTAAGGATACTGGCAGGACAGGAGGATAACAGAGAAATGAACATCTGTGGTGCAGCTGAGCGGTGCAGGAAAGCCTGGCTATTTAACATGGCTCTACACAAAGCTTAATATGAATGGAGGAAGTGAGCCAGTATAACACAGAGATGCTGTATTGCACAGACAAGTAGAGAACTGGCAGCGATATATGACTAAAGCTGCTTTTCAGCCTTTTTTTTGCAGATGGCCTGATTATAATGTATTTTGTTTCACATTTCAAAGTTTACTCGGTTTTATCTGCATTTTAACCACAATGCATGTCTAGTCTATAATCATGTGAGTGATTTACACTTTCTAACTTAAAATTTTGATTTAACAAGAGATCCAAATCTACCACCTGTCTAATGAGAGCTATTTTAAGGCCCTTACTAAGTTAATCCTAGCTCCTATGTGTCTGAGTTACTAGCTGGATTTATGTGAGATACAGGGCGCACATTTATATAAATGTCCACTCCTGTTTTTTGTTAACAAGTTCCCAGCCAGTTGTTACCTGTATTTGGGCGGTATGCTGCCCTGCTCTGGTGAGGATAGGGTGCAGCAGACTGCTGGACTTCAGCTACAGCTCTCCTCTCCTGCTCCCACATCTCCACTTCAGACTCTGTGGTCCGGGAGCCAACATCTGATACGTCTCCCTCATCACCTTCGGTGCTGTTCCTGTAAGGTCGCCGTTGCCAGTTCTGGATAGCCTGTTTACGAAGACCCCAGTTTCTCGACCCGCATCCAGGTGAACGCTCATAACCCCCCTCGCCCAGTCGGCACTGCATGTGATAGTACTGAGCCTCGGGACACTCCTCCATGGGATGCATCTCAACGCTGTCACTGTCATAGCCCCCTGAGCCTTGTGAGACGGATTTGATCCTCCTGCAGCAGAACAGAAGGTATTGATCCATATAATTAGTTTCTTTCTTATTTGGTTTAATAATCAAATGTACTGTATCTTACACTAAAAACAGAAGATTAATTTTGGTAAAACTAAAGTGTATAAAAATAATCATTAAATAACAGTGTGACAGGGAAAAATAAGCACTCTTGTGTGAGGTAAATGTGAAACTACTGATGGAAGCCAGTTGAAAGCTAAGGAAACCCACCAACTAATACCTCTGAAATGCACTATTTTACCCAGAAATAACAGTATAAAAATGACAGATTGTGATTTTGACTAGTCTGCTTCTTGGTCAGGCACAGTCATAACCACAAGGTTGCCAGGCAACCAGTGGAAACTGCAATAACTCAATGTGCCAAGACATGAAATATCTCTTTAAATATAAACTCAATCTGTTAGGGTACATTAAGTTTCTTCCTCATTTGTCAATGAAAATTTGATTTTTTTATTTTATTTATTTTTTTGCTAACTTTTATTTTTTACAACACTTTTAGGCAGGTGGCAGCTATCAAATAAAATGAACTGCTAAAAGATAAAACAGTGAATGACTGACATAGCGCAGATGCTTTATATAGGATTTACAACAGAATGTGTATGAGCATCTTTTCCTCATACAAACTGATCTCATTATCATAACATGCTCCAGGGCAGCATAACCAATGAGAACTTAATAATAGGTGGGGGAAACATACTGTACTCCCTCTTGTCTTATCTTTCTGAATGTCTTGTTCACCAGTAACTGTTCATATTCTGTCATTAACCCATCACCTTCCATCTGTTTGACACGTTGCAACAAAAATTATGCATTTAGTCTGATGACTGTTACACAAATATTTGTTGAGGTCATAGTCGATAAGTCACAAAAGCTGTTGCACATTAGAGAAGCTGACCTTTACTCCAACTACAGGCAAGAATTTATTGATCCTGGATGAATAGCTATTAATAACTAACGGCAGAAGTCTTAGAGGATTGCTTCTGGTCACACAGTGTGCATTTGTGTGTATGTATGTCGTGCCGTCAATGATTCAGTAGGGAAGGCCTGACAGGTTCTGAGTGACGTCACGGCAGGAAACACATTCACATACCAACTGGGGATGACAGCTGTGTTAGTCAGAGTACTACAGCATGGCCATGTGTCTGAAGCTAGCAGCAGAGACCCAGAAATACTTCAGTCACAGCCCATGTGGTGAGACATTCACCCTGCATCTCAGCACTGCTACTGAATGAAAGTCTGACTAAAACTGCAGTCTACTCCTCATAACACAGTGTTCAATATTGCACGACATAGTCATATGATAATATCATGATATAATTATCTCAATGTAAATGTCAATGTGTAAAAAAAATGCTGAAGAGGTAGAGACAAAAAAAGCAAAACTTTGATCATTTTTTTCCCCACAGGAAGCAAACTAACACCTTCAAAGCAGATCCTCTGCTTTATGAACACAGAAAACTGATGTTAAAGCAAGTGGATCTGCTCTTTCACACAATAACCTTTTGATCCTTATTTTACATTATTATGAGATAGAAAGCAACCAACAATAATGATGCTCCGCTATCTGCTTTCCACCATTTTTTTGGAGGGAAAGTAATTGGAACAGCTCTTCTTACAAACATTTTGACAATAGACAGACAAGTTGTGCCCCAAAGACCGTGGCCAGTGAGCACAGTGGATGATGGTTAAAAGCTCTGTGGCTTTTACCCTACCCTGATGGTAGATAAAACACTGAGGTACAATAAATTCATATAAATTCATTCAATAGCCTGGAGCTCATGAATTTCATGCTGCATAAAAAAAATAAAATAAATAATAATAATAATAAAAAGAACACACACACAATAAAGAAAAAAAAAAAAAAAAGACAGACAGACAGACCTTTTCTTATGAGACTGCATGGGATGGTTCATTAAAAAACTTAGATAACTCTTTCTTAACTCACCAGTGGAAGTCCCTGTCGGTGAGGCTCTATGGGTCCTTAAAGCTCCTTATGGTACATTGGTGTTTTAGATTCATTACATTTCAGACTAATGGTAAAAGGCAAAGGTTGGACTCTGCAAATGTGGACCAGGAATGGTGTGCTGCTGACCTACCCAGTGCTGGGGGAGGAACGTCTCTCTGACACCTGGTACATTCCCCGAGTGCTCCCAGAGATGCTGGAGTTTCTCTGAAGAGAGACAAGCCAAAACAGACAGAATATTTGATATGTTACACACGCATTTGTTCTACAGTCATTTAGCAGACGCTTTTAGCCAAAGCGACTTACATCAGAGAGTAACTGAAATTTGTATAAATTTCAGCTCCTGAAGAACTGGAGACATCTACAATTCTTTGACTGCATCATTAATATCCCCTTAAACTGCAGTTTACACCAGTTTAATATGACAAGATTTTCTAAATGATAAAAAATATGAAGATAATAAAATCAGTACAATGTATTGCATACTCCATTATCAAACACTGAATTACCATTCCTTTAGAAAAGATAAAGGGTATGGAGATGAGTGCAAAAACTTCCCATCCAACAGAGAATAAAATGATTGTGATGAAACAGCCTATTTTTGCAGTTATCATGGGAAAGTTTGCTAAATGGGCTCTGACAGCAGACATTTTTATATATATATAAAAAAAAGAAATCAAATCCTGACTCAAATGAACAACACAGCTGCTCCTTTAACTGTAGACATTAAATTATTCTAATTAAAAGCACAGCATGGCTGAGTATTGATTACATGTCATTTAGCAGCATGCTTCCAGAGCATGCACTGCACAGATTAATACAGCAGCTTAGCAACGACTTTTTGATTCAAATCCAAGTCAGTCAGTCAAGGGGTATTGTGAATGACTCGAATTAAAGAAGTGGACTCGGTCTGCCTACAAACACAGGAAGCGGACCACAAAACAAAGTGCATTGTGGGTTCAGCAAACGGCATCATGAATAAAAGCAATGAAAACATAAGCACGTGTGGGAAATCCAGCTCCATATTTAGCTCTTATGTACTAGAAACAGAAGTCTACATTAAACAATATGAAGTTTTCTTCTTCGTTATGCTTCTCGTCTTCTCCTTCAGTAATTCTTGGTGCAGCGCCGCCTCTAGCAGACAGTAGAACACGTCATTTAAAAGGTCAGATTCTTTTGAGTAGTGCTGTGTGAACACAATCTCGGTCCAGAAGAAAAAGACAATAAGTCTTGGATTTGTTGCAGGTATAGTTTATACATAATAAGCACTGATTGGAGGATTTTAATTATCAATAAGTAAAGTTGAGATGTAAAAGCTTAAAATTCTAAAATGTAAAAAAGTGGCCTGTAGCAGTGACCTGGCTAAAGCCTTCTGCAGACAAACAAGATCAGGGCTGCTAAGTTAAGACAGGAGGAAAACTAAGATGCATTGGTCAAGATGTGATACAGTATTGTTCGAACCGGACCTCTGCAATGTTCTCAGAACACAGGTTTGTGTATCTATTTGTTTTAAGATTAGATCAAAGCTCAGACAAAAAAACACAATAAATCTAAAACATTTTATTTGCTGCTCTGCAAGCAGAAGAAAATTTTAAATCTATTTGGTCTTAGGTGGGAAACCTGATGCTCACTCGATTCGCCCGAGAACAAATTCCTCTTGTCACTTTCACACGTCCCTCGAGGCTGCCTGTGCACTGATGTGTGAAGTGTTTGCACGAGTGCATACACATATACGAGTGTGTGAAGCAGTGCCAGGTAGAACTCTTTGTACCAGACCGCCGACGTGCCACAGAGGGAAAATGTGCACAAACACAGACACTGTCCCTCCCTCTCTGCCTCTCTTTATCTCTGCTTGACTCGCACAGCTTGTTTCTGGCCTTCCTCCAGTGAAACTGGACCATTCCTGGACAGACTGCAGTGCAGGCATAATGTTGAAACGTCTCCAAAAAACATGGATGGAATAAAAACACATTCATCTAAAGAGGCTTGGTCAAAATTCAAATATAACTTAGCCTTTATGATAACGCTCCTTCTTTCTCTGTTACAAAGACAAAAATTACAAAGAGGCACAGTCTAATGAAAGCTGCACTGTCCTTGTTTCACGTGAGAAAACACTTTAATTCAGAATGGAATGAAGGAGTGGAAACAAGTCATCCATTCCTTCTCTCACTGTCTGTCTTAAAATTGCTCTGTGGCTCTGAAACCTGTCTCCTAGGAGATGAGGGCGACCTTGCAGATGCCAGATGGAGTGACGAAGAGTCAGTCTGTGAAGGTGGGTGGCCGGTTGGGTGACATCTCTGGGCTTCCCTTGACAGCATAACAAGGTACCAACTAGTCTAAGTGTGACTCCACACATGTACTTGTCATACTGGTTATTCACAGAAATTAAATTTAAATTAAAAAAGAGCTTGTCTAAATGTAGGCACCAGTTCAGGTCAGTAACTTAAAATTACTTTAAAAAGGAGAAAAAAAATGCATATTTTGATTACTGGAAAATATTAATGCTGCATAATCACCCCACTTTAGAATCCCTAATCAACGTAACATGCTTGTTTTTTGAACGCTGGAGCACAGAGAGAACCCACACCAGGCAAACTTCACACAGAAAGTCCAAGCAGAGGTTAGAACTGGGGACTTTCTTGCTGTGAGGAGTTGGTGTTAACCTCCATTATACAAACTTAGCAATCAATGATGCTGATAATATCTGAGGATAGAACTTTACACACAATTAAAAATCAAAATGAAAAGAGTAAATTTGTCTCAGGCAGATCTGGACCACATTGCATCTGATTAAAAATCAAGCTTAAACCTTGAGAGATATAGCAAGAGTTTGTTTCCATGGCAGCACACACATTTGCATAATATAAAACAGGTCACCTTTTTCCAAAGGTGTTGGATAATAATTTGAGTAAGTGGCATTTTAAGAACAGCCTTTGGCTGCTTTTATATATTTTTTTCTTTTATCACTGTGTAATATGGCAAAGACAAAAGGGAAAAGGCTCATTACAAGTACTCAGCAACTCGATTCCCCCTCTTTTGCAAAGAGCTCAAATCCAGCTGCTTTTCATGTGAGTACACTTTCTGGTAAGGACAAACTCTACTGCAGAGCCTCTGTGTTTCCACAGATTTAGTGATGAATGCTAAACACAAAAGGATGAAGTCTCTTGTTTCATGTTGTAAACATAAGTCTGCTCTAATGATCTCCTTGGTGAACAAGTGTCAGTTGATCAAAAGATCAAGATAGAGTACCTCTGTTTGAAGAGAGGTTCACAAAAACTTCCTAGCCTTTACAACTCAAGAGTTCTGGATATCTTTAGGTCCAAAAGACCAAATTTATGACTCTGTATTCTCAATGTTAAAATTTATTTTCATAGTAAGAATAACGTAATGGCATTTATTCAAAGTTTGGTAGTCCACTACTGACAGTTTACACCCAAAAGAAAATAAACTTAGCACAAAAAGTAAGATAATTTGTGCTTGATTTTTTATTACTCCCCTTTAATAATACCAATTGGTGTTGGATTATACATTGTTGGAAAGCCTAATTAGTCACCTTTAACATGAGGTTTAACTTTTAAGGATCATGCTTTTTTTTATTGACAATACCCAACAATGACAACAGACAATGATAAATGAAACCAAAAACAGAAAAGACACTAGGACAGGGCACAAGGGTCATCCCCTACCCCACAGATTCTCCCCCCAGACCCCCACATCCACACCACACTTACACCAGCCTTATTATGATGATGTAACTGTAACTCAGAGATATGCGAGTGTCTCAACTAAATGCATAAAAAGGAGAGGTGTAGGTGAGTACAATACAATGTTAGTACAAGTTTGGACACACTTTCCATTTGAATTTACTGGGAAAATGTGTCCACACTTTTGACTGGTTCTGTATATTCCATGTATTATGCCTGGTTTTATGTGTCTTTTTTCTTTCTTTCTTTGCTGTTTTGTTTTGTTTTCTTGGTTTATTTGGGTCTTATCCCCCTTTCCCCTCCATGAAATTTGTTGTAAATGTGTCTGATCTTAATGTGTTAAAGGATCACGCTTCTGTGGAATGAGCAACACATCTAAATGTGTGGATGGCACCCCACTCTTGTGTTCGGATTCAAGTGCTGCCAGGTGTGTATCAGTCTCAGACGTACTGGTGCCTTAATGGCACCTAATTAATAGAAATATCTGAATGAGATACTGGAGCCTGTGGCGACCCCATATCTCCAGAATCTGGGACCTAACTCTATCCTCCTGGATGACAATTTGCTTCGCAGAGCCAGAATCACAGAGTACCTCCAGATTTTAGGAGCTAAGAGGATGAAATTACCTGCTGTGAGTCCAGACCTCAACCTAATTGTGAGATCAGCTTCAGGGTTCAAGGTTTCTTTATCGATACCCATGGGTAGATTTGTTTTACAGAATTGTTTTACAATGGCAGCATTTGGTGTTCCCTAACAAAACAAAAACATACACTGAACCTGACGAGACAGGTACTTGGTCAAGTGACAAAAAACTACAAGTGCTTCGCTAAGTCAATATAACAGCAAGAACAAGTAAAAAGCAAAAATACAATAAATAAGATCAAGACAAATAAAAACAAATGAATAAAAAACACAATACAACAACAATAGAAAACCTTCGGAAAATAAAACTCTGGAAAAAAAAACAGGATAAGAACATAGAAATTAAGTGTCTCAAGGATAAATAGAGCTTAAAAAATAGGATGAATAAATACACTAAAAAACAAATAAAGTGCAAATGTCAATGCTTCTTATTGAGCTCAGTGATGGCAAAAGGAACAAAGTTGTTTTTGTAACAATTTGTCCTGCACTTTGGGACAAAAATCTCCGTCTGAAGAGAAGAAGTTTAAATTGACTCCGTAGAGGATGAAAGTCATTATAAAGAATTGATAAAGCAATCCTCTGTACCTGTTTAGTGTACAGAGAGGCTTGACAAGGCTGTGACTCACCAATCAGGCGACTGGACCATCATTTGGTTCAGTAAGTTTTTCTGTATAACAGAGGTCTGATCGAACTATGCCACCAAGCAGATAGATGAAACCGACTCATTAAAAGAACAATAAAACAGAGTCAAGATTGTTTTGGCATGCTGTATATGTTAAAGTGACCAACACAACCATGCTGGTTGACCTTCAACAACTTTGGGTTGAATAATGGGATTCCATCTCACCGTAAAAACCAGCATGAGGAGGAGGTAACAATGAATAAAGTGTAAAAGTGGGCAATATGTGGTGTTTTGTTTTTGTTTTTTTTAACCACCACTAAGGTGGGTGTTATGTTTTCACAGGCATTGGTTTGGAAGAAGGAATAAATAATTAGATTTTAGGGGTGATACAGATTACCGCCTGGATCCAGGAAGTTTTTTTTAAGGATTCTTTACTATTGGGAAATAGAGATAATTTTGCTATTACATATTCTAACTCACCAGTTAATACCCAGAATCACCTGGGAGCACAATCATCTAATCCATCAAGCAACTCAAAACAAGATGGAATACCCACAGGACAAGATTGCTGGGGAATATGGCTTTGTGATAAATCTGTGAGAGACACAACTAGTCATTTAATGATTGTGACAGTGCTTTTGTTAAACACTGGCCTGTGTTTAACTTGTCTTCTGGCTCTGTTAAAACTCCTTGCAAGTAAAATCCAGCTGTGCCTCTCATCGATTTGAGTGTCCGTCATTCATTGAGAATTTTTCTAAAAGTGACTAATCAGGCTTTCCAACAATGTATAATACATCATTGTTAAAGAGGAAAAATAGTTAACCAAACTCAAATTGCCTTACTTTTTGTATTAAGTTCCAGCTACGTTTTTGAATGACCTTGAGTAACAATGACATTATAATAGTGTAGAATCTAGTAAATTAGTACACAAGACATGTGACATGCTCAGAATACAAACTATCATTACCCATATCAGCATTTGGCAGTTTTCAATAACAACTTTATCTACATTTGTCCCTGTAGCACTGATTTCTTCTCATCATTTTCTTCCCACAAACCTCCTCGAACACATCATTTCTTCAATGCCCTGAGCTGGTTTTCTTATCAACTTTCTTTCAAAAACAGTATGCGAATAAAAACAGAAGCTGAATGTTTTAGCAGATGTAACTAAAATTTCCTTTGTTGATAATATTAGAACATACCTCTGCAAGGTTTATTGAAAGCAATAATCCTACAGTCAATTAAAAGAGAGCAAACAATTCATGAAGTCAGATGAACAATAAAGGAGCTGAATAACTTATAGAAACTTCAAACATGCATTCACACACACTAATGATCTTGTTTGTATTACAAACCATACATTTAAAATCTCAGCTCTAACTTAACACATATTCATTGTCCATCCCACTTTATTTTCCATCAATCGATAAGTTTCAGTTGATTAAACTTCATTTGCTGGTGAATGAAAACAAGCATTGCTGTCCTTCACCTTTGTAAAGCTGAGCAGATTCTGTTGCTTCAGGTACCTTAAACCAGCAGTTCCCAAATTATTTTTCTTGGGGATCCCTTTCATGCAAATACTAAAAAACCACGGACCCCTGCTCCACCCTGTACCAAAACCATGCTTGGTTTTGTGAGATTCTCACCATTAATAATGTATTCTGTCTGAGTCCAGTCCTTTCATAAAGCCAAAGTTTAGCCTTACTTCTTTTTCATAATTTTTTGACAGTAATCACAACTGCTCTAAATTTTTAAAGCCTCGGGGACCCCCTGTCCTCTTTGGGTGACCCCTTTGAGGGGGTCCCAGATCCCAGGCTGGAAACCACTGCCTTAAACCATCTGGGCTTTGCACAAAAGTTCCTTAAAGTACAGTAAGACAAGAAGTCTATATGTGAAAAATTACAAAAAAAAGAAAAAAATTCAAATTTTATGTAATCAAACAGACAAACTGAGAAGATGCGAGTAATATTGTATCATTGTGACTGAAATGTCCCACTGAGTGTGATTATAATCAAGTCAGTGAGGTATTTTAAAGGAATCTGTGTGGTAGCTTTATATGTTAAATATATGAGTAAAGTATTCAAGGATCCAAACCTGCCGTCCAGTCCCTTTTGATGCTTGCAGGCTGCAGCGTCCCAGGCTGCCGTTTGGTGTGGTGCCGCAGCTGCTGATGATCTGAAGCTGTTTTTCAGCACGGTCAGCTCGGTCCAGCAACTCCTCAATAAACTGCTGCAAGCGCACCTTAGCATTGGCTTCACGTGCCGCCGTCTCCTGCAGGAACTGGTCAATCTGGGCAACTTCTCTGCAGACAGAGGTTCGGAGGGAACAATAGTAAGGTGTCATTCGATAAACTGAGGATTATACCTGATTTGCAAAAGAGTGAAAAATGTGTCAGTGAACAAACTGCAGACCTGCCAAACCTTTGTAGTGGCAGAAAGTTACACACTCAGAATACATGATTATGAGTTGAGACACTACTTTCCACTTATTTGAAAGAATTAAGAAAAAATCTCTCAAGTGTGCAGAAAATAGGCAAAATGATGCCCGGTGTCAAAAACAAATACGCAATAGAAACACAGAGGGAGATAGGAAATGCAGGATGAGATACACAAAAGCTACTGGATTTCTATACCACAGAGAGCAGGCCCAAGTTCCTGTCATTTCAAAAGAGTGTGTTACCAAGACACAGACGCAAGCAAAACAGGAATTCAGAGGGTTTGGTTTCTACTAACTGCTTGCTATATGTTTCTGGCTTTTCTTGCTACTATTCATTTCTGCAATCTGAAAAAGCTATAACAGTATTCAGATTTACTGATTTATTATTTCAGAAAGCTTCACTGATCCCAAAGGCATCTCATTACATGCATATGTATCAATGTATACATGACTATATAATGATGCATGCATATAGTGTGAATATACTTGTAGATAATTTATTTACAGTGATGCCTACAGCAAAAGAATTAAAAATAGACCAACTTTAACCAATCACATCTGCATTAAATGAGTTCCTGATCATTTTATGGCAGTAGAAGATTGCTCTGTTTTTGTAGCATTAACAATTTTTGGAATTCCCAGAAGCATTCAGCCATCCTTTGTGAACGTCTAATTGTGTCCCTATGAAAAGCCCTACTCTCTGTTTTCCAAACAATGCTGTCAGGAGACCTTAACAAGGCAATTCAGAGAGAGCCAAGAAAACCTTTAAAAAGTTCAGGCCATTACTGGAGACATGCAATCTGTGCCTGTTCGGTTAAAATAGATCTGAGCTGATGAATTCAGCCAAGTCACTCGTCAGTTTGGGTACATCATGTCCAAATGCTCCCACAATGTTAAAAAAAAAAAAAAAACAGCTGGGCAAGCTTTGAATTAGGAAAGGTTTTTTTCTGTCTTTTATTGTTTTCATTGTTTATTTTTTATTAAATGTGATTCACATTGTAATTTTTAAATGTGAAACGTGCTCTATAAATAAACTTTACTGACTTACCTATATGAGCACTGCTACTAACATCATACAAAAACACTATGAATTTCCCTGAAATGGGGACATTCTGAGATAAAAATAGCTCAGTGTCTGGCACAGTTAACTTTTCTAGTCTTCAGGCAAAGATGATAAAAATATGAATCCAAAATTAGTGGAGGTGGCTGACTGCAGGACAGACATCAAAGTAATATCACATCTGTAAATAAATTATCAATTAATCAGGAAATAAGTTCAAAATTAAAAAGCTTCTCTTTCTGATTTGATCAATTTATTTTTGTATTTTCTATGTGTTTATAATGTGAGATAACATAAGAAGTCACACAAAACTGGGTGTAAAGGCATTACAAGCAGCTTACTACAGTCTAATACTGGGAACCCTTATCAAACAGTACCCTTAAATCCAGGTTAAAATATGTTCTGCTCTCACTATGAAAGAACTTCAGATGGGTCCCCTTGAGGCCAGTGGACTCCTCTGGAGACACAAAACTGATGTAATACATTTTCTTCTAATCAGTTGCATCATTTTCTCAGCAGATACACTTAAATTGATTCATAGGTAGCAGCCATTCAACGCTCCAAGCAAAATTTGTCAGTCAACGGTATTCTCAGGTGATACGTCCATGTGGGGTTCTCACTTGGATCGCTCCCTTTCACAGCAGGTGATCATTTCTCATCATTCTGCAATCCATTATTATAATGAAAATATTTTTAAGCAGATGATAATACACAGTATGCATACTCTCCAAAGGACAAGGAGACAAACTTCTGTACCACTGTTCTCTTTCTTTTCCAAGTATTGTTTGTACAGTTTAGTAAAGTGCTTGAAGTCATTGCCATGTAACAAAGCTTACACCTATCAAATGAGATTACTGCTGCAAGATGGTATGATATCCACAATAATTTAAGATCAGCAATTTCACCTTCAACAAACCATCTTCAAACCATCGCTGATCTTTCTCTTTGCTTCACTGTGGGGATTACGCAGAATGGCAAAACATAAGAGCACACCTTTTTGAAGATGCTAAACCACTTTCTGTGTTAAAATAATTACTTTGGGCATTAAAAGATGTTTGATTGTCACAGTTAACCTTTTAAAACCCAAAGGTCTCTAACAGGGGACTATGAGAGGAGATGTTGTGAAGTTCGTAAACACTGAGGACTGGAACGCAGGGAAAACAACACTAACTAACAGCAAACAGACAGAAGCAGCAAACAGAAAGCAGTGGACAAAGGAGGAACTGAAACCAATGGATTTAAATACACTGAAGGATAAACAAGGCACAGGTGAGGGGAATTAAAAAATACAACCAGGTGAACTAACGAGCTGAAACCTAAAAAAAAAGCAACACAGAACTAAACATGAATAAAAACCAAGAACAAAAACCATGAACATAACAAAAGCAAAACACACGAAACAAGAACATAAACCGTGAATGATGACATATCATTTGTATTAACAGCTGGTGTTTCAGCCTTTTTTTAAACTTGTGTGTCTATAAACCTGATTATAATGGAAAAAAAAAACTGTGGTGAACCTTCATTTTCAAGTGTCTTGGAGTTTACCCCTCTCATATCTGAATAATTTATTTTGCATGTTTTTTTTTTGTTTTTTTTAAATAACAGTTCATATCCAGAATGTGAGATTGGCTGTTCAGACATCACTCTTGGTCCTTCCCCAACAAACATTGGCTGGTTGTTGATTGACAAACTATTTCTACCAATGTAATTTGATTCATTTCTTTCATTTCTGTCTGCATGGTATTCGCTGTAGAAAGTCCAACTGAATTCATTAAGGACATGAGAGGGTGAATAATGAGATGTATTGATATCATCTACTTTGTAAAAACGAGGATTTATTTTCATAAAGTATCCATTAGATGTACACAGAGAACACTTGTCCAGCCACTTTTTTCAGTGAACTACTGCTGTGAGGAAGCATGAGACGTCTGTCTTCATCAACTCTACATTATGAAATGCTGGAGGACGGATGCAGAACAGTCTATATGTAACACTGCATCATCCTGCTGTGTAAGCTGCATCTCATTGTAATTAATGACTCCACTTATCATTTACTGTGATTCAATAATCAAAGCTGAATCTAATGTGTCATAATGTTAAACAGTACAAGGCAGCTGTTTTCGTCTCATTCTACAAGTTAGCAAATAAAAAGAAAAAAAACAATGACAGTATTGTTTTAAATCAGCCTGCAATCGGTAGCTTATCTCAATCAGGACTTCTACAGTCAGTCATTGTTGAGACTTGTTAGTATGCAACCTAATTTAGGCCATTTGTGTTTGGCAGCTGCATATTCATGCAGTTTGTCTTAATTAATAATTCAGTTGTATCGGAGTTTCATTTCTTTACAGACAGAAACACCAGGAGGAACCATCACAGGAATATTTTCCCCTCTCTCCCAGAGTGGGAGAAATGCCTGGCAGGCTTATTATTCAGAATAAGAAAACAGTCAATGTAGAAATCCTCCTAACAGGCTAGATGGTAGAAAGGGTGGATCGGAAAAAGGGAAGGAAAGGGGGAACATTTCAAACAGATACATCCTCATGTAAGGAGAAAAAAGTCAGACCTGAAAGACAGAGAAGGAGACAGGAAGGGGATGAAGGGTGGGAAGGAGAGAGGGCACAAAGACAAAGGTAAAAGCACATTGCAGAGGCTTAAACAGACAGCGAACAGAAGCAGAAAAACCAGGAGGTTTTATAGAGGAGGGGAGGGAAATGGGATGCACCATCTTCCTTAAGTCAATCTTAATTTCCAGACACACACGTACAGAATTACACGCACACCCTCTCTCTCACAATGTGAATCAGTTACACCGCATGAAATTACACCTCAAGGTGAAAAACACTTCTGTGTGTTTACACCGTCACTTGGGGAGTTGAAAAGGAAGAGTGGCATCTTTCCTGGTTTGGAGTGTGTTTCTAACCAAAAGACTACTTCATGTTACATATTTGCAACCATACATACATATTTGTGTTTACATCTTAGCTAAAGGCACAACAAAGTTTGCTTCACTTGTCTTTACTATCTCTGAACATCCACACTGACTTTACAGACGTGGACAAAATTGTTGGTACCCTTCAGTTAATGATAGAAAAACTCACAATGGTCACAGAAATAACTTGAATCTGACAAAAGTAATAATAAATAAGAATTCTATGAAATTTAACCAATGAAAGTCAGACATTGCTTTTTAACAATGCTTCAACAGAATTATTTAAAAAAATAAACTCATGAAACAGGCCTGGACAAAAATGATGGTACCCTTAATTTAATATTTTGTTGCACAACCTTTTGAGGCAATCACTGCAATCAAACGATTCCTGTAACTGTCACTGAGACTTCTGCACCTCTCAGCAGGTATTTTGGCCCACTCCTCATAAGCAAACTGCTCCAGTTGTCTCAGGTTTGAAGGGAGCCTTTTCCAGACGGCATGTTTCAGCTCCTTCCAAAGATGCTCAATAGGATTTAGGTCAGGGCTCATAGAAGGCCACTTTAGAATAGTCCAATGTTTTTCTCTTAGCCATTCTTGGGTGTTTTAGCTGTGTTTTGGGTCATTGTCCTCTCGCAAGACCCATGACCTGCGACTGAGACCAAGCTTTCTGACACTGGCCAGCACATTTTTCTCTAGAATCCCTTGATATTCTTGAGATTTCATTGTACCTGCACAGATTCAAGACACCCTGTGCCAGATGCAGCAAAGCAGATCCAGAACATAACAGATCCTCCTCCATGTTTCCCAGTAGGGACGGTGTTCGTTTCTTCATATGCTTCATTTTTCCATCTGTAAACAGAGCTGATGTACCTTGGCAAAAAGTTCCATTTTGGTCACATCTGTCCATAGGACATTCTCCCAGAAGCTTTGTGACTTGTCAACATGTAGTTTGGCAAATTTCAATCTGGCTTTTTTATTTACATAAATTGTTTATCATTTTAAAAGAAGCAAAGACCTTGTCTCAGAATAAAACTCAAAAGCCTTTTATTTCTGGTTTTGTAAATCATGCTTATTCTGATATCATGTTGGTTCTGTTGGGTTTTGTTTGGTTTAACTTCTGTGTTCTCTTTTCTTAGCTTTTGCTTTTATCATACTGCAGTGGTAACCATCATATTGTCACACTATGTGGCCATGACATCATGTTGGATGTGCTCATATTATACGATGATACCTGCTGAATTGTTGCAGATTTAGACCATGATGAGCAACATGGATTCAAAGTGTCACACAAAAGATTTTATGAGCTTAATAGACTAAACAGCAATACCCTGTTTACTATACTACATTTTAATGTTTAATAGTTTGCCATTCACCTGAAACTTCCAATTCCTCCTCTGTATCCTTACGTTCCACCTGCATCTTTTTATGTTCTGTATTAGTATGAGTTAAACTCAACATGCAGACAAGACTCCTGCTGCTTTGATTAAATTGTGCACATTACATTTAGTTTGTTTTCCATCTACACTGTTCAGATGTGCTTCTGTTTTCACACAATGCATTAACCAACACAACCATCCATACTATATTCTAGTGGCTAGTTAGCAGACATGAGTCATAGCAGCACACATATGCTCATTCTAAAACATCTGAAACTGTCGGAAAATTATCACAAACTATCCTTGGCCGCAGGACTATGAGGCCCACACACCTTTTGAACCTCTCTTACACAGCAAAAACACTGTTTAAAGGTCATCCCCGTTCACTGCAAAGAAGCTGTCTCACCATGATCATCTTGCATCTGGTGAAGTCCAAAAATCATGCCAGGAATTAGTCTGCCCAGGGAGTCTTGCTTTCTGCTCTCCTGGCACACATGAATGCAGATGGCCTCAAGTTTTGGCTAACATTACCGTCTTAACAGAGAGAAAATAAAACATCCAGCTGTGACGGGCACAAAGATCTTCTAAAGGATTCCATCTCAACGTTAATTACAATCACTGGTTAGCCTCCCTTTATAGTTGTCATCAACTCAGGTTAATTAAAAAATAGTCCTCATTAATATTTAAGAACAATGATGATTGAAGGGAATGAATGAGGAAGATAAAGCAGCTATCACCTGCTTTAACGAAGCACAGCTGCTTGTGTTTTGTCCTGTTGTGATACCTTGATCCAACGGTGCTTTTTGGTTGAATTCAGCATCCTTCATTGTGTCCTTGTGTCATAATGTCACACATTTGTATGCACTACACACAGAGGAAGGCAGCAGGAGGAGATGTGTAAAGAGCCTGGTGACATGAGGGGAGATGTGAGCCAGACAAGGATGAAAGGATGAGAGAAAGGGATGATGAAAGTAATGCTGGCTGAAGTGTGTTGCTTTAAAAAGAAAAAAAAATCGGGAGGGGAGGGGGGGCTGTGATCACTTCCAAAAAAACCACTCATCCAGGTCTTTGTTCTGATCAGTTATCAAAAATTATTATTATTTTTGTTTTGTAGGTGGACAAACTCTTATAAAGCCAGAATCAGGGATGGTTTATTTATCAGAGAGAGGTAATAGGAAACCAAATCATCAATGGCTGGGTCACTCAGATACAACAGCAAGGTGATGATATGTAGAGCATTTTCAATGCATGAAAGAAACGGATTCATTATGCAAGAAAAGGCCATCAGAAATTCATCTGTCAGAAGTTTTATAAGCAGAGAATGACTGTAACCTGGATGCTTGTTTGCAATGTAGTTTTTCAATAAAACACAAATCTGATAGTGTAGTATGAACAGAACTAACAATTATTGTTTATCTCAGCAGCTGTTTTCTTGGCCAGCTGTTAGAATTTTTAGTACACTGAAAAGACTAAAAACCAATCTTAGTTCAAGCTGACATCTTCAAATTGTTTTGGTAGTTCAACTATTGTATTGCCTGGAGTCATTCAACTCACATCAACCAACAAGACACATAAAAGAAAAATATAAAATAAAAAAACCTGATCTTCACTTGAAGTGGGAGGGCCTCTTGCATTCAGTAGAGTAAGCACATCATTTAGCTTTTATTGTGCTTCATGGAACACACACACACACAAACAAACACACACACACACACACACACATAAAGAAGAGCAGAGCAAGTGCTCAAGCAAACAACTCCACACTGTACCTTCCCTGGTTCACACCTGCCAACTGTTAGGCACTCCTGTCAAAAAGTGTCAGAGTTAATCTAATGTCATCAACACCAAATTAAAGGTTTGCTAACTGCAGCATCTAAAGTGAGCAGCTGCAGCCCGGTGAGCTGTGGATGTGAAAGTGGGACTTATTAACATATTTACACAGTGCTATAAACAAGGCAAAACATTTACATCTGTAGCAACTTATAGGTGGGATCAATGACTTAGGAATAAACTGACAAGTGTAAAGGTTTAAAAGGGGTTTTGGGGAAAGTTTTGGCTCTATGAGGTGACTTATAAGGTGTGTTTGTGTTTCATCATAAATACATTATACATCCCATTTTTCAGGATGGGGGATCACATAATTCATCTTACTTTTATCCCGGTTGTTCAAAGCAACATTGTTTTGGATCACCCTGATCCAGAATCCCATTTTTCAGGATCACCAAATCCGGATAACCAGCATATTAAACAATGTGGGCTTCCAGCTATGTGAAGAACAACAAGTAGAAGAGCCGGTTTGGGGTTACTTTAAGTAAGTAAGCAATCATAAACATCCACTTCTATCGATAATTGTATGACTTTATATCAGAGCCACAACAAATATAAAATGAATCCGTTAACAACTACATTGTGGATATTCTGGAAACGTCTTCACAAAGACGCAATGTACCTCTCTGTGACAATGTTAATCACACACCGGAGCCCCATGGTGAGCTATCCGACAAACCTCTGGCATTCTGTCAGAATGAGGGACTGACTGGAGGTGTAGTGAGGGATGGCATTTGCTTCGGAGTTTATTTCATGGGGACAAGTTAATGTTATGTTTTATTTTTGCTATACTATGCTGACAGGCTGCTGCACGGTGGTGTGGTGGTTAGCACCGCAGCCTCACAGCAAGAAGGTCGCCGGTTCGAATCTTGGCTGGGGGGAGGTTCGAACCTTGAGGACGGTGGCCTTTCTGTGTGGAGTTTGCATGTTCTCCCGTGTATGCGTGGGTTCTCTCCGGCTTCCTCCCACCGTCCAAAGACATGCATGATAGGTTAATTGGTTATTCTAAATTCTCCCTAGGAGAGAGTGTGTGTGTGAATGGTTGTTTGTCTGTCTGTGTTGGCCCTGGTGACCTGTCCAGGGTGTACCCTGCCTCTCACCTGCTAAAATGCTGGGAAAGGCTCCAGCTCAGCTGCGACCCGAAATGGAATAAGGGGTCAAGATAATGGATGGATATGCTGACAGGCTTAATAAGTAGCCTATGCCTACTTTATTTACTTTAGCCTTGAACAGTTAAACAAGTCAGGTGCAACATATAAATATTAGCATATGCACTGACTAAAAAGAAACTTTTATTTGTTAAAATCTGAGGTTTTACCGTAGTTTCCTCCTGAAATCTGTCTTGTAATCCTACGCTCTGTTGGGATCAGGGTAATCCTGTTTTCTTGGATTAAAGGTATCCAGATCCTACTCAAAAGTTTTGAACAACACAAACTGAGGGTTCTTTCCAGATAACAACCAGGAGTGGATTACGTGATCCAAGCCAATTTCAGAATCCTTCTTTCCCTTTTGAACAACCCGTTTTCAAGATTTGATCCAATCAGATAAACGAAATCCGATCAGATTACTTTTGAACAACCAGACCCTTAAGACTGGTTGATAGATGATTCCACAAACTGAAAACTGAAACCAAATGTCTCTGAGACGGACTTCGCAACCTTGCCCTGGGTTTATCAGAGTCTGCGCAGTAATGGCAAACAGGTCATGGAGGCTTCACTTTTGGGAAACTTTTCATTGTGTTACGAGACATGTTCAGTGAAGGACTAGCTGTAGCATCATTACTGTCTCCGCTTCCTCCCTTTTCAAATCATCTCACCCTGTCTCAAGGACACTCATGTCAGGGTCTTCCATCTAATGATAAACACAAACAACTCACTCCTCATAAATCCTGCTTGAAAATAGCACCGGTATCGACTGTACCATCCACACACACACGTAGCCCAGAATCAAACCTTGTTGGAAACCGCTTCATCTCACACCAGGAAACATGAACGCAGTGTCAAAATACATATTTGGTATTCATAGAGTAGTTCTTTCAGAGTTGGTATTACTGCAACTTTAATGTGTCTCATAAATACCATAGATATACATAAGTGTACACATGCAGTCAAATTAAGCTCAGATAGCACATATATGTATATCCACTATTAATAGTTTTCAAATAGGCCAAGTCAATCAAGTGTATTCTGCACATGCATTGTTTACAGTGCTTTTTTTTTTTTTTTACATGTGAAACATCAGCACTGAAAAAGCTTTCTGTGCAAACAATCTGCTGACATTTCATCCATTCCTCTGAGGCTTAGGCAAATACCATATTTCCTCCATTGTCTTGATATTACTAGACTTCAATGCTTACATGATTCTGAACATATTTGTGAAAAAACAAACAAATGACTTTTGACAGGGTTTATTTTTATTACTTAAGCAGAACTTTCTTAAGTACTAATAGTCTACACTTGTTCTGCAGACCACGTTGCAACAAATTTCTCTTCCCGAGCCTTCAGAGGTCACCATGCTCCTCTCTGTCAGACACTGCTGTTAATCAGATGGTTCTCTTTCTGCATTGATACGTTCATTTGCACTTAAGGTTACTGCTGACTGAAATAAAGGCTTGTTTTCTGATGGATACATGGTGACAGCAAATATGGCAGTACTCTGTAGGGCCCTTTAAATCCTCCAGATTTCTTATGCCGCACGGGGCAATCTTAACTTTACCACAGCTGGCTGTAGGAATACATAAGGCCTCGGGGTTGAGACTGGCTGTAGCAACTGTGTGTGTTCTGAATATGATATGAAAACCTAACATTTCTCTACTTTTCCTGCATTTCTGTGCAGAGGGTGGACACAATATTATGCAAAAAGACACTACTGAAATACATCTTTATTATCAATATAAGGACTCATAAAATCTATTATGTATGATTCCACATAATAAATATGTTGTTGAATATATTTGGAAGTATTATAATTATTTTAATAAATTCTACAAAAAGAAAATGCAGACAGATTTTGCTAGGGATCTGATTTTTACTTGAACTTGCATTCGGTGGTAAAATCCATTCTTCTCTCTCTGTTATGTTTGCCACTTTTTAGCTAAAGAAAATCTAACCAGGCAACAAGGGATGTACACAGATGGGAATGTATTTCTAACATGATGGAGCGCCCATTCCAGCAGCCCAACACAGTGTGACATGTTCTCACATTCTCTATAGGCTACAGGAGGCCTGAATATGGTTCACAGATTTTATTTTATTTTTTTTGTTTTTTTTTATTTATTTACATGCCATCTTAACGGTTCATCCAGCATTAGATAGTATTAAAAAATATGCCAAATCTACTCAGAGCCCACTGACCTCCCCAAGCCAAAGCTTCACTTACCTGAGTCACTCACCACTATTTCCATCTTCAGGATAGATGCCATATCTTATTTAGAAAATTTGACCCTGGAAGCATACACTTAGGCAATGATGAGGCAAATGGCTATTACAGTCTTAATGTTATTGAAGAAATTAGCATTTTCTGTCATTTTCTTTAATGTCAGTAAGCTGTTGGTGTATTTAACATCTACCATAATGTCATCTTGTAATTGTTGTTTTGCCAGTGATTCTAGGAATTATCTGTTTAGTTAGAAGCTGTGAATTCTTCCAATATTAAAGAATCCTTTCAAAAATTCCTAGATCCCCCATAATGTAATCCTTGTTCCTTATTACATTTCTGAGATTTTCTGAAAATTTAATCAAAATCTGTCCATAGACAGACTGCCGAACACATGATCTTCGCCTTGACGGAGGTAATAAAACACACAGTGACCAAAACAAAGAAAAGCTGAACAGACAAATACTTTTCTTGATTGTTGTTTTACAGCATGAGGTTACAGATTTTGCACAGATCTTAACATCATTGCATCTACCTCCAAGACGTCCTGTCATACAGCCTGCTGCAACTAAAACATACCCCAGATAGCAAAGAATGTTTGGCCCAAATATGGCCTTGATTTAACGGTGTTGACTACATGTGAGTGTAGCTGCCGAAACTCAGCCTTATCACCACCACATTTAGTCCACAAGGAAATTGCCATAAGAATGGTTTCCTGTATTAAGGCCACTTCTGACCAACAAAATACTTGCTGTAATCTACATGTTGACAAACTGACATCTGGACCACATGTGGCCCACAGGAGACTTGCCATAATCCATAAAAGAAGTGCTCAAGTTAAGCAGGTATTTAAGGTGAGCAAAAGTCAACCTTATCTCTAACACTGAAATGTTATAAGGCCTACTACAATACATCTGTCTCAATGTGTTTCTTACAGCTAGCTAACTGTTATGCTTCCATTACAGAAATAGTTTTCTGGATGTCAGAATTTATAAAACTAATGCTGTTTGACTGCTCACTTAACTGCAAAAGAATAATAACATGGAAAAGAAATTGATACTTTTCTTTTTATTATTATTATTTTTTTTTAAGAGCGAAGCTGATTACTGCACCACCACCATAGATCTGGAAATATACCAACTCAGAGAATCAGATGTATAGTCAGTGGATTAAAGGACCAAGTTAATAATCTTACACTACCATTATAAAAAGTCTGTATGTGCACATACTTGAGTTACACACCGTGCATTTATTTAGTGAAGACTGGAGTGTCGTATAGCTACTCTGTGAGTTGAAGTTTCAGAACTAACTATGTAACTGCAGAGATACAGAGTTCAGGATCACCAACAAGATCTGTCCCATTTTTCATCTGGTAGTTGAAAAAACTTCAAATGGGACAGCCTGACTAAAATACTTAATATCTGCAGTATAAATTTGTGATTTTACTTTTGGTGGATTTAAAGGACACTAGCTGATTTGGTGTGTTTTATTGGGCTGATCTAAGAACTGTAGATCAAGGTCTATTTAGCAGAAAAGTACCCCAGTATCTCAGATCGGAGAGCACTGCACATTTTCTTATGTATTTGACTGCATGCTTTAATTGTTTTAACCAAATATGTTAGACTAAGAAATACAGATTTTTTATGTGATGTGACAAACTCAAAACACAAACTTCTGTTCTAACTTTGAATATTAAAAGTAATTATTATTATTAACTATAACATAAGAAAACAAACATTATTAGACTATGTCTCAAGAGATTATATTAGTTGGCCAGATTTCAACCTTACTCAACAGATTTCTGTAACAGACACAAAAAGAGGCACTGCACTAAAATTTGACGGAGATAACTATTCCACCTGTTTTTCCATTTTCTCCTCAGGCTTTAGTTTCTAATGACTGCAGCTGCTCTCATTTATTCCTGCAGCCAGCAGACCACTTAACACCCATTCTTGCACAACTCCTATTTATGTGATTTTAACTACTAAATTGATGTGTATCACCATGAATCATAAGTAACTGCTACAGTGTAAGGCGTGTGATGTGGGACTTACTGTTAATGGTGAATTAATTTTTCTACTAACTGATATGCATGCTGAGAGAGTAATGAAGTCTGGCCTGCAATGAACAGCTAAACCTAAGGCGTTGTGTATGCTCTTCATAATTACTTACAGAGGTTTTAAGTGCAGGATCAATTATCAAGCCAGTGTTATATTCTTATTCACAATGCTGCTGGCAGCAAAATGCAGTCCGTAGGAGTTCTTTCTGGTTGCATAGCAACGCAGAGTTAGGTGACTTGCATTTTTAGCAACTGACACCTCTGATGTGAAACATGAAGTATAACTCCTTGCTGGAGCCCTAACAGTCTTCACATTATGTTTGTGAACTAAAAATCTTTGAGTTGAGATTGTCAGGCTGAGTTACTTTAAGTTGCTTTGTGTCTGCTTAGTCACCAACCCTGCTGAACATTCACCGTCTGTGATGCTCTTTTTCCACCTCAGACCTACTCTGAAAGCCTGAATGAGCTCCCTGTTTGACTGCCAGCTACTCCTGAGAGACAGAGACACAAGAAGTGTGTGTGTGTGTATGTGTGTTATGAAAAAGAGAGAGACAGCAAGAAAACGAGAGAGAGAGAGAGAGAGAGAGAGAGAGAGAGAGAGAGAGAGAGAGAGAGAGACTAAGCTCTTGTCATAAAAAGGAGACAGTCACCAGACAAGGATTTTAAAGCTAGCATATGACCGTCTTGTCTGATGCTCCCAGGATACACAAGTGCAGACACTGTAGCAAGATAGAGGTGGGACTAAACAGTTAAACAAAAAAAAAAAAAAAACTGTGTTACCCTGTCCCAGATTTCCACATGTCATAATACTCCTTTTTGTGTGTGTGTGTGTGTGTGTGTGTGTATGTTTGTTTGGGGGTTATTGTACTTAGCAATTTACTCATGATAAATGCTGAACCTGCAGTAGAGAGGGGAGTATTCAGAACACTCTCAGTTTTGAGAATCAAGAAAGAATTCTTTAATGGAGCTAGACCTAACAATATTCAGAACGAGATTGAACAAGTGCTATTTATGGCCCTTTTTGGCATCTAAAACAATGCAAACCTTTTTAAAAACCTAAACTGTTTTAGATGGTGAAAAATATTCTGAAAGGCCCTGTTCTGAGTAGCTCTGGCTTAGCTTACCTGTCAGAATTCCTCCCTGTTTCCCCAAACTGTAAACCCTTCAAATACTCTACATCCTTCTCTTAAGTATGTCACAAAACCTGAGCGAAGAAAAACTTAAAAGGAAAAAAAAAAACATGCAAAGTGAGTTGCGTGTTTTCTTTGAATGGATTATACAAACACAAGTATGGACGCAACTTGTGTAATTTTGTTTTGTTATATGTAATGCAATTAGGGTCTCTAAGCAGAAAAAAAAATTCTCTTAAATGTTGTTGAAGGAAAAAATCTACCTGCTGCATGTGTTGTGAGGCTGTAAAGTATTGAAAATGACATTTCTAATGCTAAGTAAGTAGGCTGTGACCTACAAGGACCAAATGCCCTATATCTGTTCATAGAAGCACAACTAAAACCTACAAATTATTTCTAGATTATAGAGCAAAATTAAACAACAGCCATATTTGTACACTATTTGCTCTTTTGTGTCATTGTGTACTGCATATCTTGACAAACTAAGCAAGGCTCAAGGCATAACATTGGGCTTTATTAAAGTCTTAACCTTTATTTTATTATTGGTGTTTTATAGAACAAACAGATTATTTGACGAAACATTCAACAAAAAAAAATTGTAATATTTGCTGTTTGATCATGTCTGGCTATTAATGTCACTAAGCATGAAATTGATATGCATTTATTTTGTTTGTCTCCAGGCCATTTTTTATGTTATTACTGAGTCAGTGAATAGCATGAATACATCCAGAGAGCTACATACAGCACAGTGACGTGTTCAGTGATGTTTGTGAAGAGATTAGAGGACTTTGAAACAACCTCTCCATTTTTAACTTGTTTCTGACATTTAAGAAGACAAAGGGGAAGTTATAAAATAGAAAGAAAATAGAAAGATTATGCTAGCTGTCTTGACAAATTAAGGCAAGTAAACAGGTCAGTCTTATCTTAACACCTTTATTGATCTTTCGGAGACAGAAATTATATTCTTCAATTAACTGTTCGGGCACCAGAGCCCCCATCTATTGTTATTATTTATCCTGTGCCTCCTAATCCCCTGTTCTAAACATCAGTTGTTAATAATGAATAAGAGACAAGATGACACTTTATTCCATAGATCCAAGGATTCAGGAAAAGGGTAAACAATTATATTTTAGCACAGACTTATCCTCATAAATGACATGCTTTTTTTTCTTTAAATGTTGTCCTATCCTCTCAAACTAAAAATAACACCAGTGTCTGGAACACATAATAAATCATGCTTGGATTAATTTCAGTAAAAGCTCTGAAAGCTTGGTTGTCCACAACCCGCTGTTTGTGCCATGCTGCGGGAGAGCTCCAAATCATGTCCTGCTTGCTTCATAATGCTGTGATTTACATCCAAGTCCATTTACAGCAGCCCTACTAGTTCAAGTAGCACCATGGCAACTTTATGGAGGGCTGGCAGGAGCTGGCTGCTGCCAACCCAGCTGCTATCCTTCAACCTTCTTTTCAGCTCGAGCAGCTGACCAGCCCTAGAGGTCATTGGTAAATAGGAACAAGAGCGGGACAGATGTAGACCCCATCTGCTGACTGAAAATTACACCATCAGCAGAATGGTAGAGGTGAAGTAAAGGAATGATAATCTGCTTTATTAACAGTTAATATGTCATTCTACAGTCAGATGTTCAAACACCTTTGGAAACCACAGCCCAGGAATAGTTCCAACACAGAGCGCCTGTTTCTGTAACTTTTTAAACTTACAAAAACATTTGAATTTATTTCCCTGCAATTAAGGTTTAAAGTTCTCTCTGAGTCCTCATTTTTTCATTTTTGACTATTTATATCACCTTTTACGCAAACAGCAGAGTGCATATAAACATTCTCCAAGGAAGACAGACACACTTGAATTATCTTTGATTGCAGCTGTTTGAAAAAGCTACAAACAATTTTTAAATTATTTCTACTATGACCTAACAACCCACTTTAAACTGCAATAGCTCTGACAAAACATAACCTGTTGCTTGTTTGAGTTATTTATGAGCAAATAGGAAAAATGTAATCCCTGTGCTGACAAATGTCAATCAAATCTTGAGTTTGGGATGCCAGAAAAGTGTTTGCCAAATCTGGCAAAGTCTCACATCCACGTTTTCTTTTTTTCTGCAGCTATAAGCAGTTCCTTGCCCTATTTTATGCAGATCATTGTGGAACTACAGAATATCAACACACTTGCATATTTTACTGTCGACGTTGATGCTTTTGAGAGTAACTAATGATGTCACTTACACTGTGAACATATATGTATAGCAGAGGGGCATGGGATGCTACAGAAGAGTAAAGCTGTCACTCAAATAAACTAAAAAATTGAGACCGTACCATGTTATAACATGATAATGTTATCGTAAAAACATGAATGTCTAGTGTGGACGCCGCTTGATTGTTTTCACTATGGTCGTCACATCCTCAATGCACTTGTTGATGTAACCGTTGACAGTGTCAGTGTATTCTTGTAAGTCTGGAACACCCTTAAATGTACACATGCACTGTCTCACTGCGCACAGGCAGGTGAGGTACAGTGTTACTGTCCCACATTCATGTGTCAACAACTATCAACTGATCTAGAAGAAAAAGAACTGAATCGCTTGACAAGAATAATCACAAAAAAATCCAATATTTCTAGGTCGCAACATTTGCATACAGTCCTTTGTGTTTCATGTTCTTACAATAAAAATGATCAAGCTTTAACATGATATGTTTAATGTTTTCACAATAACGTTTTTACAATTAAGCCATCATGCTTTCGTTTTTTGTTTTCTTAAAAATTCAAAGTCAGTGATGATCACAAGCTCCAAAACAATTCTATCGTAATTATATAGTTTCCATTCAGAAACATCAGCATCTCTCATTAAAAGCCACACCAACAAACATTTCCTATCAGTCATCACTGTGTCATTAGCAGGATTTACTTCGTCTGATCGGCATACTGGTGGTCCTTCTGAAAAGTAACTTCTGGCGGGTACTTTGATCATTGAACTTTCAAAAATATATCCAGGTTCCCCCTTATCCAAGATGGCGACAGTTACATGCCAAACTGAAAGCTTCACATTCACCACATTTTTCAGTAAACAAATCAAATGCTGCACACTGAGGTCAACCCCTTATTTGTACCTGAGGATTGATTTGAGAGACGAAATTTCCATTTGTTTCATGTTAATCTCCTGTTAGATTTGACTGAAATTAAAAAGATTCATCTGCATTTAGGTGCAACTCTCTGTCGGTTATTTTCAAAATCTTGACCTCCTCGTCTGGCATTAGGATGGACAAATCACTTCCAGTCCTTGCTGAGTTGTTTCATTGTAGCAGGTAAAGTACCTTAAAATAATTCTACTTAAGCAGCAACAAAACTAATGTTGATATGAAAAAAGCCTGCTCAGATTTAGCATAAGACATGGAATTTGTTGCACAGCTTGAGTCTATAAAACAAGTGCATTTCACTTACTGCTGTTTGTGGTTCAGCTCTGCCTCCTTGTTCACCAGGTCCTGCTTGAGGTTAGCTAGCATTTCCACAGAGACGTCCACCTGTCGAGAAAGCTCTGTAGCCTTGTTCTCCAGGTCCTGCTTCTCCTGGCTCAGCCGCTCGCTCTCCTGCTTGGCCCGCTCCAGCTCAGAACTCTTCCTCTCCAGCTCTGCCTGAAGACGGCCTACACGGGCTGCAATTTTCTGCTCCACCTTCAAGACACAAAGGTCGTTAGCTGCCTAATGTGCCACTATATTAACTATACTGTGAACCACTACAAAATGTGCAAATGAAGTCATTGTCACATTGTCAGAATTTCTCTGAAGAAGACATTTTATTCTGCAACTGTGCCGTACAAACTTGTTTGCACTTCTGCTGCCTCCAAACATTTGCTCACCTGTCCTGTCAAGACAAAATATTAAGCCTTATCATATAAATGAGGAAAACTAATTTTAATATTTTCTTATTGGTTTTTCACTGTTTCCAAGAAGACCTCTTTTATTTTATTCCTTATTATGTTAAACCGTTTTCCTTTTTTTGTGACACTTGAGGAATAAACCATTTATTTTCTTCACACGACTAGCAGCTGGTATGCTTTTGAGGCAATGACATCATAGTTTACCTATATTACTATAACAATAAACAAAAAAATTATAATGGCCAACATTCAGAAATAATGCTTTGTAGCTACAATCCAATGCAGTGATTAACAGCATATTTTCTTCTCTTATTCACTTTATACTCATTCTGATAAGAAAAGTCACCCACTCACCTCTTCTGACAGCTTCTCCAGCCTCTCATCTAGCTCCAGTCTTTCAAAGGCCCGCGCCTTAAGCCTGGCCAGGCCTTCCTCATAGGCTGCCTCCACGGCACTAGCTGCCACATTAGCCGCAACTGCTACAGCTGTGCTGGGGTTTCCATGGGGACCTGGGTCTGTGGATGTCATGGCTTTCTTCATAAAAATCTCCCCCAGGGGGAATTCCACATTAGGAATATACCTGGCTGCAGAGTTGGAGTTAGCTGGGGTCAAACTCAGATCATCTGCACAAGGAAGCTCACGACAAGGAAAGTGGCACTCCTTTAAAGCTGAGTGGCGAAGCGGCTCAAAAGGGTCGTTGTTGTTGGCAGGAGTGAGGAGAGCTCCCTCAGCCACTAGAGGCAGTAGAGCAGCGGCGTCACACACACTGTTGGACTTGGAGAGGACGTAGAGGGTCTCGTAAGTGTGGTTATACTCCAAGTGGGCACGCAAGGATGACAGGCTTCGGAAGCGCTTGTGCTCCCCGCAGCGAGGACAGCGGTAGGGCAGGTCCAGAGAGGCCATTCCGTGCAGCAACTGCTGGAGGAGAGGGGGCGCTCATGCAGCGCAAGGACAGCGCATGTATGAGGGCACAGAGGTCAAGCACATGGTAGATCCTCTCATGGTGCAAGCTGGGCAACAAGGTGAAGTCAGCAGGAGATGGAGATGGAGGAGTCAGGTCAGTCACATAACCGCGCAGCAAGGCAACATTCAGCAGGTCTTTTTACATCATCTGCCATGGTTCCTGAGTAAAAGAAGAAAGCCCAGCTCAGAGATGGTGTGTTTTCCACTGGAGTCATTTTGATACAAGCTTTTGTAAGCTGGCAAATCAGATTTCACAAGAAGAACAATGTAGTACACTGATGTATTTTCATTCCCATTTGCATCATGAGTCACTAATAAAGTCGAGCAAAGAGCTTAACTTAAGGATCCAAATGTATCTTTGCAAGAGTTATCTGAAACAGAAAGTTGGATGTTCTGCTGTTTATTCTGTTAAACAATCAAGAACATCAATTTAAGAGATAATTAACTAGGAAACCTCCACCCAATGGCTATATCTGCTTATTAGAAAGCAGGGTCACATAAGAATAGTGTCCCAATTAACATACTGAATCACAGTCAAAAAACTACTAAAAGAAGAGAGAAAAATACTGAAATATCTAGAAAATCATTCAGCATCTTATTTCACATCTTTCCTGTAAGAACCCATCCCTCAGCATTTGCTGCCCCGGGTTCAGCCGAGAGCAGAGGCTCTTCTATCATTCAGTAATAATGATCTATGAACTTAATGGTTGAGAAACATGAGACCTTCAGTGAAGGTTATAAAGCAAACTCCTGTGCTTGTAGTCTGACATCCACAAAGGACGACTCCAGAAGAGTCTGGAAATGAAAGTAGATCCATTAGCTAGAGTGCTTGTTAGTGCCAACATCATTTCCCTGTCTTAAGCCAACGAGGTCAGACTGGGTAATGTTAAGACCTTTACAAAGGGATCTGGTAACCCGAATTGGGGACAAAAAAAAAGGCCTATTATCTGAGCTACAGCCTTCTCATGCAGGACTTTTTCTGCACTTTCTTGTAAGTCTTAAATGCTGCTTTATGTTTCAAACAATATCCCCATACCCAAAGCTCAAACTGTGACTAGCAAAGCATGTGATTCTCTAATGCATCTACAAAACTACAAAAATATTCAAATGAGATTTTAATATCCATCATTTACATCTGCTAGTTAGTTACAGAAAGGAGTAAATCTGGCTATAACATTCCATTACTTCTTAAGTTACCCAGCACTTGCAACGCAGGGCAAAATAACATTTCAGCATGCCAGCCTTTATTGATTCCCTTCATCAATTTATCCAACTGAAGTGCATTTTTCTAATCACATCAGTCTTAGTCACCAGGCGCAAAAGATCTACAAGAGCAGTGAATCTTGAGTGTCCCTGTCCATGAGTGCAATTACATTTCAGTCCAAGCCCTTCAGACTCTGTTACATCACACATCAAGCTAAGTGTTGTCAGCGAAGATGAAAAAAGACAATCAGATAAAATATCCAGTGAATACAGCAGATTGGTTAGAAGAAAATATATATAAAAAAAAGAACTGAAACTCAATGGGTGCTGGTCCAAACTTCATCACCACCAGTTCCCATTTCTTGGATTGATTTTCCATGTGGTTTCTGCCAAAAGAAATTCCAGCCAACATGGTCTGAATCTCAGCCGCTGCTTGTGTACAGCGTGCATAGTCTGTGTTTCAATTTGAGCCATTTGGACTTTTACAGCAAAGACTGAAGCTTGAACCAGAACAGACTGCGAAATTTCTCAGTTTCAGAGTAAACTACAGCAGCTGTTAATGAAGGAAGCAGCTGACGGTGGGGTGTAATGACAAATCACAGATGCAGATTGCTCTTCACAATGGGCTTATACACTGGAAATCCCCAGAAGTCACAGAGGCTGTTATTAGACGTCTGGTGAGGCTGGATCAGGGAGTTTACTGGCAAGTAGTGCCCACTTATTAAAAGAGGAGGATTTCACAGACGCAGTCACTACACTGCAGATGGCAGACACTCCCATTTCCTTACAAGTACTCTGAGAGGTATTTAAACAGCAGAAAAAGGAAAGAAATAATGCTGCTCTATACTCACCCTGCCTGTAGAGCTCAGCTGAAACCTTTGAGGCAGCTAGAGTGTTTGTAGTCTTTCTGTGAGTTAAGAAATACATGATTTGAAATCATTTATTTGCATTGCAGCCACTCCACAGTGTTAGTATTTATCATTGCTCTGTATATTCAATACCTCATTTTATGCAGCACTTTTCCCTTTACTAGTTAAATTTGAAGTGAGTGGACATGAATAAGCATTTACCCAAGTTAAAAATCTTTAAACTTCACGTTTGTAGTAACAACCTTTAAGCACTGAGATTCCTATGGTATGCCATGACAAACAACAAAAACAGCATCAGAGAAAAGTGTTAAGAACTGTAGGACTACCTCCTGAGTTGTGAAAATATGTATCTGTTACAGGATTCCAGCCACTGGTTGTACTTTACCACAGATAACTAGCATTTGTTGTCTCAGTTAGTTAGCCAAATTTATGGTTTGTTTACAAGTAGCAGGATAAACATAACAATGCTAAATGTTCAGATTTGCGAGCGTTTACTGAAAATGTTTTTTTACTTTTGCATTTTACATGTGTTTTTTTCTGTCAAAATTTAGCTTAAATGTTAGTTTTAATGCCAAACAATATCCAGCACAAATGCAATAATCTTAAATATAGAAGGGAATGAACACAAATGTCCACTGTCCCCCACCACCCCGTGGAAAGTCAGGATGGCGGGTTGATCTGAAGTTATATAAAGTTATATTTATATACAAGTTATATATATAAATTATATAACAGGTTGCCAAGGTAAGGTTGAACTGGGTAGGGTAAATAAATAAGAGCTCTGAGGCTACATCAACACAGAGACAGATCTCATTTTGTTTTTAAAAAGATTTCCATAAAAAAACAATTATTTTAAGATGTGTGTGTGTGTATGTGTGTGTGTGTGTGTCCACACAAAACCACTGAAAACGCTGAAGTATAAAATATGCCAGGCCTGTGAATGACGATGTAATGCTGTCACAGAAAAAAAAAAAAAAAAAAAAAAACACAGAATAAGACATGGACATGAGTATAAACTTGTGCTATGCAAACAAACATACTTAAAGAAGATGATGGAGAATTAAGCTAAAAAGGAGACATTTGTATGCATTTAGGATTTTTTCCGTATTTTGATGTAAAAGCTATTTCAGGCTCTGTAGCTTCTGCAGCACAAATGCAAGACTGTAATCTGTCATTGTTGTAGCTGTTGACAAGGTCTGCACATCCGGGTTACGGGAGAGGTGGGGCTATGACATCATCAGTTCAAGAAAGATGGGTATAGGATGTAAATGGAGAAACAGAATGGTGGCATTTTCAGATTTATTCAGCTTGTGACCCGGATTAAAAAATTTGCATTTTCGGTCTCCCCAAATAAAATACAGATGACCCATTCAAATGATAAAAACTTTAGTAGATACACCTGCATGCTGGTGGAACCAAGCTACTCTACAAAATTCAATAGAAGATTAAGCCGCCTTGGAAATTGTCTCCTATTTTGAAATTAAATTAAATTAAATTAAGAAAAAAGAAAAGATTTATTTTCGTAATTTTTTTTTATTTAATTTCTAAATGTCACAGCAAATTTACAAGTAGATTCCATATTGTTTTGTTATGTTTTACAAGAAAAAAAGAACTTAAATGTTATATGAAAAGTAACAGACAGCTCCTGGTTGATGGCACAGATATATGTGGCTAATTGACATCGTATCTAAAGTGGTATCCATTGACCCTGAGGCAAAAAACCATGTTGCAAAATGCTTCAAAAACTGGATTCACATCGGTTAACATTTAGATTTTTCACTTAACATTTAGTCTGATTGCACTGTCAGCCACAGGTTAAAATGAGAGAAAAGACAAGGCAAATCCCCATCACAGAAATCGCTTCAAATGATATTTAGTTACTAATAACATCAGTAACTAAATATCATTAAAGATTAAAAGATGATCAACATGGGAAATTCTATAAACAGAGAGATGGTTCAGAGTAACTGTTTCAAATATAATACTTAACACCAGTCAACACTTATTCTGATCTGTGAGGAAAAAATAAAATAAAAACTTACATAAACTGAAAAGCAAATTTATTTGTTCTCTGTCCTTTTGGTTCCTAAAATTAATCAGAAGCAGGAATCACAGAGGAATATGGATGCTTATTCCTGCACTGATCAGATTTGAGATGAGGGACTATTTTGGGATGCAAACAAACACAAAATGGCTCTGTAACAACATTCCCACTAAGCAGACACTCCATGGCAAGATCTCACATAGAGTGGCAAAACATTTAGCATCAAGGACAGTTGATCTTCAATTTTTTTATCTCTCTCATGTTTAGCCTGAGCCGACGGGAATACACAAGTTAGTAACGATCTAAGTAATATTATTGTTATGTGCAACATTTTCTTTTCATATGATAAGATCAGAAACGTTACTAGATCGCTATGTTAAAAAAAAAAAAGGTCTTTGCCTGGAAACAATCTCATTTTAAATCATATTTCAAACCTTTGCAAGCTTTTAGACGGCCAAACCAGGCATTATAATCTGTCCGGTGAAAAGATATAGACATACAGGAAAAATTTGTTCTCTACAGCAAGGTCATGAGAGACAGTGATGGTATCAGAGCTGCAGAGGGAGAGACTCCTTATCTTTTACTGCTTACATCAGGGCAGTAACCTGGAGTCAGAGGGTGTTCAATCATAAGTGGAGAATTGTCTATGCTCCCAGTTCTCTTTTAACACACCAAGAGAAAATCTGGGCATGAAGTTAAGAGTCACAGGTGAGCATTTCAAACAAAAAAAGATGATAAAACTATAGAATGGTTATTACAAAGAAAAGAGGTGGAAGTGTGAGGAGGCCTCGGGAATAAAACTGAGATAGTGAAAGTGTGAGTGTTTCCTAGTAGGAGAGGTATATAATATACCACAGCAGGCGTCAAAGAGCACAGCAACTATGAAACAGGCTTAAAATTGTTTACCAAAGGGTAACAGTGATCCCCAGACTGATTGTTACACCTTTTGCTGTTTAAAATCGGAGAAATTCAGTAAGAGGATGTATAAAAGGCTCCGTGTGGAGTATCTGACCTCTGGAAGCGGTGACTGGATCTCCATTGTGTGTACATTAGGAGTCCAACACAACACAAAATTCACAGAACTGTCAATATGCACCAAATTTTTTATGAAGTCTGATTTCTCTAGGAAGCAAACTGTAACTTTGCTTTTATGGAAAATGACACAGTATGTTGAATAAAAATATATGAAATATTAACCAGCGAAAAAAAAGAACCTTTTGGGACTTTTTCTCACTTTCACTTACATAAATCTCAAGTTCAAAAAGTTCAGTGTTGTGCAGAGCAGGTTATTTGCTGGCTTTAGTTTAGTTTAGCTACCTTTCTTAAACTGGGCATGAAATGACTGCTGATGGTTTATTCGTGGCTTGTGGTCTCTGTGACCTTGTATCAGCTTGGACAACATCTAGTTTTAACACTAGTTTTATTGTAGTGTTTTTGCTTTCCTTACAGCTGAAAAGGAGACATTTGTGTTTGGACAAAATTAGACTTCTGAGTTATCGATTTCAGAAGATAGAACTCATATGACATTTCTGAAGTCTTGTATGTTTCTGAAGTTTAAATCAGGATTAATATAAGTTTTAGATTTAAAAAATATTCCCACATATTACTACTATTATAGTAAAGTGATGCGTTATGATGGGAAGTCTGTTTTTACCATTTTAGCACTAGAGCCTTGTGCTGACTAGTTTTTCATCCATTTTGATTTTTAAAAAGTGGGAAATGCAAATAACCTATATAATACCTAATTTCACTCTAAAAAAAAAAGTTTGCTATTCATGATTTATTTATTAGAGCTAAATATATGCTCTTGTGTCTATATATGTATGTGGCTGCCTTAAAAGCACAGCATACATATATGTATTTTCTAAACTGTTAACGCAAGCAAACTGTTTTAAAAACTGAGTTCCACAAACCATTGATTACTGTAATAAAGAGAGATAGTTATTCCCAATATTTATTAATATAACTGATTATCCCAAAAACAAAGAAACTGATTGGCATCATCTGCTTCATACCATTATTCAAGTAGGTTTACAGTCCAAAACTTTAAACTATGCTGCACATATGTCAACATTGCTTTCTGCTGCAGGACAATAGGCCCAACCTCCTCCTCGGGAACTTTATTTTTGGCATTTATTGAATTTGCTCCAATTTGATGTTTATGCCACATGTTTATTACAATTGTATTCTAGATATTTGATCATTATGGGCTTGATATGTGATTTTAAGTGTCTGGGATGTACTTGGATGAACTGATATCTAATTACAAGCAGCTATTAACATCAATCAAATTCAAACTCTATACATAATGTGTCTGAAGATAAGGCAGCCTGCTTCACAACCACTGCAACTTTGTTTTTAAATTCTTCATACTGTGCATAAAATTTTCGCTGACGGGTAAGCTATATTAATAATGTCACCACTCAAGTGTAAACTCTATAGGATGAGCAGCAAAAGATCTTTCTGCCCCCAAAATGATTTATAAGAGAATCAAAGTAACCTGGTAAAAAAAAACAAACTCAACCACTCAGTCTTAGGTTGCCTGCTTCATCAAACAGTGAGGTGAGATGTATTTCTGTGCCGGCACTCTGATACAGATTTGTTTTGCTCGGAGGTGTGAGGAGAAGAATGACTCAAGGTGTATCACAGGCATCACACTGGTTCCCTGTAAAGTTTCACCCAGAGACGGAGCAGCGCTGAACTTGGGAGACTACAGCGTTAACACTGGGAGTGCTAAGCCCTCATGAGAAGTGTGACACGAGCATCATCCCTCACTGGAACAATGAAGTTTTCCTTGCTGGCATTTCTCTTGTGGAAAATGTGCCCTTCCCACTCCCCCATATTATCATTTTCACAGTGAATGTCATAATAATAAATTAATATCCAAGCAAATAAAGTGACAGCAGTAGTGACAATTTAATTCATGTTGTGCAACTTTAGTTTCTTCCTCACAACGTTCTCTAGAATATGCAATGAATGCAAAACAGTGCATATATTTAATTAGCTGCTGGAGCAGATGAGAGCCTCCAGAGCTTTGACCTGTTCCCCGGTTAGGTTACTTTCCAGTTTATAAACTCTTTTATGGATAAAGTAGAGGTTCAGTTAAAGCACCTAATGTCCTCTAGGCCACATGCCACGTCAAAGTGTATTAGTCCTGAGTAAGCCCTGGGACACTGGACAAGCTGACTGTATTGGGCCCTTAACTTGACAGCAAAGGTCAAAAGTTTAAAAAGTATTTCCCACACTCATGTCACGGTATTGCTCAGAAACATCCTTTCTTGTTTTCTATCTATCCTTTCGCCATATTTAACATTCACACGGTAAAATAACCCTGCACTGACTGTTTTTAATAAGAAATAAGAATTGCCAAGTGAATTCAGATCATTTGAAATGCATTATACCGATAAACAGCCCTGATAAGAGGTAGGATTTACCATAATGATGCCTGCTCTTTGTTGAAGATTTGTCATGCTGAACTTCCTAAACATTTCTGTCCCAAAAGAAGTAACAGAGAATTGTCACCAGGGTAAAAGGTAAAAAAAAAATAAGAATAATAACAATTCTTTTTTTAAAAAAAGAAAAGAAAAAGAAACTTGATTGCAACTGCCTTAAAGCGGCACTTCTGAACTTTGGCCTTTTTTGGGCACTTTGGTCCCCCTAACAAAGGCTAATTCAGCACCCTGCATCCTATCTTTTCTCAGAGCTCAGTGAGCAATGTTGACTCTTGTCTTATCTCTTGCTCTATCACTTCCTCTATTTCTTTTCCAGAAGCACAGAGATTTAAGGTTGAAAACCTATGTAGCACTCCTTAAAGCAAAGTAAAAGCATCTGTGGCTCTTTTGGAAAGACACTCTCCAAAAAGACACAAAACACAATTTTATTTGTGGACCAGACCAAGATTGAATATTTATCACTTCTCAGGCCCTGTTTAGAGCACGAAGCAGAAACAGTAAAATGTAAAAGATTTGCTTCATTCTGGCTTCTCGTTTGAACGGTAACCAAGTTTTGGGTGGATAAAACTGCAAAGATTTGAAAACGACCTCCAGAGTGAAATTTTCTTGCATCGCAAGCCGAGTCAACTGTGTGTGATAAAGGGAAATAACAGAGTTATTTAATTATTTTGTTACATTGTTGATATTGCTATTTTATTTTACAAACAAAAGAAATTGAAATTGGACTTTTTTTTGTTCTGCCATTCACTTTGTTAACAAATTGTTTTATCTGACAATTTTTATACTGTGTTTGATAATAATAATAATAATAATAATTAAAGGCAAACTCATTAAAGGATTGTGAAATTTTAAACAAAAGGTATCAGTATCTGTATCGGTGATACTTGCCCTGGATTTACTTGGTTGCGGTATCGCCCAGCCCTGCCTGTTAGTGTAAACTGGAAGTGAAATCTTTTGGCTACAATGACGTCTTTCACGTCATCTTGCAATTGCACACTCAGACCCTGCTTAACCCCCAAAAAGCACAACAACAACGGACCTTTGTGTCATGTTTATGCTGCTGGATATTTTTATTTGGTCTGTTGAAGCAAAGCCTGTTTCTGATTCGTTTTGTGTTTTGCATGAAAATGTTTGAAACACAGTCTAAGTTGGGCCATATCCCAACTTTGATTTAATTTACATGCAAATCAGTCCAAAACTTTTTGAATAATCCTGACAAACAGAAAAGCAAATAAACCAAATTACTTATTTGGTTGAGGTCACTATGAAAAAATAAATAAATAAATCTAGTGACCTGAAATTAAAAATAATCATTGAATGCAGCCTCACAGTTCCCTTACGGAGGAATAACACTGTTTTTCAGGCTGTTTCCTGTGTATTACTCAACTGTAGCTAAATTTCTTTCAAATTTATTAAAACACAATAAAACATAATTAAGCTATTAAAATTAGTGTTTGACAAAGCCAGTGGATGGATAAGCCTAAATAAAGCAGCACACTTTATCTGGCTTTGGCAATAGAACCATGAGCACATTTAAAAGAGAAGGTTTTAGACAATAAAAAAGATGGAATTAGATGCCCACAAATGTGACTTGATGGACAGAATACTTTTCCATGTTACCTCTGCCTACTGGAAATCCAGGCGAAGAATTACATAAGTGTGTGTTGATAAACAACACATGGAGGATGTTGTTACACACAACAGGAGCTCTTGTCCCTGCCGTGATCATTACAGCCATGTGAAAACAAAAGTAAACCTTCATTTAGTTGTAAAGTTTTCCTTATAAGGCCATAATTAAAAAGAAAAGAAATCATTATTAATTTAACAAAATTAGCCCAAAATTAAGGAGCATTGCGAGGGAATAACGCTATTTTTGGAAACGTTTACATTTAACTTGTTTTATAAAAAGATATAAGGTCTGCCCTTTAGCTGGGGTCATTGCAACATTTTTTAAATTTTTTTTAAAGTAATTTTATTGTAGATTTTCTGCTGTGCTTTGGATTATTGTCCTGTTGCATGACTCAATTTCAATCAAGCATTAGCTGTCACACAGAAGTCCTCACATTCGACTCAAGAATACTTTGCTGACCAGAGGTGTTCATGGTTGATTCCATGACTAAAAGTTTTCCCGGTCCTCTGTCTGAAAAACAAGCCCAAATCAGCTGTTCTTGACAGTTGGTATGAGGTGCTTTGGCTGATATACTGTACTATGGTTTTCACCAAACATGGATGTGCATTACGGCTAAACATCTTCAATTTGGTCTTATCGCTCCAAAAAATATTGCTCCAAAGGTCCTGTGATTTGTTCCAGTGCTACTTTGCAAACCTAAGCTGTGCTGCTGTGTTTTTGAGAGAGAAGTGTTCTCCTGGCAACCTTTCCAAACAACCTATACTTGTTCATTGTTTTCTAACTGTACTGTCATACTGTCATGAACTTTTACATTTAACATGCTGCGGACTGAAGAGCCTGAGCATTGCACAGTCTGACCTTTGAATGAACCTGTTGGGACATCCATTCCTGGGACAATGGTCAGCTGTGAATTTTTTCTTCTTTGGAATAATCTGTGTCACTTTTGAATGATGGGTTTCCACTGAGTTTCTTTCTGGACACAAAACCACCAAAAACATAAGTTAATCTTGGTAGTAGCCCTCAGTTAGTTAAAAGCTGACTGGTCTAGTTAGCTAAATATACAAATGTGCATATAATTTGGAAATTACCTTGCTGCCTATCACATAAGTATTTTAACTCACTTCATTTTGGCCTTATGTTCAGTCTTTTTAATAGTGTGATATGTCATGTGCTGTTGTGCCATTGATGTCCTATTTATAACTCATTTTAAGATCTGATAAGAACCAGGTGATTCTCTTGGAATGTCTTGAGATGCAACACAACAGAATAAAAAGAGTGGGCCTACTTTTATTAGTAGATCATACATTTACTGACTGAGAAGTACTCAGCTTCCTTATTTCCACATAAAATAGAGGAGAATAAAATAAATAGTCACTTGTTAATACAGAAAAACAAGCTAATTATGCAGGTAACTCAACAGGTTATAAGATCCAATGATATATCAAAGTTCCTTTCATTTGTTAACTAAAAAAAGACTAAGAAGCACTGAACTCAGCCACTGCTGTATATGGCTGTAGCTATGTATACACATTTATCACTTTGGTGCTTCTTAACTTGTCATTAAGTCTTGTACTATAGCCTAAACAAGATTAGGGATTAAGCATCTACAAAGGACATCTGTGGGAAATGATGCTGAAAATGGCCTCTATGATTTGTGGCTGCATTTTGACTGTCTCTGAGATCTTTTAGTCATCAATCCTGTGTTTCTGTTAAAATAATATTCAAGTGGCTGATAGAGGAGAGAGGAAATCAGTGAAGATTAAATATTTCCAATTCTAACAGGACTAAAATATGGCACTGTCTAACAAGGATGACAGATACAATATGAGACAGCTTTCAATAAAATTTGATGACATGGAAAAATTAGTAAATATTTAATTTTCCAATTAGTATCAAGTGTCAAAAGAGTTTGAATGTCCAAAGCTTAATCAACCATCACTTCTAAGTGATGGTTGGCTTATTATATATATATATATATATATATATATATATATATATATATATATATGTATATATATATATATATATATATATATAAACATTTTGTTTTTTTAAGCAATCAACAAAGTATCCCTAAAGCTTTCTTACTTCCCTACCCTGTCTTTGTCTAAAACCTTAAGAACCAGACATCACTTCACAATCTTATCTATAGGCCACATCCTGAGAGAGGCAACTGTCAATCAGTCATGACACATAGACAGATATACTGTATAAATGCAGATGTAGAACATATCAGTCCTGCCTCACATCTGATCTCTGGGAAACCATCTGTCAGCAGTGATATTTGCATGACTACCTGAAACTACAGGTAAGATATCACAAAATTGTTCCTGAACCAGTGGGTAAAGCTGCTTGACGTGAACATCTGCACACAGGTATGTATGTACAAGTTGTATACTGCTGCAGTACAGACACAGAACATGACTCCTTCATGGATGACAGAGCATGCAAGGAAATAGTTGAGGTTTGTTTATAAGTTAAATTAATTTAATTTCATTCTGCATGCATTTTCAGCATTCTCTTCTTTACTGAGCATGACTTCAATACTTTGGTATATCTGGTTTCCACAATCAGCATACAGACCAAGGCCCCACTGTTTCTGAGATGCACTGTGTACAGTTTCCCAAACTACAGCACCTTTCAGCAGTGTTGTGCCTTAAGAACATAAACTCACTGGGACAATGTGAGGAGTCCAGTATGAATATTATCATTAGAGTATGAATATTACAGCCATGGTATCTTTCTGTGGAGGCAGAAAGGAGACATATGGGGAACATTCACATGTTAAAACGACTTAATTCAACCTGTGTGCATAAGCTGTACCCCATACACAACATCTTAATTATTCTATACATAAAAGCAAGTTCAGGTCCAACACATGCAGGCCAAACAGACCGGCTAAAGTCCCCATTGCTCTGACAAGCTGTCGACTGACCACCGCGAACGATGTGACAGTAAACACCGGCACGTTCAGCGATAAAACAAACATCGATCCTCATATCTGCACTGCACATGGATCAATCACAAGCAGTGTATCGTGTGGGTGTGGACGAGCGGCATCACCAAACTGATATCACAGCAATGAAAGCCACCGTAATGACAAATGCACACACAGGCCGTGAGTCAGGTTAATTCGCACCGATGCTGAAAGCAGCTGATGGGCCCTCCCCCCCGAGTAAGAAAGGGCGACAACCTGGCATGTACCCGTTTTTCTCCAGTTTCCACAGCGGCTCTGGCTCATTGCTGGACTGGACTCCCGACGTCGCATGTAAAACCGTTGCACAGGAGCAGCAGTGGCGTCAATGAAGCTACAGTGACAGATATGCACGGCAAATACACGCGCACGCACAGGCACGAATAAGATCGAAGGAGGGAGTTTAAAAAAAAAGAAAGAAACATGCATCTCACCTCGCAATCTTCCCATTTTTTTTTTCGCTCCAATCAAGGACCCGCTCCGGCTTCAGTGACGTCACGCAGCCCCTCTCTGCAGCAGGCCTGCAGAGGAGGACCAGACCGGAGCAGGGAGGAGAGACAGAGAGGAGGGAGGAGAGACAGAAAGGAGGGAGAAGCAGATTCATTAAAAACAAGACCTCTGCTGATTAGAAGGAGGATATTGTACCTGAGCATGCTTAGGCTGTGGGTTTGGAGATGGATCGATTACACCCACAGACAAGCAGTTAAGACAATCTGGCCTTGCTTGGTCCTCAGGACCCACTGCCTTACATGACAAGTAAAAAGAAAAGCGGTTGAGAAACATCCTCCTTGTGTCAGATTTATCATATAGCATAGTCAATACAGAGTTCCAATCCAGTCCAACTTTATTTACCAAGCACTTTAAAACAACAACAGTGGACCAAAGGGAGTGTATCTGCCTTGTGTGTATACATGCATGTTTGTGCGTGCAACTGTATGAATGACTGACTTTATTTTTTTTAATTTTATGTAGTCTCTTTTGATCTGTGCAAAGGCTTGTTTTGTTTTTAATATGCATGAACTGATTTTTTACATAAAGCACTTTGTGTTGCCCCAGCATGAAAAGTGCTTTGTAAATAAAGTTTGATTTGATTTGATTCGAAAAATCCAAGAGTACATTTAGAAGATGTCCCCTGGTAAAAAAAAAAATAAATAAATAAAAATGCTAAGTGAAAACCCAACATGGGGAAGGAGGAAGGATAAACACCTACATGGCATGTATCACTGACAGACTGGAGAAGTGGTTTAGTCATGAAGCAGTATCAAGAAGTACTATAAGTAACTAGAGAAGGTTAGCCTCACTGATCATGGTGATACAGGAACAGGTACTGCGCACGAGAGCTATAGAGTACCACAACAGACAGGACCCCAGGTACAGGTCTCTGAGACAGTCCAGCACATATACAGGGTATAGGATAGATGGAGCACTAACATGGTGGCTAGAATAGTGTACAGCAGTGGTTCCCAATCCCCAAGGGGGTCCCCCAAAGAGCACAGGGGGTCCCTGAGGCTTTGAAGATTAGAGCTATTGTGTTAATAATGTCCACAAACTGTCGCTATTATAATGAATAAAAGTAAGGCTGCATGTTGTTCAATTAACTTTGGCTTTATGAAAGCACAGGGCTCAACCAGAATACATTATATATGGTGAGAATCTCACTTTTGAAAGCTTAAAACCAGCATGGTTTCGGCCCGGGTGAAGCAGGGGGTCCATGGAATTTTAGTATATGCATAAAAGAGATCCCCAAGGAAAAAAGGTTGGGAACCACTGGTGTACAGTAACATCCGTACTGAGTCTGGGCTGAAAATTCCAGAGTCAAGAGAGGAGATGTCCCCAAAGGACTGGAACTGGTTAAGAAGGTGATAGCTAACCAACCCAGTATTGTGATGGTCAACAAACTACAGAAGAAAGCAATAATGATCGGTCTAGATATGGACCTGAACAACTGCAACATGAAGATAAAGGAATTCAAGAAGCTGGAAAAATAAGGGCTGAGGAAGAAAGATGAAAACATGTGAGTGAATGCAACAGTGGTACCACACCAGTGGAAACTGAAGTACTGGGACCCATGAGTGGTTTTCAAAAGATTCCGGGAATACCATCAGAGATCTCCATCCAGAATAACACAGTTCTAAATACAGCTAAGATATGGCACAAAATCCTCAAGTTCCAAGAACCAATCTTTAAAGAAGCTGTGAAGAAAAGGGGTTTTGCATATTTGATGCATATACAACAACATCAACAACAAAAAGCAGAAGAAATGTAAACTGAATACAAAAAGACAAAGTGGCCACAAAAAGAATTAAAAGAAAAAAAAAGAAAGGTGCAAAATTACTACAACTTGGGGATCAGGGACATATCACCCTAAGAGCAGCAGCATCTACTATGCAGTTTGTTGACTGTAACTGGCTCGCAAATAAAGCAGCTTTAACTGATGGCAGAAGCTGATGTTTATCTGGTGTGTTTTGGTTGTATTTGATTCTCAGCAAAGAAAGACACAAAAAATTACGGGAAAAAAAACAGATATTTGCCCTAAAAGAGTTGAAAAGATAAAATGAAACATTATCAAATGGGATGTCATACATTTCACCACCAGAGTATGTTTTTTGTGGATGTCAATATGCTGCATGTGAGCAACACGATTTCAATGAGATGAGCCTCTATATTTACTCTGCCAGCAAATGTCAAGGAGTTGGTGCAACCAAACCTAATGTGGGCTTCAGTGCTGAGTAGAATGAATGAATCAGTGTTTATTCATGGATTTGCCCCAAGGTACCTTGTTTAAATATCTGTCCTTGGTATAGTCAATCAGCAAATGATAATCAAAGTGCCATCAGTCAGAACAAGTTGGCAAATGTCTTGCAACCTGCTAAATACTGTAATGCAGTTACAAGATCAAGAATAAAATTATGGTAAACATGCCCCAAAGTCAAGCTTTTGCGGTTTGTTATTTGCATTAAATAATGTTCACATAATTCATTTATCCAAATAGAATAAAGTATATTTTGTGAAATTATCCCAAAAAAACAATACAAAACAAAAAACTGGTTTGGTCATACTTACAAATGTTTACAGACATCACTTTGGGCTCAGGGAAACTCTGGTGACTCCTTTTAATGTTTTTCTGATGTTTAAGAAATTAATTGACTTAAAAAATTATTAAAATATATTTAAGTTAGCTGCACGATGGTGTGGTGGTTAGCACCGCAGCTTCACAGCAAGAAGGTGGCTGGCTTGAGCCTCGGCTGGGGGGAGGTTCGAACCTGGGGGACGGTGGCCTTTCTGTGTGGAGTTTGCAGGTTAATTGATGACTCTAAATTCTCCCTAGGAGTGAATGTGAGTGTGAATGGTTGTTTGTCTCCATCTGTGTTGGCCCTGCAATGGACTGGTGACCTGTCCAGGGTGTACCCTGCCTCTCACCTGTTAAAATGCTGGGATAGGCTCCAGCTTACCCTCAACCCATAGTGGAGTAAGCAGTCAAGATAATGAATGAATAAATAATGAAGTTAAGGGGATTAGGATATAAAATGAGCTGCTGTAGCCATATCTTTCATTTCTATCTGACATTATATCCTATGCTTATGGGTCCTGCTTGTGACCAAAAAAGTTAACATGCAATTTTATTTAAAAAAAATTAAATGGATTTATAGCCAATCTTTTTGTGTTTTAGGTTAAATTTCCATGTTCAAATGGAAACATTTGTTTTTTTGTTTTTTTTTTTATCAAAATAGGAAGTGTGTCTTTAAGAATAGCTGGAAAACAATGAAACTGGATTTAAGCAAAAAATATATATTTTTGTAATTAAGCTAACATAATGTTTTATTTATTTTTTTTACAGACTACTGGCTACTGTTTTATATTACATTAAAGACAAAAAATCACCTCTTTTTTTATTTTAAATCAGTTTTATAGAGTTTACTCTTTAATATAGCTATTTTCTCCAACTGTAATGATTTCTGCAGTAAACAGCCATGCATAAGTCAGCAGCACATCATTTATCTGTTTATGAGTTTTTAATATCTCTAATTTAGAGAACTCATGTTGAGCCTTATAACTCTAGCCACTTTACATGTGTGTTGTTATAACCTCAGCTTACAAAGGCAAATACAAATCAAAGCAGCTATTTTTATGTCTCGTACAAAGAAGGAAAACAACTCTGAGCTGTGACGCGTGTGACCAAAGCGGCAGCTGGCAGATACGAAACTGGATGATACTTTCTTCTCGTTAACTTACACTCTTGTAAAAAATGGCATTATATTCACACAATATTTTAGCAAGAATTTATAAAAGTGATGGTTAAAATTAAGGAAGGTGTTTAAACCTTAAATGCTCAAACAACTGATTCATATGCTTCAGCATGAAAGATTGTTAATCCCAACTTTAAGTTGAAATTCTGCACATACATAAAAAGACAATGTAGACTCTAGTCAAAAAAATCTTGTGCTGTGTTTGATTCTGTATTTGTGTGTGTGCATGAATTCATTTTCCTTATCTCTTTGACTCCAGTTTAATAAAGAAAAGTTTAATCCTCATGGGAAAAAAATGAAGAGGTAAAACATCCCTTCTGGGGCACATGATGCCCACAAGAAGGGGAAGACAAAAGGTGAGGCAAGTTCAAGGTGAGGCTGGTTCAGAAATTAATGGTGGTTAGTGAAATGTCCTGATAAAGATGACTGCAAAAAGCAAGATAAAGATGGAAATAACCATGTAAGAGCTTAAGCACCACTTCCTGGTCAAAGATAAGAAGTACATCATGTACATAGTGTCATCTGGAGAAAACATGACATTAAAACAGGTATAAAAAAATTATATTTTTAGGCATGTGTTTAGGGCTTTTTTAAAATTAGTTATTCATTTAAACTGACTATTTAAGCTGTCATAATTTTTCCTGAGACACTGAAACAATCCCACAAGCCTAAAGCTGTTTTCAATCATTAAATATCTTAATTAAACACAATCATTTGTAGAAAGAAGCTGTCACAGACAGAAAACTTATTTCATATTTCACCGTGCCAAAATAGTTTATAGTTGTCTATATATTTTTAATAAACATTGTAAAAGATGTGAGATCTGGGTATCAGAATGAAGAGAGGGATTCTGAGCTTTTTTGTCTCGTACTGTTTCCATTTAATTAATTTAGTTCTCTCAACTTTGATCATTCTGAGCAAGTATGTGGAACATTGAAGTGTCAAATAGGCCATATCTCAACACCCCCCTGCAGCTGTCAAATTTTTCATACCAAATGTTAACATTTCCTTCTGTTTTTTCTCACTAATCTTCACAGTAAACTAGTTAGGAGATCTAAGATTCAGTGTGGTGAGAACACGTTTAAGCTTGTTGCTGCAATAAATATAAATTAACTAATGTTGTTATTGGCTGGCAGTGTGCTAATATCACCAGAGAATTGTTTTCTCTCTGAAATTATTCTTTTTAAACACTGCATATAATTATCCTAAACATATACAAACACATTGCCTTGTATTTAACAAAGTCACAGGCAGCTCTGATGTTTAAATTTTCATCCACCAAGTAGGAAACTGTCTGGCTAGGGCTGTATTCATTTATTTTAACACACAGAAAAAACACCCACTTTCTTTAGTGACCCAAAGAATATGGAGTTTTGCAGCAGATGGTGTGTCTTGCACATTATGGAGTCACTCCAAGATTACATGAAGAGACTGCTTTTATTTTAAGAAGCCTAAATCCTCAGGCCAGTGAGATGTTAAACATACTAATACAACTTATCTCTGTGATGACTTGTAAAAAACCAATCACTGAATTTGCCTTTCCAGACATCTCATTTATTATTTTTATATCAGCAATAATCCACCAGCAGCTCGTTATATAAAACATAGCACTAATATTTCATGATAAAATAAAGATGTTTCTGGCTAGTGTAACAAAAGATCAAAGCTTTCTCAATAAGAACTAATCACCTCATTCCTTCTGTTAAATTTACTATTCAGCCAGAGGCAAATATATTAAGATAATTGTATGACAGGACAATCTCTATCTACTGAACCTTAATCATCTCCCCTCTTCTCTCAGAAATCAAAAGTCCTTGATTTTTTTTAAAGTTTCTAAAATGCATCTGATTGTGTTTTACATATTCAGTCATTTCTGACCTAAAAGGTGTCATTAAATTGTATTAATTTGAAAAATAACTAAGATAAAGCAATCTGACAAGTTTATTTTTGTTCCTGATTTAACTAATCAATATGGTTTATGCCAAAAAAAAAAAAAAAAAAAAAAACGCTGAGAATTCATTTGAAGCTGGTTTTGATGAAGCCTCTATTGCTGGTGCTACTCTCCATCTGCAGCAGTTAGCAGGAACTTTAAACTGATTTTTAAATTAATTATAAACTAGTTTCAGGTTTCAGGTTTCAGGTATGTTTTTTTTCCATCTAATTGTACTGTCAGCTATATAATTTTTTGCTTTTCATAGTAGCAGCCAAAAACCACAAGCTATATAATCTTTATAATAAAGAAAAAGTAAAAACCTAAACTTGTTACATCAATCTCTTACTCCTCTACGCCCTCTACATGCCACACTCATCCAGTCATGACAGGGAAAGACTGGCACACAAAAGCTTAAAAATGCTCTCCCTCGAGAGATTTTGATAGGATGAATATGATGCTGGGCCGTTTTCTCTCTCTCACGTCAAAAACCCTGGCAAATTTAGACCGAACACCTTTATCCATCCCCCCTTATTCATATGTATGGGACATGACTGACAAACTCATTGTTGGCTAATTACAGTGTGGTGAACCTTCATTGTCTTTAGATTGGTAGAGACTGAGACATGCTGTGCTTTGGCTTGCTGCACTAATGCGAACCTCTTCCATGTAGATATTATTAGTCACTGTTTGCTTAGCAACCACAGCACATGTCTGCCATTTTTTGTAGCATGAAAACGTTTTGCCTGGAGTGTTTTTTATTTTGGCTGTAAGAATAAAAAAAGATAAAAGAGAGGACGACTGACAGAATATTACTCATTACAAGGTACTAGCCATGTGATTATTTTTTAACTCATGTCAGTATTAGGTTTAAAATCTTTTATGGTCTCAGGGTGAGGTTATTTCAATTATCACACTCATTTGCTCTAACATTTTGTCTTTTTTTTAGCTTTTTTCTTTTTTTTTTTTTTTTTTTTGGTCTTCCTCTTTTTTCATCCACCAGAGGTCCCCAGCGTCTGTTTTCCTGTCATCAGCTTGCCATCATTTCACCTGCTCCCTGCTCCTAAATCAGCACACCTGCATCCACTTACCTGATTACCCTCAGTTGTCTGCTGTTCCGTCATCACCAGATCTCTTCCTCAAATACTCTGCTTTGCCGTGTAGTTTAGCGTTTAAGTTCCTGTTAGATCTGATAGTGTTGTTATTTTATGTACCATGCCTGTGCTACCTCTCTTTTGTGCCTGCTTATTTTGTCTGCATGGTTATTTTATTTGCCAAACCTGCCTTGTTTTTGTCTGCATTTGTTTCACATGTAACAAAATCAGTGAGACATTAAAAAAAAAAAAAAAAAAAAACTATCATCATCACATTAGAGGACCCAAAATTATATTTTAGAAATATATATTCTCAAAGAAAATTAAGCTCTCTTAATAGAACAGCCCATTTTAAGGCTAAATCTGCCACACTCAGTAAATGACCACTCTCTCAACTATCAAAAAGGGACAGAGGTCAGTTTAAACTGTGAACAGCAGGTGGCACCAGTAATATGTAGGGACAAACTGATATGGAACAGTTACCTCAAGAAATATGATTTTTCAGTCATCAGAGCAAGAGCTCATATCGAAAATGTCTGAATTTCTGTGTTAGGATTCAGTGCAACCTGATGCAAAAAAACATATTTGAGTCCTGAATGCAGAATGTTATGAATAGGGCACTTGAATATGTGTGCCATATCATTCAGCTGTAAATGTTGAGCAGATATTTTTACAAATCAGTGCACTCACTGTACTCAGAGACCACCCGCTGTGCAAAATGACAGCCCGTCTGGCTTCCTCAAAGCATGAAAATTCTTGCTACATCAGTAGGTCAAATGGGCTTTAGCTGTCTGTTAACACTCAGAGTAACACAATGGAATAACATACAAGCCTGCGGGAGCTCAGCCAATATCACTATATCACCTCACGTGTCGATTATGCTTATCAAGGGGATAAAAATGTGATGAAAACTGCAGGCTAACAGCTTTAGAGTCATTATCACATCCAACACACAAGAACGCAAGTCCACTTTGAGTGTGTTGTTTATTAACCATCAGTCCAGCTTTTAAAAATGAGCAATATGAGGCAAGCGGTGAGAATTTGGAAGTTGTTCTTACTTGAGGAGTTTTGCACAGGCACTCAAATATTTAACTAGCCCTCAAAAATTACAATGACCTTCTTCCTCTGCATTGTTGCACATTTTTAGCAACGTTTCAAGTAAATTCCAGGTTTTGTTCACAAGCAAAACAAAAATTAGAAAGAGATTTTGTCTTGGCACTAATTCAAATGCAAAATGCAAGCTAATGTGATCAAATAAAAAAGTCGCTATACTTGGCAGCTAATTCTACACATTTATTACAGAATATACAGAATATTACAGAATAACAGTCATATTTTTCCTGCAGGTTCTTTAATGTTGCAAAGCAAGTGCAATACAGAATTCTCTTTTTTACTTCAAGATACACAACTAATTTAGACTGGATATGCATATCAATAATTGTAAAACTGAAGAAACAGTGACAGGAGAAGCATTTGTGTTGCAGCTCTGCACTGCATGTGCTCATACAGCTGTTATTAAGAATTTCTGAATGAGAAGCAGTCTTGTGAACCGAAAATACATTATCATGGAAACACATTAGCAAACATGGAAATATGTGTGTCTTATAGCAAAAAACACAGTGACAATGATTATCCAGATCTCTGCATTCATAGCTTGAGCCATGGATGTTGCCATAGTAACACGAGTATGTCTTATCAAGTACAGCCCTTGTGATTTTTCACTGCAACTTATTTAGGCTTTTCACTATAGGTATGACAACAGGCTATTAGGAGTTGTTGCATTCATTTCCATGTTAATAGAGTTAACAGCCATTGTGTGTTAGCCTAACCTTTGATCTTGCCTAGTCAAATTGTTGTCAACTTATATTAAATTAGGCTAGTAATAGAGGCTGTAATGATGGTGTCTGTGATATCAAAACATTATTGCTGCACTTTAACGGTCAGATTTGTGATGCATGGTATTCAGAGGTGCTGAGGTTGGATGTTAATCTTTTATCAACATAATCAGAGTATGGCTCAGCATGCATTAAGCAGGTCTCTGTAGTTTTGCTCCTTAAAATATCCTATTAAAACATTAAAGACTCTAATTTCATCGAATTTTCATCAATTTCTGTGTAAACAAGATTGAAACTGATGGCTTGAGACCCAATGATGCCATCCTGGAGACACACAGAACTTTAATCTCTGCGATATTTTGCTTGCATAGTACAGCCACAAAGGGCAGATTTTATTTGAACTTGGAAGTCACTTTGTAGCTCCAACTCGTCACACACTTGCGCTTCTTTCCTTGTTGAAAATAATGAGGCTGTTTGATGTGGGATCACTATGGGCTGTAATGAGAGGAGTAGACTGTTCAGGACACATGAAAGCTCTTCAGTCCATTTGGACCATGAGCGGCCATTATGACATGGGACCGAGACACCGCGGAGGTGTTCTGACTTCATGAAGGGGTACATGATTTAATGATCGAGGCGACAGTTAAATCCGTCACCCTTTTAACATCTCATGGAAGGAGGGAGAAAATATTTTGGAGGTGTTAAACACAGGAAGACCTATAGCAGTCAAGGGCGTAGTGAATGGGTGACATGAACAGAAACAGATCACTTACAGCCACTGGATGAGATCATACATGTAGAGAATCTGCTACATAAATTAAAGCCCTTGATTGTGCCCAGCTCTACAACTGTTTAAGTGATTGTTCAACTCCAATCATACTTCTGTATTCGTTCATAATTGTAATTTCTTTAAGGACTATTCTTTTTTTTCTTTTTTTTTAAGTTTTTACAAGCTACAAATTGATGAGTGTATAAATTATCTGTCTCATCCAGCGCCAGGAAGCAACACATCTACCTGTCATGGTATCAGTCTCTTCCTCTTTTACAAGAAGCCACTGTCACTAATGCCAGAGGAGACACAAACACAGAAAGTGAATGAGTGGGAGGAAGCAGAAAGATGGTGATGGAAGGATCAGCATCTCTTCATTTATCTGCATGACGATAGAGGAAGAACCCCAGCTGAGATGGGGTTAATATTTCTCTAGCCTTGGTTCTGGGAGACTTTGTGATGTGTCATCTCAGTAGTAAGTCCTGGTGTCAAGAATACAGTTAATGGTTAGACACATCATCCTGCCATTTCCTAACAAAGGAAGGCCTGCCTCAGCCATGGAGTACTGTGGAGGACCACGGACCCTGTCACTATCTGTGTCCCCAATGATGGCAGTTCCTGACCAGTTAATGGTTAACAGACATGTGGATGCATCAGTCTTGAGGAGTGACAAGGAGTACAAACGCACAAATACACAGACGGCGGGAGCCTAGTGCTGATGCTGTAAACATATCTTGTTAACAGGAAGCAGACCCGATGCCGCAATAGCATTGAGTGACAGGATCCCAGATGACTAACAACAGCAGTGCCGTTTTTTTTCCCTTTTTCACTTTTTGTAACTGAGCATTTGTGCTGCGGATTCTTCAAAGCTTTCATTATAGTTATTATCTCTTTTAATTCCTAGTGGGAAACCTGAGTTAAGAAAAGTATTCATTGTAAAAGAAATTTTCAGCAAAATAGGCCAATCAGGTTAAAACATAAATTGATGATTGTACAGTGGAAATTATAAATCTAAATCTAAAACTGCTTCATTTCCAGTTTTATCTTGGCACAGACTCTACTCTCCAAAGCAACAAAGAGTGATCCAAAAACTACTAAATCGCTTTATTAACTCACATGGTGATTGCTTACAACACAAGTCAAGGGGATTTAGGGACTTGCAGTGAAAGAAAGTGTTTTGATTTTTAAATGTGTACTGCTGCTCTGACTCATCCATATGAAAGACTGCATTTAAAGTACTGAGAACCACAGGAGAGACAAAACACTTCTCTTTAGGTTTCCAACACCCCTCAGGAATGAGATCAGAAACAGCTCCTGTCTGATATATAGCCAACTCTTTAAGATTTGAGAAACATACAGTATTGTATACCCCCTTGTGTGACCCTAGCATAGCTTCTATACACTCAGACAGGGAAGAGCGCTACTCTTTGTGTGCTCTCCCCCTGAATGGTGAAAGTGACAGTCAATCACCGGTTAAAAGCCACCTTGCTGAGGAGGTAGTGAGCTGGCCATTATGCACTGCTGGGTGGAAAGCAGTGAGAAACAGGGAGGGGAGGAGGCTGCAAGATGCAACAGCCCTGCAAATCAGAGAGAAGCACAGAAACCTCTCCAGGGACTGAAGCACTTTAAAGAAAAAGATATATCTGCTAAATTTATATTATTATATTTCAGATACTGATGCATATTTCACATATAAATTTGACATAAAATGTGATCAATTATACATTTGAGACTCTTGTGAGCAGAAATAAAGACGCGGACATTTAAAGTAAAGTAAAAATGAAGTTTTTAGTTCAGTTAACATGTAAATCGGATGTGTCTTATGTGTTAAAAGACATATTGTGAGCACAGTCAGTCATCAGTGGTACACACTGGGAATTTCTGCATTGAATCCACTGAGCAGAAGTACAGTCTCAGTAATATAGGCCTGTGTAAGACAACACAGATGTTCTATGTAAAAGATTGGAGGAATGTAGTCGTGACCACATGCAGGATTGGAGTGTACAGCTCTTTTGCATGTAAATGTGAGGAACCAATGAAATGAGAAGCTGCAGTATAAGCTGAGGTCCAGGGACCACTTAGCTAGCAGGTGCTTGCTAATATCCACCAGTGAACTTTCAGTTATCCTTTATTTATCATTATAATTATTATTATGGCTTTTGTGTTTTAAAAAAATGCTGCCCCTTTAGAAAACATTAATAAACATAAGTACAAACACACATGTAAATGTAAAACAAAGTTAACCTAGCAACTAAATTGGCATCTGATTCTCCCGTGGCAGTTTACCTCAATACACATTACAACAAGGTACAGACAAAAAGTAAAGTGCAAAGCAGTCTTAGCAAATGTTAAATAAAGTGCATCATTTAACATGCAAAAGTTTAAGTGCAAATTTCAAGTGCACAAGGTTGTAGTGTAAAATGACTGGGCCAAGCAAGTGCCAAGTGAAGCAGCTAACAGTTGAAACTCAGCTCTGAGCCAAGCAAGCTACCACTATCACCCGCTAGCTCCTGGCTAATTTCTCTTTGCAGCTTGTATATCTTTTTATTTCATGGTTGATAGAGATAACTACATTACATTGAGTTATACTGTTTTTAACTTAAAGTAACAACTTATTACTGATATAAATGCCCGTTTATTCATTGAAAACTGTAAGTTTTGTGTCAAACAAAAATGCATAACTTCATGAATTGACAACATGACTTGCAGACATGCTTCCATACCTGTAAAGATTGGTCAAGGCTAAAAAGCTGAATGCCTAGTCTGAAGAGAGCTTTTCAACCATAGAAATGGATCGGAAACACTTCATACATAACAACACAGAAAATAACAGAATATCTATACAGGAGCTGAATTTCTCCTAACAAAATACAGTTAAATAACTTAAACACAGTCAGCATCTGATTTCCCTCTCCATTCATATGTCTGTGCAGAGTGAGCCTGCCGATTCTCAATTATTCTTTTCTTAAGGCTCCAATTCACAGCCAACAGAATTCAGATGGTATTAAAACAGTGACTGTGGCAGAGGAAGCTGCTGCTGCTGCTGCTGAAGTAGCTACATTTTGCATACATTTCATGGAGCTCCAAAGAGCCACGCTTGATTTTGCCGGTTAATTTAGATGCAGAAAACAGAGTAACTGGTGTTGTGTTTGTGTGCGCATATAAATTATTGCGCTGCTTGACTTGATAGAAGGGTCCACTAGTCAGCCCACTCACTTTATTCCATTCTACTAGCCTTTATGTCCCAAAGCCTCCATCCCAGCCTCTGATTCCATCTTGGCAATAACAGACACGTATACAAACGCACAGAAACGCAATACACACACACATACACACACAGGCCCTCAATCAGCTTCCCTCACTCACTTCCTTCTAAAACACACATGCACACAGTTTTCTTAGACTTTGACACGTTTCCTCTGCTTTTCTATGGGTGAGCCATCATTATCTAGAAAGAGTGCCAGTGTTTGGCCACAGTGCGCCTTCTTCCTAGTGTTGAACTGAGCAGCTGAGACATAGGCTGCTGGTGGTGACACGACTGTCAGGGACATGCCTCATTACAGCTGTTGCAAATGTCAAAGCACTAAAGTAATCACTCGCAGCTCTACAGGATGCATGGTCATATACAGTAGTAATTTATTCTATGGTAAGAGGGGTCAACAGTTGAAAGTATATAAAATTATAATAATACAGATAAATGGACTCTACATATTTTCTGTTTGAGAAAGGTTGCCAGATGGCTACATGCTAATGTGACAGCAAATATCTAGATATTTGCAACGAGTAATAGCATGGTAGACATTTTCATGCAAGCACAAACTTCCGTCAAAGTTGTTAGTGTCAGTCCAACAGGCTTTTAACTATGTTATACATATATATATATATATATATGTATATATACATACATTTATATGCACCTTAAGGTGATTTCCTTCACAAGTGTCTGGGTATTTGCAGTCTTCATATTTTCTTAAGGCAGAAGCAAGTTAGCAAGTTTGGTTTCTATCAGTGTGTGTGCATGTGTGTGATGTCACCACTGACATACAGTACAGTTTATTAGAACTTTTGTCAGTCATCGTGGTTAGAAGAAGCCATCTTTGCCACTATTTGATCAGGTTAAAGGTTATGCCATCATGTTAAACGCCATTACAAGCCACTGTCACAGCCATCTAATGTGCTGCACTGAAGTCGAAGTAGCATTATCATTGTTAATAAAGTCTCTGTTGTCCTGGAAAAAATTTAAATGATGGGGCTGTTCCTTTCTTTATTTAACAAAGTTTGACTGTTCTACAACCCTAATTCCAAAAAAAGCTGTGAAAAATTATTTACAAATCTCATAAAACCACATTTTATTCCTATATAACATAAACAATATATAAGATATTGCAGTTAAATTAAATGGTCTGTATATATATAGCACCTTACTATACCTGAAATGATACCCAAAGCACTCTACATTATACATCACATTCATCCATTCACACACACTGATGGCAGAAGCTGCCATGCAAGGCAATAACTACGACTGATCAGGAGCAATTTTGGGATCGATGTCTTGCGCAGGAACACCTTGACATGAGCTCTCTAGGCCAGGATCGAACCAGCAACCCTCGAGCTACAAAACGACCACTCTACCCATTGAGCTATGCTGCCCCTTTGGCTAACATTAGATAATTTTCAATTTGATGGCAGCAACATATCTCAAACAAAGTTGAAACAGGGACAATAAAAGGCTGGAAGAGTAACTGGCGCAAATAAAAAACAGCTACAGAGCATTTGGCAACCAACTGTGTTAACTGGCAACAGGTGAGTAACATGACTGGGAATAAAAGGAGCACATCAAAGAGGCAGAGACTCTCAGCTGCAAAAATGAACATAAGTTTATAAAATCTGCTACAAACTGCCTCTAAACGTTGTGAAACAATTTCATGAAAATTTTATCTAAGATTTTTTCTTTTTTAAATCCAACCAACTACTGTGTGTAATATTATCAAAAGATTTAGAGAATCCGGAGGAATCTCTCTGCGCATGGGTCAAGGCCATAGGTCAAAATTGGACACTTGTGATCTTTGGGCCCTGCATAGACATGATTCTCTACTGGAAATTACTGCAGTGGGGTGGAATTTCACACTTGCAAAACCGGTACAGCCATTAGTTTATGGTATTTTTCATCGATACCAATACCAATGCTGATACTTCTTGGCTCTTAACTGAAAATCACGATTGTACAGTGTTCATTAATATCTTCATTGTAAGAGCATTATGAAACATAAACTCAAGAACATCAGTGCTTCAAATAAATGTTTTTAAAACAATTATACTGATGAGTAAGTTAAACAAGATAAGATAAATAAATCTTTTAAAAATGATAAAATAATTCAATTACAGATTAATATAAGATTATTATTCTTTTTATAGATTTATTTGTCTATTGACAGCTTGATCTAACATTTTTTACCTGTCATGGTTGTATTGTGGTTGTGATTGATGATTTTATTGTCTTTGTTGTCTTGAATGTCCCTTGTATGTTGTACTGCACTGCAAACCAAATTTCCCCTTGAGGGACAATAAAGGACCTGAACTTAAACAAACTGAAGACATCTGATAGGTTACAATAATCATGTGACACAGAAGGAATACACTGTTGCTGGGCTTCACATGCAATTTTATTGTCTAAAACTCTCAATAGTGAAAAGAAATGGTATAATTTGTATCAACAGTATGGTGTCTCGATACTCAAAAAAGTACTGAATCTGATATTTTGACTGGCTAAAATCGAAGTATCGACTCCAGAGTATCAATATGCTCATCCCTATCCCACAGTCCACCTGAGGTCAGATTCAGCTCTCCAATGCATTCTTTCTCCCGCATGTTATTATCTTTTCCATGTTTAGGCCCCAGCATTAGCTTCTGGCTGGGACTCCCAAACCCACAGACAATGCTACAAAATAAATAAATAAAGAAACATCTACTTTTAAAATGTATTTTCTTACTTTTATTCACTCTTCAATAATTATTACATTTGTTTAGCACAAGAAAATTATTAACAAACATCTTTTCAGAACTGTATATTCCCAATGAATGATAAACTTTTCAACAAATTGTTGACAGATAAGAACAGAACAAAAGAAATCAAACCTCACTGTGCCTGGGCGTGACAGACAGAGAATACACTAGTGGGACACTAGAGTCTCCAGACAGAGGATGCATTTTGAGCAATCATGGCCATTTTTTTGTATCTCTGTAATGCCATACCTAATGTATGCTACATCATATTTTAGGATTTTAGTTGGCCATGAGTACTTAGGGTTTTGTTTTTTGTTTTTTTGTTTTTTTTTTTTCCAGCAGAGTCCTTCATGGCAGGGCTGTTGGTCTGTTCCTTTGGTCTATTTGTTGTCAAAAAGTCTACACAGATTATGACATCATCATACTGAATTTGCTGCTGAACGTTTTCTCTTTTTATCATTATTATAATTTTTTTTTTTTTCCTTAGCTTTCCTGTAATTTTCTGAGGCCCTCCTAGCACACCCTGGCGGCACCCCAGGAGGTCGCAGCCCTCACTTTGAAAACCACTGGGTTGGCTCGGGCAGGCTCTGTAACCGAGGAAACGGCGTTGTGGACAGGTCCTGGTGAAAAAAGAACAAACGGGTGGGTTCATGTATCACATTCCCAGTGGTTATTACTTTATTGCGGACGGCTGTGAGAAAATCAGGAAGGCTTCATAAAGTTAGCACGGCAAGCTTAAACAAGCAGCTACACCCCAAAAACCCGCAACCCTGACTGACGATGTTTCAAGCGATTTTACTTTACAGAAAGACAAACCTAAAGAGACCTATAACAAGCAGGTTTGATGATCTGATTGTTATATTTTCTTTTGATTGATGAGTGGCGAACAATCCACAAAAAACTCCCAAACGACGAGGGCCATGAGAAAAAAAAACGACGTAATTGTGTTCTTGTACCCTCGAGGTATGTAAGAAGCTTTAGTTGCCTACACCAGGGATCTCAAACTCTGGTCCCCCTGCTTGAACACATTTCCCTCAAATCAATGGATCAATGTGTAGAACTTGATAACAGGCTGTTGGATCCATTTCAGGTGCTTTGGAGCAGAGAAGCATCTAAAACCTGCAGACTCGTTAGGACTGGAGTTTGAGTCCATTACTTTACCAGTGCACCCAAATCAGGCAGAATTTTCCTACAGGCAGCCACGTTGTTGGAGGAGACATAACTATACAAATATTATTTTCTTTCTGTTCAGTAATGTACATCATTGGTGCATTGTTTAAAGCAATGATTATACTCAATTTAAGACATTTTTTTTTAAGTTACAGTGTTCTAAGGTGTCTTATACAACCCTGAAAAGTTTAGGAAAATTATTTAATATGTATCATATATATATTTTCTCATTCTCAAGTCCGGATTGTTTTGATTGCAACTAGAAAGTTGACAAGTTGGCAATTTATTAGTCGTTAAAAAGCAACACTGGCACTCATTTGGAGTTCTATAATTCTTTTCTTTTTAGCGCTCCCTCAGCTCCCAAGGGAAACATTTTTCTCCAACTATTAAACAACCCACTTATTACCAGCTGATTGTAACCAGTTGTTTGGCACTGGAAATATTGGGTACAATGAACCTTCTGGTAAAACAGTAACAAATATATGACTGTTGACTGTCACAATTTCTGTAGATTGTCACACTACACACACAGTGGTACAGTATTGCTGTAGCAGTATTGTAAGACCCCAAACCTGGAATGTTTCAAGGGCAGCTATAAATTTCCCGAGTAATTGAATTGCAGTGATGTTAATCATCTTGCTTCTGAACTTTCACCACTTGCCATTCACTCAAAGTGTAGCATGTGTACTACCCATGATGAACATATGTTGTGCAGGAGAAAAAGGTGGTAGTCTGAACTCCTCAACCTTAGAGCTGACTTGAAGCTCATGAAGGACCAAGGAGAACGTTTTTCTCTCAGCCTTGTGCTTCGCCTGATCAGAAATACAAAAGAAAAATTTTGGGGCAAGAGCATAGAAAAGAATTAGACACTTTAAAATGTTTGCATAACGAGTACCTTCTCGCTGCAATGGTTCTCCTCTTTTTAATCACCTGCACTCTCCAGACCACCTACACCCTTCTTCATGATCAGATACCGGACCAACGGGCTGATTTATGATCCGAGGAATTAATCTGCTAAGCCTGATTGCCATTACCGCCATGCGATTATGCACCTTGATTACCGAGCCCACCCCAAGGACCATGACGTGCCCTGGTGCACATTTCAAAGGTGCGCATAAAATTATGTGGTGATTACCCTACAATAGATCAATCCACATACGAATGAGACTGTGTGGCTATACAGACTGTCTCAAGTAGGACTGTGATTATTAATAGGTACTTAAGGTGACCTGATATCTGAAGCTTGAAGCACTAAAACTGCCTATGATCTTTCATATAAGCAAATAAATTCATTTTCTTACATTCTGAAAGTCATTATTGGATTATTGTTGTAGAGGGAGAATTGTTTGGAGTTCAAGCATGCATAAAAGGGATGTTGGGCACTTCACAGGCAACTGGAGCTGTACTTGTCCCTCTTGAGGGAGTCTCCAAACATTTAACAGCAACACAGTTGTTGATACTGAGGAGGTTATTAGCCTGTCTCATACAGTATAAAATGGCTGGAGATCAGTTTTGTGAAGTATATCATGCAAAAGAAAAAAAAACAACTATTTTTTATGCCAGTCAGAAGCAAAAGCTCTTGCTTATTATTACTGAGCATGTAAGTAGATTCTGCAGTGACATATATGAAGAATTTAGGCCCATAAAATCCCTCATTGTCATTTTTAACATAGTAAAAAATTTCATTTTGAGCATAAGTACTCATTTGGTGTTGCAGATAAATAGTCTAATTGATTTATCCAGATGTGATCCTTAACAAATATCAATTGGATCAGAGAGTACAGACGTGAATTGACTCTTCATGGTTGGTTACATATAGAAACTGTTAGTCATACAGACAGACTACTTTAAATAAACAGTCCAATGTAACAGTTCTAATGTTAACATATTTGCATTAGTAATGCCCTGGCAAAGATTTAATGGACTTGATATGCCACCATTCACAGTGATCCCTGCTCTTAGAAAGCATGGTTCTCAGTGCCCGCCCTGCACAATTACTTAATGGCTTCAGCTATTTTGCATATCTACAGGAGCAACAAAAAACATAAATGTCATGCAGTAGGAAAAAAAGATTTATGTCTTTTGTCTCCATCAAGGCTTCTGTTGGGAAGGTTTCCAACATGATAAACATATTCAGTAAACACAACACTGTTGAAAGCATATTCCCATGATTGTAGATACATTAAGGACCATTTACTGTATGCAAATGTGAATTTGAGCTTACAAATCCACAACTGCAGAAATTCCATCAGTAGCCAGAGTTCAATAACTCTTCAGTCTTCAAGTGTGTGGATAATGGTCACTGTGCCTGCACATCACTGCAATTCAAAATCTCATCCACCTAGTGCTGGACAATGTTTGCCACTAAAATAATATAGATAAGGTAGCGTGTATTGATGATGGTAGGGCTCTGTGCTATTGAAAGAGATTATGAGTGATAGATTGGAGAGGATGGGTACATACTATTCACAGTGCTCCATGTGGCAGCTTGCATTTTCACACTGGTACAGTATGTTTGTCAGCTACAGACAACGCAGGCACTTACGCACTGCTGTGGGCAAGCAATGTTGTTCTGCCAGCCCACTGCGTCATGGACACATGCATGTCCTACGTATCACAGCAGAGTCCCTCTTATACATGACTGCATGACTTGCAGTGACAGAATTTAAGATCATGCCATTGTTAAAAAAAAAAGTCCAAAAAGTGCAACATAGGACCCCACTTTAAGTCAAAAAGTTTAAAAACGGTTATATTCGCATAACTCGATGTTACTTACACAATGTTAAAATTATTTCTATAACACTGAATGAAAATGCAATGCAGTTTTCTTGTGTTTTCTGTTAAGTGATATGTAGTAGACAAAAAGCTTTAACCTCCAGGAAAAGAAGCAAGAGTTCACACTGATTTTTTTTTCTTTTTTTTCTGTAGTTTTTTTTTTTTTAGTCTAGTAAAAAGGTTTGAAAGCACGGAGATCATTAACTGCATTTACAAGGGTACACTACAAGGGCAGCTTTGACAGGAGGAGACTTCAGTTTCAAGATCCTTTAAAGTGGAAAAAAAGTGATTCATGTTCAGTAAATGGAAATTAAAATCTTTTTGTACTAAAAATTGGACCACTGGAGGAACAAAGGAATGAATAAACTGAGAGGGTCAGATTATCATCACCATGGTGTGTAAGATATTGCCTTGTTTAAACAGATAACCATTTCACCCGTGGTGTGCATCTCGATGTTCAGCTCATGAGAAAAGTCTTAAAGGAATACACTTTAATGCATTTTAGCCTTGTGAGTCACAGACAGGATTGTGATGGCTAATGTAACGGCGACAGTGCAGTGCCACAGGTGGCCTGTTATAATGTGTATTTTGGGAATTGACACACTCATCTCGGCACTTGGGGGGGGGGGGGGGGGGGGGGGGGGGGGGGGTCTCAGTCTTGTGTAATACAGACTGGACAAAGCCAGAAAAGGAAAATGACCACTTTGATCATTGCAAACCATACACAAGAAACTTGCAGCTTTCAGAAAATGTTTATTTTATTCATAAACTTTTCATAAAAATAACAACATCAATATTAATTTAAAGTATTGTAGAAACTGTCTATGTACAAAATCTTTACTTGAACAGTTAATATAACTTAAGGCAAGTTAAATACTTTTTTTCTCCTTTTTTGTGTAATACCCTGTTGGTGATAATGTCACCAAACTCAACATTCGTATTCTTGTTGGTTTTTTTTGTGTGTGTTTTGTTTTGGTTTTTTTTTTTTCTTTTTTCGTTTTTTCCTAAAGTGAACATTTCTACCTCCAGCAAAAGATACCAGAAGTCAAAACTCTTTCATCTCCAAGGTAAAGTTTACAGAAACTCGCAGCAATGTGTGCTACCTGATTACTTAAAAGCAATGTTTAAATGATTTGCTAGTATTTCTAGCTCAGTTTAACATACTTCTGTACAAACTGTAAAACAACTTTTGTTGAAAATCTGTACCACAACAAGAGTACATTTCCTTTTTAAATCTAGATCTACAATTCAATGAAACAATTCTCATCATACCAGCAATGGGATGACTTACGAAAATGCTTCCAATATCAAATTGTCACATTTAAAATATTGTGTTTTTTACTAAACAGTAGCCCTCAAAAAACCAAGACATTATTTATGGTTGAGAATACATTTCACCTTAGAAAGGACATCAGAATATCACCATTGTAAAATATACAGTTATCTATAAAAATACAAAGAAGTACAGTAATACAAATATATTTATTTCCCATTTATGATATACCTTTCACAACTGTAATAATTCAAACAATTGTAACACAACACAAAGACCAATGACAAAAAACACTGACAGCAAAATGATAAGAAGATAAACAAACACTAAACTGATCAAAGATGGGCAGCTTCATGGTCAAAGCCATAAATATGTTAGCCTACATTCGTGTAAAAAAGAAAAAGAAAAAAGACCTTCACTGTGAAGCAAAGGAGAACCTTGACAGTGGTTGATTTTCCAGTTAAAGGAAGAAAAAAAACTGACATAAACATGCATTTTAAGAAACATAGTCCAAACCATTGCTCTAAGATTGCTAAAAGCAGAAAATAAGAATCTTAAATGGAGATAATAATAATCTTTAAGTGCAATCCATTCATGCTCAGAGGCGAATGGAGGTCGGAACTGTCCAAATAAAGTGGTGCTGAACAGCAGTCATGCAATGCGGAGAGGGGTTAGGCTCCACTCAAAGTAACAGCATCAAGTCACTGTTGAGCTCTTTGCCGACTTTTACAACTTATGCGTGGTTGCATAAAGTCAGCGGCAACAGGCAATAAGGTAAAAGCAGTCCTCTTTTCCGCTCTCATCTTATAAACTCTTACACTCGCCTAACCTTTTTTTAAGTTAGGCATTGGCTTGCCAGGCAAAACCAACCCAGACATTAACTTGTGTTCAGCTGGCTTATCTTCCAAGACGGAAAGATCCCAATAGGCCCTTATACGTGTATGGACACACAGCTGCGCCTTCATATCCCCTCGGGGAGAGTGAATGGCCATGTGCTGGTGGTCACCTGTGGCTTAATTTCCATTTTCTCCTTTTGTTTCAAATGCACGCGTCCATGCCGTTTTCTCTCATCACTGCGGGCGAACCGTTTGCCGCACACGTCGCAAGAGAACGGCTTCTCCCCCGTGTGAGTCCTGGTATGGGTGGTAAGGTGGTCGCTACGGCTGAAGCTGCGCAAACAGATGCGGCACTGGAAAGGTTTGTGGCCCGTGTGGATGCGAATGTGTCGGTTGAGCTCGTCCGAGCGCGAGAAGCGCCGGTCGCAGCTCTCCATGGGGCAGGTGAAGGGTTTTTCTTTGGCTGGGCCGTGAGAGGTAGCGGGGCTCTTTCTGGCTCTGGGGGGCTTCGTCGCGCGGTTGCTGTAACTTTGTGGAAAAGAATCAGGCAACAAGGAAGAATACAGGATGGAGTCTATGGTGCTCGGTAAAGCTGGTGATGTGTATAAAGTATCGCACTGATTAGATGGCTGTGGGGGCTCAGGGAAGGGTTTCATGTTAGAGAGGCCCACCGGCGGTGCTTGGAGGTAATTGTTGTACAGGGGACTAGAGTAGCTCTGAGAACAGGTGTCAGAGAAACATGGTTCCTGCTTGATCCCCCCTTCCACTTTAAATTCCATCTCTGCGCTGGGACAAATTGGTGGGAATGTGTCTAAAAGGTCCTTTACATCCATCTGCTGGTCAGGGGGGAAATCACTTGACATCGGGAAGGTTTCTGTCTGGAAACTCGTCTCCAAACAGTCTGACTTATTGAATGTCCCCCACTCATAGCAGCTGCTTTCAAACTCATTCTTGACCACAACAGGAAAAGAAGCGGCCTCTGACTTTGGTTCAGCCTTTTTCTGGTTTGGAGCTCCTGAGGAGCCAAAGTTGAGGTTGGAAGTGGAGGGGTCTTGGGCCTGGCTACCAGCTTGATCCTCCGTATACCCCGGGCAGGTCTGATCCGGAGAATACACTGGAGGATTAGTTCCTGGGCAGGTGTACGATTGCCTCTTGACAACAGAGTCTCCAAAATTCCCATTACTGCTCTCCAGGGGCGCGGGTGATGGATAAATTTCCCGACTGTTGCCATTCTGTTGCACTTCTGAAAGTGGAACTGTAGATATGCCCACGATCTCAGTTATCATATTGAGGAGTGTTTCGGTGCTGCACGGCGCTCCCTGAGATGCCTCAACATAGAAACTGCCGGAGTAGGCGAGCGAGGAGGGGGTGTAGGTTTCTTTTGGACACTCGCAGGGGTTAAAGGCAAATTCTGAGTTGGAAGCCTCGGTTTTGAGGGTTGCAGGAGTTCCTTCTGTCAAATTAGAAAAGGGGAGAGAACTTTGTCACCGTGAGTGGCAAAAAATAAAATAAAAAACAGTTCAATATAAACGACGGAGAGGCGGGGGGGGGGGACACATCTGCGTTACATAAACATGCGAATTTTGGTTTTGTGATGCCTTAATTTAAAACCTAACTGCGCAGAAAGTGTCATCTCTCTCCTGCAATGTTCGCATATGAAATATTTATACTGTCATGCATGCAGATGAATCGACTGTGCAAACATGCCAACTCACCGTGGCCAAACTGGGCAGGTACCCCCCGCTCCGCTTCGATATACACCTCCTGGTTATCTTTTCGCACATTGTTTTCCATTCCCAATGAAGAACTGTTGCAATTCTCAAATTGTGGGTAAAAAGAATCTTTCGCATTCAAATCCATATTATTCAACATAATGATGCACTTAGAAGTCCGTCACTCTCAAGGAAAAAAAGGAGAAGGGGTAAACAAATTATGCAGATGATCGTTTTCTAGTGATGGTTTTCAACAAATTATCCAAAATGGTCTTTGCCAAAATGAGAAGTAAAAAAAAAGCAAATAAAGGTATTCCTTTTCGTCTCTGCTCCTCGGTAGGTATTTGCTTGCTGTGGATTTCACATGAGCCACTTCCCCTTTCTCTCCTTATATACACTTTGGCAGCTCCCTCGGCCCTCCTCCCCATTCATCAGCTCCAGTGAGAGGATTCCCCGCTGCGTGTAAACTTCATGCCCATATATGGACAGAGGATGTGACGGCGCCCCCTTCCCCCGCCCCCTCCCAAAACATCCTCCTTCCTCTCATACAGGAGAGTCGGATCCTGACGTTGCAACAAGTGCCGACCAGAATTGGTTGGTATTTCTTTCTATATTCAAGAAGAGTCAGTTCAATTCAAATAGAATTAAAAGAGGGAAGTTGCCATTGTTGATACCATCTCCAACAGTCTACCACTCAAAATGTCACATTTAACAGCGTGGCCATCTCCACGCGCACGTTATGCGGGAACAGCGCTGCTTGACCAACGTTATTTTAAGTAGAAGGAAATGTAATGAGCAATGCGAATGTCCTGCATTTTTAGCCACTTCACAAAACATTTTATCCTGCTTTGTTTAATCTAAATTGAAGGAAATCTATAGTTTGACAAGTTTTCCAAATCATGACAACAAAGCCTTAAAGTTGTGCAATATTTAGACCAGCATGCCATTAAACAGATGTAAAATCCAATAATTTACAGATTAAACATTGAGACATCTCAGAGAACTAAGTACTGCATGCCTTATAAGAATATCTTGGTTGGGGCAACACCTGTGCAGAAATGTTAAATCAGAAAGCATTTCATAGCCTAATGTACAATACAAGGAAAGCAAAGACTAATTAAAGCTAAAACAAAGAAGTGAAAACTTTAAAAAAAACTATTCTAATAAAACTTGAAGCTACTCTAATATGTTGTCTTGTGTTAAAGTATCTTCGAGCATTCTCAAAATAAGCATCACCAAATGCATTATTCAAAAAAACATATTTAAGAATAAACTATAGTCCAGGTCAGCCAATTTCTCTTTTTAGTTCCCCTTTCCCTGTCCTCATAGCTCAGCCAGGCTGCAAGGTTTTGGTGTTTTTCAGCTGTCTGCCAGTCAGTCCACTGCTTAAATTCACTTTCTAATTTCCTCTCGAGGTGCCGCTGGAAATTGTTGTGGCTTTCACCATCGAGGCGAGTAACTGCAAAGCCCAGCCCGAACGAACCCTTGGCCTTTAAAAGCATGGAAGGGAGTCGATAACACCCCTGAGGTGTTCAGTGGTTGAACCCAACTGTTCACATGACATTTCAACCCCCAAAGCATTTTTTATTTCTTTCTATTTCGCATCTGTTGCTGGGTGTACTCCGTGGTCACACTTCCTATTACAAAAAGTCGATACTCTTTCATAGGACGTTGCTGTCTGCAGCAGACCTCTGGCACTGGCTGGAGGTTCAGCACCACGGATAGCGACGGTGCCGCATTCAGCCGTGTAATCACACCTGAACCAGCAAGACACAGACCCTTTTCTTTTTATTTCCCTCTGAATAGTTCCTACCGCTCTGGACTCAGCTGAATTGTTTTATTCTGCATTTAATCCAGCCCATTTACACCGCAGAGGTCTATGGGACACAACAACACAATGTTTTTCCTTTCATCACGTGGAGCATTTTCTTTCTAAAAAAAAAAGAAAAAGGCAAAGGGATCCTGTTCATACAAAATGAACAGGTGCTGAGTTGTTTGAGCGTTGTGTTTGACTTAAGTTGTAATATGATAATTACAATATTCACAGATTGATTTGAGTCTTCTTTGCTCTACTCATAGTTATCATACTGATATAAATACAGGAGCTCCAGACAGCACCAACAGACACTGTATTCAGCATGTATATATTTCATATACTGAATACAGGGTCTAGTGGGGCTCTCCAAGGCTTTACAAGCAAATATTATATACATATATATATATATATATATATATATATATATGTGTGTGTGTGTGTGTGTGTGTGTGTGTGTGTGTGTGTGTGTGTGTGTATTTAAATACAAGGGAAGGAGACAGCTCTTTTAAATGGACCTCTAACAAAAGTATGAGACCCGTAACAAGAATTCATTAGTACATACTAACAAAAATGTTACAAGTTAAGAGAACCAAATCCATAAATGTTTTTTCCTTTACACTTCTACGTGAACTGAATTTTTCATATTTTGAACTCAATTAAAATGGCTCCTGTGGGCTCAGACCTTAGTCTATTTGAATGGCATCAGAGCATACTTTGTTATAAAAAAGATTAACTGAAGGTTAAAAAAAATTAAGATTGAGGGTTAAATGGAAGAAAAGACACAATGCCTGCTACAGTATAAATACACAAATATTATTAGATGCAATAAATAGTCAACTCAAACTAGATTCCTTAAACTTTATGTTATTTCTATCAATACTGAGCAGTGAAAAATGTATCAAAGGATCTCTAAGTTGGTACCCTGTCATCTTTTTAAGGCAAAGTATGATAATAGCATATAAGCTCTTTCATTGCAGCTGTGACATTCTCCTGAACAAATGGTTTTCACCTCAGCCATGCACTCTAATTCTAGCCCCAGAGATGTTTAGCTTTGAGGAACTGCCTCCAAGTGATCCAGAGTCTATTAAAACCAATCTGATCACACAGAGTTCGGATCATGGGATGCTGTTATGATAACTGCAGTGTGGCTAACCTCTCTCCTCCACAAAATGCCACAGCACAGGGACTAAGTAATGGATTTACGTAATGTTAGCACTTACTGACATTATAGGACAGGGGTAACACCATACCTGTGAAAGTTAAATGAAAGCCTTTGTTTTATTCTTTCGCATTTGAGCATTGTGAGACAAAATGCTCCTGTTTCTTAGGGAACAGCTCAGTGGTAGGGAAAGAATGTAAAGCAATACAGTCGCTTCCGTGTTTTAACAAGACATTGACTTCAAAAGAGGTTCAGAGTGTTGGACGTTGAAAAAAAGATGAAACATTTCTTTAATGAAGGGATATCTTGGGTCATCTAGTGAATGAGTAGTTTCAGTGAAGCACAAGTGAATCGCGACATAAAATAAGATCTGTGAGAGAATTTTGAGTGTTTATCTATCTATCTATCTATCTATCTATCTATCTATCTATCTATCTATCTATCTATCTATCTATCTATCTATCTATCTATCTATCTATCTATCTATCTAGCCAGCTGTCTGTCTATCTGGATTATACATCATACATTACATACATCAGATGAACAAATATTTAAGAGTAGTGACAGAAATTATAGATTTCATTATTTATTTCACAAAAGCTGAGCCAAAATGGTTTAGCAACCAGTGGAACCACCTTTAGCAGCAATAGCTTTGTTTTACGTTGCTTTAGCTCATTCAGGTTGGTGAACATTCGTTTATGCACAGCTCTCTTAAGGTCCCACTACCACATATCAACAAGGTTGAGGTCTGGACTTTGACTAGACCATTACAACACCTTATTTCTTTTCTTTGTCAGTCACTCTGTTGTAGTACATTTTAATTATGATCATTGTCTTGTATGACCCAATTTCAGCCAAGCTTTAGTAGTTGATAGATGTCCCCACATTTGACTAGAATGCTTTGGTGTACTCTGGAATTCATTGTTGGTTCAGTGATTGCAAGGTGTTTAGGCCCCATTGTGCAAATTAAACTGAAACTTATGTGTGTTTGGTTTTCACCAAAAGCATAGCTTTGTGCATTATGACCAAACTTTTGGATTTGTCTGTCAAAAAGACATTGTTCCAAAAGTCTTATGGTTAAGGTGCAAATTATAGATATGTGCTGCCATGTTCTCTGCTCAGTACGTTTCTAATTGTACAATGATGAACTATTCCGTTTAAATTTCCAACCAAAGCCTGCAGAGCAGGGATCACCAACTCAGGACCTTTTGGGCCAGTGTCCTGCTGCGACACACCTGTGCAGAACAGCTTGTTTTTAAGTTCTGCAGCAAGGAAACCTCAAAAACTTGCAGGGAACTGGCTCAAGAGGTTTATAGTTGGTGATCATTGCTGTATCTTTTTATTTTCTCTTTTACACTGATGATAAATTAATCAAGTGAATTTAATTAAATGGATTATAAATAAGTGTCAAAGTCCAGTTAATGTGTTGCTGTTGATCCAAGGTTGTACTTACCCAAGCTTAAGACCTGGTTAGAACCACATTGTTTTTTTTTTTCTTCTTCTTCTTCTTTAATACCTTGATGCATACAGTCCTTGAACTGGAAGATAATGCACTTTCACATAAAGGTGTTTGTGCATGATGAATTTATTTGGTAAATTTCAAGACTATGTTACCATTAACTAGGAATGCCTGGAGTTAACAGGATACAACACTTGACAAGAGATGTCAGCAGAAAAGAATGAATGTTTTCAAAGAATGAGGTGATGGGAAATCTTTATGTCACAAAGAAAGGCAACTACTTTTCATCACACTCTGTATGTAACCCACTGACCAAAGTTTTTTCAAGTTCAGTCCTGGACAGAGAGTGGGAGTTTTTCTTTGCCAGTGGGTGCCTGATGGAGTTGAAGAGGCAGTAAGAAGCAACTGCCCTGTGAGATGTGATATGGTGGACAGCATGCCTGTTTTATATTTTTATATCATGGCTTGTAATTTTCTTCTTCAGTGCTCATTGATTTATTTAGAGAAATATGCTCTATGCTCTATTCACAACAAGAAGGTAAAATAACCAGTACCACAGAGGAACTTAGTTGTCTCCTTTAAAACATAAGCACAAACATAAAAATCAATGCTGTAGTGTTAACAAGATAATAGATTCTGTTTCAGACAGAGCTGACACATACCTCAGGATGAAATGTGAACATAGTGCAATGTTGAAATTGCAAAGCTTTGCACTGAGGCTAGCACTGAAAACTTCTCATCAAGTCAGCTCATTAGTTGATCATGGCAGTTGGATCTTACTTGTTTTCAGTTTGTACTTCAGATTTTCAACAACAGTAAGTCCTGTTGTCACAAAATAATATTAATTTTGTACTTGTAGTTATTACTACAAAACTAGTTTGATGTGCAGCAATGTAGCAGCTGAATATCTCAATGCCTTGGCATCATGTCAACCAACTATGCAGCCCACACTGTTTGAGAGTAAATAATAGCAGAACCTGATCCATACCAGGAAATCCACTGAGATGCAGAGGCTGTCGTTGCTGTTCAAATGAAAAGCACTTCAAACCCACCATGATCTGGAGAGGTTATACACAAAATACTGTACTAGATCTACAAGACAAATATAAAAGAAATTAGATGGAAAAAATGAGACAGGCTTCAGCCTTGCCAGCATCCATAAAGTAATGAGATCAATATATATCATACAACATGGAGATTTACATTTAGCCTCCAGTGATGTGTTGTACTTTTGACTAATGGCTTGCAAAATACATTTTTTGGATCAATTCTGCGAAAGCTAGGTCTGAACAGAGCTGGAGAAATCCATCTGCCTCCCCCAAAACACATTCTGACATGTCTCACAGTCAAATCTCCCCCCCAAGGCGTAAGATGAGGGAACATCTTCAATCTCAGGCTGAATACAATAGGGCCCGTAAGACACCGCAAAAATGGATTGGGAGTGCTAAAACTGCCGAAACCTCTGCCGGAAACACGACTTTCTATAAATATAAGATACTCGCCTCAGCTGCCAAGTTCGTTATTTTTTTTTTTATCCCTCTCTCTCTCTCTCTCTCTCTCTGTCATGTTGGGCTCTGCATGGTTATATATACTACATCATCATACAAACGCTGGGCAATTGAAAGGAAAATAGCATGAATAAGAAAAATAAAAGCAGCGGAAGCGTGGTTCTTCTATTGAAGAAACATCTCTCTCCTGCTCTTCCTCTAAGAGTGGGAGTGGGTTAGGGAAGCCCGGTACCAGGCCCCGATGCTGCTGCTGTTGGTGTGGCAGGTTTCCCGTGTGATCCAAAAATACCTTCATACTCGCCCACTTCTGTCCCTAGCCGCCTGTACTCTTTGGTTCTACAACGGGGATGGGTGAGAATCGCATTCAGCGCTCCGATCGTGATTGCGGAATGCCCCAGCATTTCCTCAACCATGCCCCCAGACTCCTCCATATACACTACACTCACACGGTTCCCACCTTGCCCTCTTCTCTGTCGGGTTCATGCAGTTCCTATGTCTGATCCAGCTACTGCACCTGGTGTTACCTAAGTGCCTGCACATTTTGAAGAGAAAGCAGCAGAAAATAACACTGGCATATCATATTTTACAGCTTTAATGTCTATGCAGCTGATTCAAATTGAAGAATTCCTTTACTCTTAGAAAACTACTACAGTAAATAGTAAAAATGCAAAAATCTAGGTTATTTACTTTAAGAGATACATCAGCAACCCCATCAGTCTGAACATCTACAATGCACAGAATCATTATCACACAACATGGAGACTAACTGTTTGTACTTTTGACCAACAGAAGGTAATAGGTCTACATATTCTGGTCTCTGACTCATCTGCACCCACATTGATTTCTATTTGTTGCTCTTCCTCTTATTGAGTGACACCACAGTATTCATGAAATGATATGTTATTAATTAGAAAGCATTGTTTCTGTCACTGCTTTATTGATGTACATGCACTCATTACACGGACATGCAATGCAACTGAATCAAACAAATAGCCAACAGTAGACATGTGAGGAAGCAGATGAAGAATGTTAAGAGCTTGCAGCTAACAAAAGTAACTATGGAAACGGCCAGCTCTACATTGCACTACCTTCCACAGCTCTCTCCAGAAATAAAAACTGTTGGGCTAAGAGCGAATCAGGTAAAGACAAAAGATCCCGGGTGAACCTATTTATAGTGGGCCTTACATAACATACATAGACCTATGTTGGCTGAAGCAAGTTTGATACTAAACAATAAGCTTCTAGAGGCCAAAGGCAGGGTACATAGAGCTGGAGATGTTAGATCCTGGAGCAAATTTCACAGCTGTATAAGTATAAACAACAATTAGCACAGTGTGGATCATACTGCTCATGGCAACAGTATTAAATAGAGGAAGGCTTGTTTCTTTTGATGCGTGAGAACAAATACTGTTACACTGTGCTGTGAGGGTCAGTGATGTCAAAGCTGGAGTTCCACAAACAGCATTAAAAGGCAATGAGCTCACAAAAACTGACCCATTAAATAGCTCATAGCCACAAGGCTTGAGGAGTACACAAGCACAAAAAAAAAAAAGAAACAAAAACCACACACACTCACGTCACAAGATACACAAGTTCATAGCCAGTCACCCCAGAAGCTCTGATTATTTGTATGGGAGGAGAAAAGTTGTGTCAGATGAGAAAGCATTCACATACACATGCACACACATATTATCATGTGGCCTTAGGACATAAAAAATCTGACATCTACAGTGAGATGATATGAATACACAAGCCTAGATATGCACAGAAGCTGTGTGAGAGCCACTGTAATGGATTAATGCTCGCACAGTGATCATGTAGAAATACAGCCTGCCAACATATCTTAAATCCAAATTGAGCCATTAGCATAATTATCCACTTATACTGCTTTAATTCTAAGTAGCTCTCCATTGTAAGTAAAATGATAGCTAAGCTGTATTGAAAAAGCCACTTTTCCACTCACAAATGCCTTATTAATTAGCTCCCTCTAGCATTCCTTCCCAGTAATTACATTCAATACAGCAGTCAGTGCTATTGGATTTCGGGGAGGGTGGATAAGGGAAGGGGACACTATCAGTCAACTTTATAATTACTATGCATATGTATGATGATTTCTCTTAGTTTAGAAAAATGGGGAAAAATATTTTAAACTTGAAGAGCAGCATTCTAGACATTGTATTCACTCTATGTTCACAGCACTCATTGGTCAAATCAATAACTAAATATATCTAGTATATAGAAGCTCTGATATGGCTGGGATGGGATGACATGAAATGCAAATGAATACTGACTCATCTGTTTATTATGCAGTCACATTAGTTAGCTCTGATGCTGTTTGGCTATTATCCCATCTCACTATGAAAAGGGTCTTGGGTGAGGGGGATGGATTGCGCAGTGAGTGCTTTAGTCACAGATTGTCCACACTCTTCAAAGAAATAATGCATTTTCATCTGTAGTTGCATTGAGGGGATGTGGAAACCATTTCCTCTGAGAGAAGCAACAAAAAGAAAAGGGATATGGCTCATCTCTGTCCAAAATCCCTTGATAGTGTAATCTGCGTTAGCGGGTCAAAGGGTTAAATGATGAGCTGGAATACCCCACAGCTTTGCCCAAAAGCAGTTTTTTCACACGGATACAACATAAATCAGCTTTTAGGATCTACAGTATAATCACAAAAATTCAGCCAAATTAATGTTTTAAAAATTAAAGAAGCTGAACACAGGCTTTAATAGGCCTATTATGTGATTTTAGATCAGAATCTGCATTTATCGTGCACAGAAAACTGACACTGTGGAAAGCAAGACGTTTGGCAAATGTACCAATGTGCTGCTTCACAGCGTACCTGCTGTTCTGCTGATAGAGGCACTATTTATAGCCATGCAACCTTACAGAACCATGTTAAGTCTTCAACTATACAACTGCACATCTATCCCATTCAAAGAATTCATGAAAGTCTACAGGCTGGAACCCAGTGGTCATGTATACAAACAGAGTGCCAGGGCCTGTGCTCTCACTATCGGTGTTTAATATTAGTTGGCGAAGTATTAATAAGAACACTGCAACTGTGAGCCTCAGTCAGCGAATGCACACCAGCATATGTCAAAGAGTGAAAAGAATTTGCCATCAGTGTATTCCATGCCTTTTGATGAGGGGTAATTAAGCACCAAACCCTCACAACAGTACTCCATGGAAACCATGCAAGAGAAAAAAAATGAAAAAAATTGACGTCAGCTGGAGGCCTTCAATGTGCCATTTGAAAAAGGAAAAAAAAAAAAAAAATATATATATATATATATATATATACTGTTATACTTAAGGTCAGTGTTGAAGGTGCTGTTTCCTTTGACCAACAGAAACGGCAACATCTGTATTACACATGAGGTTCAATACTTTAAAAGTATAAGAATATCATGACAACTACTTTCAATTTTATAATCAGAAAAGGAAGTGTTGCTGAAAGATTAGAAAAACATTTCTTTAAAACGGGTAGATCACCAACATCCTCAAAATAAATACAGCCCAACAAATATATATATTCAAACCATTTATTGTTTTTGAAAAAACAAATCAAATTTAACAGTCATGGTTTCCCTGCCAGTCAAACCATAATTCTGCCATTAAAAGCAGGAACTTTAGAAATGTTTAACAAGACTGGACACAACTTTTTCTCTTTTTTTTAAATGTGATTAAAGAATTAAATAACAAAATGATCATTCATTAAGACAGAGAGGGGAAAAAAGCCGTCACAGATTAATAAGAAATTGGCACAATTACAGATGATTGGCCCTTGTTGTGAAAGCACAACTTAAATAACCACCACAAAACTTGTGAATACCTACTTTCAGTGTGTCCTGATTTACTCTAAATCGCCCTTTAGCTGAGCAAATGTGCATTTTAAAGAGGTATAATCATCTGTCCTCATTTTCCATATTTAAGAGTGATGAAGCAAAGGGACAGAAAAATGAGGATTTCATGAAAATCATTTTATTAAATAAAAGTGTGTAGTAATAATTCACAGAACTGCGCTTCATATAAAACAAAGACGGGCAGCTGCACTGTTATTTTAATTTAGGTTTTTATGTGGAAATGATCTTTCACACCTGCATCTTTTCACTGCAGTCAGCCAGACTATACTTCTATCATTTAAAGGTCTATGTTGATTCAATCACATACACATAAATAAATGTCAGAATTTTAAGCAACAGTGAGATCAAATGAATAGTATCAATACTGCTCAGCCATCATCAGTACTGTCAGGGCAGACCAGCCAGTGAAGGGGTGGCTTCCTTGGCCCCTGCCAGTACTGTCGTTGTACTGTTCCCAGATATACCCTGTTTCAACATACTGTCTGTAAACATTATTGATAAGGTTAGTCCTGAGTTCCTCATAAAGAACAGCTGCCTTCTCTTGGTATGGCCCTTCAGTGTTGCTGTAGTATTGGAGCGCTCTGACTGCCAAGTAGTTGATGTTAATCCATACTGGCCCCCTCCAGTAGGGGGCATCGTGTTCTGTATTTCGTTTCATATACAGAAAATCGGCCTTAGAGAGAGAACGCAGACCATAGGATGTCCACAGCTTATTGGAGTCCCTCATGTCACGGAAGATATGCTCTAGTTTAGGTGAGTCTGGTTGGAGGATTTGCAGTAAAAACGGAAACAAGCTGACATAACCCAAAGCATTGACGTACTGCAGCTTAGGGGCTCTGCGGACAGAGCGGATAAGGCGTGCCACAGGGAACTGATGACGAGGCTGTCCAGGAGGAAAATACACCTTCTCCTGCTGCAAGGACACAGCTTGTGTGTGGTTGCCGTAGTCACAGAAAGCATGGAGTTGTTCTGACCAGTGGAGCTCATTTAGCAGGTTGTTGTCACTGAGCACATCATGTAAGAGTTTGTAGTCTTGATGGGGCTCACCCAGAAGCTGGGCTATGCTAGCCATAATGCCTGAAGACAAGGCCATCCAGCAGTGTAAATCGACATGCCGCTCATCTGCTGAGGGGTGTGAGGAACGTGGGTAGTCATCCAACCCGGAGGTTAAGGTCTTGGGATTGAGGAACAGATTGGTGTCCTTGTCGCGCCCACGCCAGCGGTAAGAATTGGGTAGGAGCCCCTTCTGGGTGGTGTTGTACCATTCAAACCAGGTTTTCAGCCTGGGGAAGAGCCGTCGGAGGAAAGACAGGGTTGGTTGTGATGCTTCTTCGTCAGCGTTTGAGGAAAGCTGTTCAACGAGTTCCTGTAGAGCCAGGAAGAGAGTAGGCGGGTTTGCATTCTCATTCCGCTGAACAACAAATTCAGCTGGCACTTTACTGCGGGCTTCATCTCCGAGAATTTGCTCACGGGGGATCCAGCCCTCCATATTCATTAGGTCAAACCAGTGGGCAATCACCTCTCTTGTCACCTGGGGATCCCACTTACTCAGCAGCAGCTGATGAAAACCCTCATCCCAGAGGAAGCCTCTGGGGAAAAATGAGCGGGATGGGACAGCAGTGAATAAAGCCCCTTCAGGGTACAGCAGCGGGTATTCATTGTAGGCTGACTGTACCACTGACTCCCCATGGAAGTAACCCATTCCACCCAACATGTTGCTGAGTGCTGCTTTGGCAAATTTAATCTCTCCCTGGTTAAAACCTTTGCTCTGAAGGTCAAAATTCCTCTCAAACTTTGCATTAAACTCGGTTTTTTTCTTCTCCAGCTCCTGAGTCATAACAGGGCCCACCAGCTGGTTGGGGCGATTGTAGAAGCTTCCAGACTCAAACAGAACTTCAATCTGGAAGGGTGTTTGAACCGTTACCTGGTGAACCACAAAGTCACTTTCTTTCCTTGTTTCAGCAGGTTTCTGTTGGTTTTGGTTTTGGGGGGGCTTGTAGGTGTCTACAGCGATGCAATTCCTCTTCTCACCGGAGGGAGGGTTGTAGACAAACTTGCGGTTCAGACTGAGCTTCACAATATCGGTCAACTTCTCCAAGCCAGGAGAGACAGTCTGAAGGTAGTTGTAGCTGAAAATGAGAACTTTGTGTCAACTACCTTTGGCAATTAAATCCAGTTTGTAGTTATTTATATGTAAGTGGTAATATCTATGTGATGTGCTCAAACATGCTCAGCACACTGCAGCTTAGCTTTAGTTGTACTGATGAAAATCACAACTTTGTCTTAGTTTACATGATCTACTTGACAAAAATTAATCAGAATATCACTTCTTATCATATCTGCCAGCGCATCCTCTGTTTGCAATGCTTGTCCTTTCTGCTCTATTGAACATCTGAAATAATGGTACTCCATCCAACTCTTGCTAGAAGAAACCTACCATAGCCCTGAACCAGTTAATACTGGAGGGGAAAAAAGGCAACAGGTCTTTCTGTGAATGAATAGAAACCTTCACAGATGAAATGACGTGCTGTTTCAGAAGAATTGAACCCTCGTGAAGCGGTTCTGGTTTTCTTTGGCTTTACAAAATTACATTCCTTATATAGTAAATAGCACAATGTTAAATACATGATGAAACTAATGCTTAAATAATCTTCTGCTACCATCTAGTGGTTTTTCTTTTAAACCCAAGTAGTAGTATACAATCATACTACATCTGATAATCTATACAAGTCCAACTGACTTGAAAATTGAAGATTAATCAAAGATGATTCAGCATTTCATTACAATTTGACTTTTTGTATGTATCTTCCTTAAAATGTAATTCAGTTTAAATGGCTACTGTTTGTGGCTGTTAGGTAACTATCTCAAGGTTTATAATAACCACTGACAGGACTGCAAAATGTGACTACATTCATTTAATAATATTTCATCATTTGGCAGGGTTATCTTGCTGTGTGTCTCTAACACTGAGCACTGGCATTCATTCTGCTTTACATTCCTTCTGGCTGCCTTGTCCTTGGTTTCATCTATTTCTGTATTCATGCATTTACCTGGCATATTTGGTGCTGGATGCCTCCCCAGTGACAGGCTTTCTGAAGGTGATCTTAAATTTTCCAAGCTCCTCTGAGAAACCACTTATGGAAGCAAGGCGATTTTTCTCTTCCACCTGACCCTGAAGAGAGCCCTGTGTGTCTGCTGCAGCGTAAAACATAAGGGATATGACTGGTGCTTGGGGTGCAGAGCTCTGGTGGGTAAAGACACAAGGGAAATAAAAACATTTAATCATCTCAAAAACACGATAAATGGGTAACAAACCACTCAAAAGACTATTCTAATCACAAGAGAAAACATACATTATGCAGTGAGTCACAACGAACACAGAACTCACATGCTGTTTGGCTGTGATCCTCCAGGTCCAGTCCCCTCCGTGATCCCCTCCCATCCTCTTAACAAACTCTGTAGTTAGTATGAAATCAGTATCTCGGATTTCTTGGACACCAAAAGTGAGCCCATCATGCATCTGCCAGCCATAGCCTTGCAAATGATCCCCCTGCTCACAAGTGTGCCTTAGGTTCACATCAAAATCAGAACGCTGACGCATCCACATCATCCCTGTAGAGATATGAAAATGAAAGACAACAAATTTAGTTTTAAACACGAAGGATAAAGACATAAAGCAAATGTAAATTATGGGGTAACTATGTTTTAAGATTTTTTAACAATTTAAAATAAAAGCCATCTCTGGCTACATGCACCATGCCACCTTCCAACAGGTTTTTTAGCAGAGCAGTGCCTACTTTACTTTAGCGCTGATTACTCAGTAATGGAAAATTTTGTACATGTTGTGCTATCAATTAATTAACAAGATTGGCCATTAAGGGTAAACAGGCGTAGGAGCTGTGACCAAAATGTACTTCAATGAGACAAGTGGCTTTGCTTTTATCTTCTCTTTCATTTGTCTAGTAAAATTAAACATTGACGATCTCTATAGTGCATCAAAACATAATTCAGAAAAAAAAAAACATAAAAAGATATTTCAGGGATAAGACATCAAGCAACAATAAAATGTTGGTGTTTTTCTAAAATAAATTATATTTTCATTTGAAAAAATGTGGCATGGTGTTTGTTTTATTTTAGTTACATAGTAGTGAGGAGTGCTTGGACAGGAACTTAGAAGCATTTGAAGGGGAGTTACAGATGAAGCTACAATCTAGTGCTTCTATGGATCTCAGAGACAGCACATTAAACTTTGCTCACTATAAGACAATATGGAGGCCTGTTATGTCTGGAGTTTGGCAGCGAGCCCTTTCGGACTACTTACACATCACAATGCTCATTCAATGACACACTGCACACACACATTCTAAGAGAATTTATACACAAGTCATGCTTACACAAAGTGTGACCTACACAGAACCAGCAATGGACCACAGACCCAACGCCGGCAACTTCACACCAATAATGCACTCCCCTTGGATCAGAGAAGCCCACCGATGGGCTACAGACAGTGTTAACTAGCATCATTCAGCTGTACTGAACCCTTATAATGTATATAAATCTGGCATTACCACTCTCCCCAATGTTTTTAGGCGCAATTCCTAAGTGATTAATGAATAAACAAAAGGGAGAAATGTAAGAGAAAATAGATGTTCTCTTAGATCAAAATGCATTTACTCTTAAGTTAATGTATTACTTTACATTCAAACAGTAATTATATGAATGTGCATATCAATCTGTCACCTCTGTGCTGGAAATCTTATTTTACATTTGTACCAGTTGTTGATTTCCTGTGTTCATGCAGAAAGACAACCGTACCCCATAAAATTGATTTTTTTTATTATGTCTTATTTGGTCAACTTTTGACCTTTATAAAATGAAGACGGGAGAAATGCAGCAAGAGCGTTTCAACCACAAATTCCCGTCTCCTTATAGGTAACTTGTCTATGAAGGCAACTGTTGGCTGTGACTCTTTAGCGTCTTGTTTATGCCGAACCTTCCAGCACAATAATCTCATACGAGGAAGAAAAACTAGACTGGCCTTACAACACCTGTGGTTGAGCTCTGTTTCTTGTCTTTTCTTTATTTAGCTAGCCAACTAACTTTGTTTCCAGGTCCAGTCTGGTTATTGGTACAGATGACATATAAATATATGACAGAAACATCTTGACACCTTGAATATAAATACTGACACAATAACTGGAATGCGTAACAGTAAGTAAGTAAATAAATAAATAAATCTATTGTTGTGCAATTACCAGCTATTGAGACATTTTACATTTCCCCTTGAATGTCTTTGAATCAGTAGGTAAAGCCAAAAAACTTTGAAAACCTCGGGAAATAAACCCTTTTCCAACTCGATTAAGATTCAGATTATCACTATAAATACCATCTTTACTGTGATACCCTGTTTCTAACCTTGTAGAGTTTTAAGATTGCAACAATAAATATTCCATCTTCATCACAAACTTATATTGCCTTATGGTTTACTCAAGTGACTGTTTACATTCTGTCAAATATTTTAATTTAAGATATCCTGCTTTCATTTATTTCTCATGGAAATAGTCTATATTATGCATAATATTAGAAATAATTCCCCTCAGATCAGTATATTTGGTACCTTATGAAACTTCGGGAATCTACACAAAATCTGAAAATAAAGTTCTATGATTTGCACAGAATGAGTTGCAATCAGTTATAAATGTATTGCTGGCAAATCAACAGATCAGTCCAGTTTAAAAGGATGACCAATGACTACTTCATGCAGCGAGGAGATGTGTTGTATTTCTAAAATCATTTCTAAATACGGTTACATGATAATTTTGTAAATGGTAGTGATTCACATGTTGGAAGTTTAAATACCTACACTCAACCAATCCATCATGAAAACCAAACCACGACACCCTCTCCTGTTGCTAATAGAAACTCTTCTGTAGTTTATGTAGATTAAGCATCTAGGACGCAGGACAAATATGTTTAGCTTCAGTCTGACTTTGAACCTACCTGTCACAATTGACCTGGGACTCCTTGTTTTCATGCCAAAGTAGACCTGAGGCCTGTACGTGCCCCAGAACCTCTCTGGTGAAACCTTTGGATCGCTGCTGTTAGCATCCAGGATACAAGGGGACGGGTGCAGAGTCACCACTCGTTTGGACAAAATGGATCGCATGTAGATGGCATAAAAGAACCAGATAAGGCTAAAGATGCAGAGGCCAATAGAGATGTTGATAAAAACTTTTCCAATATCAACTTTCTTCTTCTTCTCTTTGCGGTGCAACGCAGAGGGCTTCTCATCTTTCCTTGGAGGCGGAGCAGCTTCACCCGTCACCACCCTCTTCCTCTGCCTGCCCATCCTGCCCTTCTGAAGACAGAAACAAGAGGAAACAGATATAATTTTAGCAAGTTTCAATGCATTTTTAATGCTTGATCAAAAGACGTGCACATTGCTCTAATAGTTTTTAATTAAAGAAAAAACATATTTTTTGAAAATTGGCTAGTTTCATTTGTAGCTACTTCATTTACAGTCCAAAATACTCCCAAACACAACTTTCCTACATTTGTTCTTTGGATGGTTTTGTTCATTAGTTTCCTACAGTTTTGTAACCAATTATGAGCAAAATTATTAAGTTGATCAATACCACAACCTTATCATTAAAGCAAAAGGAGATCTAACACTTGATGATTGATGATTATTTTATTAAATTCATGTATTTAGTGTCTAAATTGTGTTTATTCTTGAGATGTACGAGAAAAATACATGTGTTTTAATTTTAATCTTATTGTCCAAACAATGTCTTTTTTTACTGTCAAAGACAACTGATCGATCAAAAGGCAGGGCTTTCAGTCATGTTGATCTCTGATCTCAAAAACATCTGTCAACATTGCCAATGGCAGGTTGACCCGTAATGGACAAAGCGGCACAGATAAAAAATGAATGAATGGATGTTGCCAATGGTGCCTTCTGAACACTGTGAACATCGTGACTTCTGAATTTGAACAGGTTGCTGAAGGTTGAACTTTCTGAAAGTTAGAAGGGATGTTTAAACTTCAAAGAATAAGTAACAGCAGTAGAGAAAGTAGCCTTTACACCTTGCTATTGACAATGTCACACCTAGAGGCAAAGCAAATTTTAGAGTGATTTTTAAATGACAAACACACAAATTATATATATATATATATATATATATATATATATATATATATATATATATATATATATATTCCTTTTTTTACAGTTACTAATAAGGCAATATGTCATGATCTGACTTCATCTGAGAACAATCAACCATCTTAATATGAATCAGTAGCTGTTAAGCTTTGTGTTTAGACCTTTTGTTTTTATGAAAATATTTCTGACTGCAGAACAAAGAGTATTTACAGTATAAGATCCAATAGTTATAATACTCTTACAGTATTTTTATATGAACAATATTAAACAGACTAGGCCAGCTCTAAAGTTGGATCATTTTACCCACTGAAAAGTTTATTTTTTTCCTAGACATTTATATAATATTTCTTATTATTCTGAATAAACTGTTTTCTCACCACTGTTTATGTACTCAGGTCAGACCAAATAAACTGTTTATTTCCCATCTTCTCTTTGTCAGATATACTTTCTCTGACATAAGAGTAATAGTGTCTGACAGATTGTAGAACCCCTCTGAGACAAATCTGCCATACTGCTGGCTTGTGGTTGCCTACTTATAACTACTACTTGCTATCGCAATTACCTTTAAAAAGCATATTTTGGCATTGCTTTAAATTGGGATTCATAAGAATACAAAGTTCTTGTTAATGAATGAGTATACAAGACATCAAAAACAAAACAGTGAGGAAAGTGTATAGACAGCACCAACAGATGTATACGTGTTCTGTGTTATATGCCATTTCTTTTTACACATATATAGTCACAATCTGAAAAAAATGCCTTTGTGACAAAGATGCACTCAGATTTTTACAGATGAAAAAGCAACTATTCTGTGCTCTCTGTTGGACAAAGTACATGCTGACACACTTTTACTAAATTACTTCAAAAGTGGTTTGGCATTTCTGAGCAGCAATTTCCTTCAGCATCATGAACACTCATTGTAACAAGCCATTATACAGTGGTTCTTTAAGCTTGTGAAGCCTTCAGAATTCTAATATTTTTTTATTTAATGACCTGAAATACACAAATATAAGTCTTAACAAGTTAATATATTTATTGAAGAAAACAACACATTATATGTGTGTGTAACAGTATATTTTCTTAGACTTTTTGGTATGATTTCCTCTAATAGTAACAACTGCAACATTTACAATTATTACTGCTCCATCCAGCTCATCGGATTAGTTTGGTCTCATCAGTTTCTGCAACTTTCTGGTTTTTGCATATGATCTTCAGCTAATTTCTGCCAGGGAACAATTTTCCTGATGGTGGACTAGAGAATATAAACATCAGTCATTATGAGAGGGGGCATTTAAGTTGCTTTGAAGTTACTCTAAGCAACTAAATGCATTGCTCCTGAAGCAAGATCTTTTGTCAATTGCTTCTGGGGAGGCTAACATTCATCTTGAAGTTTCTTCATTTGCATGAAGTATAATATGACTGGGGAGTTGTGGAATCCAAACTCTTGACAAAAGGTTTTGTAATCTTTCTCTGGTTGCTGAAAAAAATAACATATCTTTTTTAAAGATCCTCATAAATATTCTTTGCACCATCATAGACCTCCATAAGCATGCTGTGAAAATCACTTTTATAGAGCCGCGTTCTCTCATTTAACAAAAAGGCACACACTGAAAAAACACATAAAAATGCTTGTTTGGTGTGGTTGTTTTTAACTACTTATAAGACATGTGCTAAAATATGAAGATGCCCTTGTCATAAATAATAACACTGTAAAGAGCAGACTGGGTCTAAGTGAATAGAAAGTATTGGGTTACTGTATCAGATCCACCAACTTTGCACTAGGTATTTGTATATCACAGCTGTGGTTACTTTTTAGTCTTAAAACGGAGGACTGAAGACTGGAAAATACGCCTGTTATCAGTGTTTGCAGCACATAATTTGTGTGCAGTGCGAACCTTGTAGCGTACATTGACATTTTCCTCATCTTGAGCTACAGAAGCGCCCTTGCTAACGTTAACCTTTGCACGATTATGATAGTGGCACTCTACTACCCAACACTTAAATTTTTACTCGCAAGGCTTCTGCATTTAATGCAGTTATCAAATTATTCTATTTAATACGTTTAGTAGCACAATCTCGCCATAACCCTTCGGTAAAGCAACGCTGCATTTCAGGTTGCACGCTATTCGATAGTGCCATCATGCTAAGGTTTTTACAACGGCGACGAGCCACCGAGACGTGTGCCTTTAGTTAGCTTGGCAGGTTTTATATGAAACACGTCCGTTTCTTAGTTCTAGCTTAATGTCCATTCAGCAAAATGTACCTGACCAGTCGAAATATCCGATTCTCAGCTGCTCATGATCCTCTGCTTAGCTTCCTAGCTACTTCCTGGTTACTACTCGGTTTCACTGACGTGTCCGCCATTCCGTGGCGTGCGCTGATGACGTCATCAACCGCCTTCTCAAATTAAGGCGCACAAAACTCAAGTGGAAGCATAAAACACGAGAGTGTAGAGGGAAACATGTCATTTTATTTAAGTATATAAAATCTGTTTGAGTTGAGAGGTTGCAGCTCAAAACGGAAAATAATGCTTAAAAATGACTGCAGAACACAAACATTAGCTTCTACAATGAACAGCTGCATGCATTTTCCAAAAAAAAAAAAAGAAGGAAATAAGTCCCCTAAATAAAATGTAAATTCCCCTCAATCATTAATACCATGGTATGTAGACTCAATAGGACCATGGTGCACAGATTTAAACAGGCATCTTAAAATGTACCATAGACATTGGTCAACTCATGGGTGAAAACCAAACCAAAGGCTATCTGTAAACACTTCTGTTTTAAGTTGAAGTTGATGACTTCAAACCCGCTCTACACAACAGAGGATGAGGGTTGAAAAATACACCGACTAAAAAAATATGTAAACGTCTGCTTGGCTTGTCACTTGTTCTTGGTTACCCTTTCATTCATGCAGCTGAAATAAACAGCAACCAAAAGGAAAAAATGCAGCTACTTTTTTTTATTATTTTTTTTTATCATTTATTGAATGAAAGAATTTGAATGAAATATTTATCATAACTTTGGACAACATGTAAAACTGCTTGACAGGGGTAGAAAAGTAATTCACAAACTGGTTGAGGTATTAAACTTCTGGAATCTGTTTGACGGCCTGACCTCCTCAATCAAACCAAACTCCAACTTCTTTTGAAGACAATTTACAGATGCTCTGCACATCAAGCCTGGTTTTCCCGTATGAAATGAACTGTTCAGAACAATCCACTGACCACGTGGCTGCAGATACATTTGGTAATTGCCAGCAAAGGCAATGTTCAAAATATTATTACATATTTATAATTTTACACACATTAACCCCAATGTTTATTGTTAGAAATGGCTTGTGAAGTATACCTGCTCTAATGCATTTGCCAAATAAACACCCAAAGAGAGACTGAACAACTCTCACTTGGATTGCTGCTTCAGAAAGTAAATGCTTGGTCTCAAGCGACCACAATGTAAAGAAAAAAAGAACATGCACTGTTCATAAAGTATCAACAAAAAGCCCTGAATTATAAAGAACAATGAATGCTGTTCTTGAAAATAATTTCCAGAAGGTTGTGGCAGAAGGTTTAGATCCTTGCTCTTGAGCTAAATTACCAAGTGCTTTCTGACTGAACAGTCTGCTCTGTCCTTAAAGTGTTTTTTTTTCCATTAATAGTGCACAGTATGAAAAAAAAGAGAAAAGACATGGCAAAGAGTGGAACAAAGAAAATGCTTTTTTTTTTTTTAAAAAAAAAGAAAAAAAACCTATTCATCTGCCACAAAATCTAACCTGGTCACCTGTCTATCCACAGCTTTAACTAGAATTATTCTTAACAAGTACAAAGACTGAGGCAAAAGGTTTGCATCAACCCCAGACAATGCAGAGTATTTCTTCAAAAATTGTCAAAAACAGTGATTAACAAGATGAACGGAACTGAACGACCAGGTCACTCTTCAGTTAACTGTCACCGAATGTAAATGCTGGTTTTGTATAACATCGTTATCAGGAGAGGAACGGGTTTCGGTCGAACATGCGGAGGCAAAAACTGGGTGCAGGAGCCAGTAGACGTCTCCCTCCCTCCTCATCCTCTTCCTGCTTTTCTTTTTCTTGTGAATTAGTTCTTGATTATTCCGCCATCTCCTTCACTGACAAAACGCTTCCGCCCTCTAGTGGAGAAAGGGGAGTTTGATGCATGTTAGTATTTCTACGTCCGCTTGATATCACTGATTAATAACTGTTTTATTTCATATTGTGTAATTAATGAATCATGCTAAATGACTAAAATCAACAATGAGGTGTTGGAGGTAAAACTATTGACAATTTCCACAGAACTAACCGGGAGGGGCAGGCATCTCTCAGCTGTTTGGTGATCACAGACTCCTGGTAGCAGAGATCCACAAAGGTCTCCATGATGGAGTGGGCATGTGGCACATCCAGGCTGATTTCTGGAAGTTCATCATAAACGCGTTGGAAACCCTGTGAGTAAACGTGAGGAGGTTAAATCCTGTTAATTTGTTTGGAAAAACAATCTAAAAAAATAACTTCAAAATAGTACATATTAAAAGAGGCTAACCCTGTTCATCTGATCTACAGTGATGAGGCCCGTTTTCCAGAAGGACTGAAGAAGTTTCATCATCATATGACTGGCAGTATCTCCTGTAGATTCTAGCACCATCACTATAGCCTGAAAAATGGAGATGCACAACATGTCAGGGGTAGAATCACTATAAGAAATGTGTAGTAGAAGCTGCACATTGCACCACATCCTGGCAGTTCTTCCACCTGCATTTGACATAATTACCTTCAGACATTTGGCAGACATTAGCACAAATAATTAAATGTTGGTGCAGATTTGGATCACCTCTCTGTAAAACTAAGAGATAAGATCCTTGGTTTACTGTTTAAAACGTGACAGAATAACAACATGATGTAGTAAATCTGTGTTTCCAAAGTCTAGAATTGTTATGGGACCAGAACTCCTGCAGAGTTTACCCTGCCAGCCACATGCAACTTGACTGGCAGTGCTACATTTCCTCCTAAGTTTGAGGCATATTAAGTTGAAAAGTTGTAAATGGTCTCAAATTTCCAGGATAGAATATGTGATGTTCATGAGGGAATATATGGAAGAGCTACTCTGAATTCAGGTGCATTAAAATTCACTCCAAAACCAACACGTCTCTTCTATGGAGAGCTGGTACCTCACCTGATAATAAAATTAGTTTAATATAAAATTTAATTTAATTATGAATGCAACATGCATAAAAAGAAAGAAAGAAAGAAAGAAAGAAAGAAAGAAAGAAAGAAAGAAAGAAAGAAAGAAAGAAAGAAAGAAAGAAAGAAAGAAAGAAAGAAAGAAAGAAAGAAAGAAAGAAAGAAAGAAAGAAAGAAAGAAAGAAAGAAAGAAAGAAAGAAAGAAAGAAAGAAAGAAAGAAAGAAAGAAACTGAATCCGTCACAACATGAGACTAAGAGGAGTATTTTATGGTTCACTGGTCTAAAAAAATTAGAAAACATCAAAGAGCTAGAGGTGATGCTTTGTTGTGTAAGATCTACAGATGCACTGCAGCCAGCTGGAGAATCACCTGATTAGAAAAAATATTTCCAGACTTCACAGTCTGTATTATGATGCAGCAAAAAGTTGTGGGTTTGAATTAACTCGTCTGTAACACTTAAATATCACATTCTAATGCTTCATTGGTACATGTTTTTTTGTGTACTTTTTAACTCAGTCTTCCCAAAGTGAAATGTAAAATGTGTTAAATCTGGATCCTTCCACATCTCAACTCATTTAAGTTTGACTGGCCTGCAGTCAAAGTTAAAAACATAGAGGGAGGAAGAGGAGCAGGAGATAGAAAACTAGAGGCAGAAATGGTAGAGATCAAACTAAAGGTTAAAATAACTACAATAATTTAATGATTAGAAAAATTGTTGCATAAGTTTGGTTTATTTATCTATTAATATTACACAACTACATATGTCTTGATACTCATACAGAGCCGAAGCAGCCAAAAAAAAGCTTTAATGTGGATTGCTTTAATTCATGATCCCAACTTCCGTATTCCATGTTTCTGTCTGAAGGATGCCACTGTTCTTAGTTTAATGGCCACTGAATTGGATATATTTGTGAAACATTTCCTGTAGATAGCTGTTGCTTCAAGCTCTTTTACAAAATATTTTTTTTTTAAATCAGTACAAGCTTCACCACCATGTTTATTGCAAATGAGGGAAAGTCACTGCCAAAACACATAATGTCCTTGGCAGAAAAATAGTAATGACAGAAGCAACAGATTTATTGTGAAGAGAGTAAATTTGTTGATTTAAGCTCAAATCTTGTAGTAGTGTGAAAAACAGAGATTTATTAAAATATTAAGTTTTTCCTCGTGAAGTGCTAAATACCTCATAGACCAGCTCATGGTGGAAGTGAGGGACTTCCAGGTCCCGCAGACAGTGCTCTGCCTCGGACACGTCTCCTGATATCAGGTACTCCTTGAGAAGAAGGTTCATCTGCAGCAAACACACAACAAGGTTCCGGCTTAGCTATGCTGAGCTACATGAAGATTTGAGTAACTGCTGACAGATTACAGTAGGAAGAGATCAGAGTATGTTACATGTCATAATCAGAATATTTTAATCCATTTATTTATTATGCTCATAATTAATTGACTATTAAATTGATACTCCAGCAGAACCAATCACTTAGAGATTTTGTAATCTCAATGGGACTTTCCTGGTAAAATAAAAGTTTAGAAAAACACTTTCCTTGTTTACAGATGAAGTGCAGTGAAGGTCTTGATTGCATTGAATTTTCCTTGCTATAATAAAAAGCTCAATTTAGTTTTCCCCTCTTTTGTTCCTTTGACTTTCAAGCTGAAATTCCAAAAGTAGAGCTGAGCAGCAAGCTTATAACACTAAGTACCGCCATATTCTCTCCAACCCATACTACCTCAGATATAACCAGACTTCCATGGGGAAATAAAAATCTGCTTCAAAGCTGTGGCCTCTAAAAGCGAAAAGAAAGACAAAAAAATCTCATTTGGAGTTGTGCACATCTTTTAGTTTATGTTTCATTTAAGTGGGAACAGTTATGTCACTGCTGATCTGAATGCACATCAACAAGAACTCTTTTACTTAAAATCTATTTATGTAGCCATTAGTCATAACACTTGAGATCTAAGAGGAGCAAAATCAACCTGAGCCATCTGAGTGAGACCAATGCTTCTGAGTCAACACAGCGCTTTAATCCACTGGAATGTTTGAGTCTGAGCAAGAGGAGTGTGATGTAGACAAGCTGGACAGAGACAAAAAGGGAGGATGGATAAACTGAACTGATGAGAAGGAATTGCAGTCCAAAACAGGTGCAGAGGTTTTAAAATCCTCACTGGCTTTGAAGTCAAGGCGAATCACAATGAGAGCTACTGCACCAGAAGAAGAAATGGTCATCACAACCAAGAAATGTCAGCAAAAAGTAGACTGCTGTGAACTTAACAGTACTTTGCTGTAAGGAAAAAAACAAAACAAAAAGAAGTCTGGACTTGCTAATAACAAAACAGCCAGAGTTGGTCTTGCTCTCCCTCAGGCTGCACAAAACCCAAAACCAGGCAGGAAATCAAACGTGAACGTAAGAGTGTGAGGGTCTGAAGGCTACATGAAGCTCAGTGAGAGGGTGTGCTGATAAAACCATTTTTTTTCATGCGCACAAGCACTTAACAATGTTGTGCAGCTTCTAATTACAGGTGAGCACTCGAAACAACCACAACTGCACACTCAAAAATCTAAATTCTGAATCAAGACTTGCAAAAACAACCAAGATTAGACACACGGTGAGCGTATGTTTGTGTACTTGTTTGTCTTGGGTGATGGGGACAAAACCTGATTGCACATGAACGAAGTTTTAGAGAGACTTGGTTTTAGAGTAAAGGTTAGGCATTCAGTTGTGATGGTTAAGGTTATGATAAGGGACTTGGGACAGCAAACTGTCAATGCAGAGTCCACAGAGGCAATATAAACCAGACGTGTGTGTGTGTGTGCATATTTGTATTGGCCCCTCTTGTCTCTTCATTTTGTATAATTCCTGCTTCCTGGGGGGGAAAACACTCTGCTGACACAGCAGTGCAGAGGGCTGGCCCATGGCTTTCTAACCCAGCATGCACTTTTGCCTTCTGTCTACATTACATAATGATAACAAAAAGATGCTGAGCTTGTCAACACAATATTTCTAACCTCAAAAGCTCATCATGCTTATTAGATCAATAAAATCATATTGTATAGTGAAACAAACAAATTACTCCTCAGTTCTTACTTTCCTTTTGGTGTGAGCTTACCTCTTTGATGAGGTGTTTAACAGGTCTCAGTCCTCCACCGACACCCCACACATTATCCAGACGAACCATCTCCCTCTTCATGGTCAGCAGAACGGCAGCTCGGTCTAACGCCACTCTGGAAAAAGACAAAAACCAAAGTGAAGGATTAAGCAGTGCAAATGCAAACAATTTCAATCTGCCTTAAAAATCTACATGGTTTTTAGTTTTCCTTGTGCTGGCTCACCTGGCGTGCTCACAGTCCACTTTGCCTTTGTAACAATCCAGGAAGTTCATGGGGAGGACATGGTCTGCTATGGCTCTGGCTATAAACTGACCTAACATCTGAGAGAGGTGAGATGAAAGCATCTTTAAAGAACACGGAAAGCATTTCCATATCACATGTGCAGGTCCACTTTGTGGATGATATATAGAGAGAAACTTAGAAAACACAAACTCCTGGAATGTGTTTAATGAAAGGCTGGAGAGGCAAAGTTTTCCCCATTACTAACATATTTTCTTTGATCATTACAGAATAGGCTCCACAAATCTGTAGACTGAAGGCAGAATAATTACAAAGATAAGAACTTCCAAACTCAGCACTCCGTTTTGGGGGAAATCAACAGAATATGTGCAGAGACGGTGACTTTACATGTAAGTTATCTTCACTTTCTTAATATATCATGACATTCTTTTTCTCTACTCCCCCCCCCTTGTAGCATCGTCAACAAACAAACAAACAATGGGATTAATTGATCCAAAGAGTTCCAACTGGAATTTTAACATGACTTTTGTAATGGCTACAATAACGTCAACTGTAGCTTCAAAGATTTAGTCTAGATTCATCTGATTACAATTCAGTTCAAATTTCATTCAAAACAATTCTTTATATAGTACAAAAATGTGTTAATTTCAGTTTCTTAGTCAAATGTGTGTAAAAACACAGAGCTTAAAAGTAAAGTATATCTATAATAGGCCTAAAAGATTATGGAAGAAAAGAAAAAATCTAATTACAATTTTTCTAACAAATATTGTGATTTGGTTTGCGATTTAAATATTTAGTTTCCGACTTTTGACCAGTGTTCACATAGAAATATTTTTCCAACATGAGATGGAGGAAAACCACAAAACATGAACTACTCTTTATTCTAACACAAGGACACCAGCAACAGCAAGATGTAACCTGTGGCCAAAACACTGAAGCCTGAAGGTTACATTTCCTCTAGAACCGGTTTCTACTTTGTCCTTGTATTAAAAACTAAACAGTCTGATGCTATGTATGGTATTTACACTACAGCACGTCATTTCTCGCTATATACTTCATGTATTGCACATGGCAGAGTTCCACCCTGATGCGTGTGCGCATACACGAAAGCACACTCCAACCAGCAAACAGAGAACAAGGTGAAGATGAAACAGTTGTTTTATGCTGACAAATTCATTATCATCATGGACACGCGGATTAACACGTACAGTCATTGTAGTAATTTCTGAGTCGTATTAAGGCTTAAAACTGATTCAGATCCTTGACCCTAAAAGTCCAAGTAGAGTCAAGCAGGAATATGCAGTGAAAAATTATTGTGTGTAAAGTTAAAAAAAAAAAAAACAATATTGTGGCATATTAAATCTTTTAAATTAGTTACTCTCTGCATTGCCTCTCCACCCTCTTAAACACACAACACAGGAACACTGTTAACAGACTGCTACTTCTCCGTGGACCAGCGTTACCTGTGGAGCCTCCGGTGTGTCCAGTATGAGGTCTGGCAACTCTTTAAGCATCTTGTCGAACGCGCGGGCCATGTCGCTATGCGACAACATCTTGCCCGACAGATCCGACAGCAGGCGGGAGGTCAGCTCTCTGTGACTGGCCTTGCCTTCGAGGGACAGGGACACGGCCAAAGAAGAGAACTCGTACTTATGTGGGCCCAAGTTGAGTTCCTTCAGCAACATCTGACAAGATGAAGAAAAGCAAATAAAAAGAAATAAAATCTGCAGACAGTCCCGGAGCAGCTATAACTCTGAATATGTGTACATATATGCTACTGTATTTGGAGTTTACAGAGAACTTTAAGCCTAAAAAAAAAACCTACTTCCTTAATTTGAAATCACCTACCTGGACCTCTTTTGTGTCTCCATGTTCAAAGTACTCCTGTACGATGGGGTTGACCATTTTTTCCAGTTCCTTCTCATCTACCTCTGGCACAACTGTTGCATAAACAGTGTCCCCCTGAAAAAAAAACAAGCACATCACTGCTTACAGAAATTATTCCATGTCCTCAAACACGAGCAACAAAGTGGATGTGTCTGCTATTTTATACGTTCCTTTTTTAAATCACCTCAATCACAATCAATATCTTAACGCTTATACTGCTGCTGTTTAAAGCTGCAAATAATCTTTAAAACATAAGCAGAGAGCTTGAAATTCATGTGGCATTATCATTTCAGATTTTTTAAGAATGTCTGAAGACATTGTTCTATCCAACTGGAATGCATCCGTAAAGGTGAAACTTTTAACTATCATTTCAACACTTGAAATTCATCCACAAATGCCAAGAATGTCAGTAAAAACCTGCCCAACTAACTTTTCAGGAAAGGTTTAATCTGGAGAACAATAGTGAGCACTGGTGTAACAATAAACTCTACACAGAATAAACATAACATGAAATCTTCATAACACAGTGGAAGAAGAAAAATCTAGTCCCTATTTTCATGTCCTGTAAACATCTAGTTTTTTTGTTTTGTTTTAAGAGAAATATTCTGTGAAAAATGTAAAATGTTGATTTATTTTCCTGTTTTCTGCTGACAGGAAACCGATTTAAAGCCAAACTCAGATAAAAGAACAAACATGCATTTAACTCTTTAAGGCCATGAACAAATTAGAAAAGTCCATTTTTTTAATATACAAAATGTACACATTTTTGGAGGGGATATCTACTATTTATTACCATGTGATATTAAAAATGTATTATAGTGGGGTTTTCTGCTTCTGGGTATCTATTAGGGCAGAAGACAAGTATCAGATTGTGTTCAACAGGATTTTGTTTTTACCATGAAGTGATGCAAAATGTCTGAGAAACTGTATTTATCAAATATGTCAGGCTCTTATGGGTTAAGATTTCTGCAAAAGCTTGAAAAATATAAGAACAAGGGGTGTTAAAGCACATTATTCCCATGTCAGTGCTTCTCAAATTTCTCTTACCCACTGACATTTCCCAAGAACAAGATGACCTGTGCCATTCAGCAATCCTTGCTTCACCACTGTTTCAAAGGCCATGGTCTGCACATGTTCCATTTATTTTTCTGTACCACTCTGTCTCAGTCCCCATTTAACGCTCAACACATTTCCACTGACTTCGTGCCACGGTCAAGGCCAAACCACACAAGCTCCTCTGAGCCGTTCCCAAACATTATCAGCCTTTTACTGACAGAAGCTCCATTCCCACCCTGCATTAAGTTATGTGATGGCAGTGGAAGAAAAAAAAACCCTGGCCTTCAGCATCACACTGAGCATTTGCATGATAACAGGGTTAAAGATTGAAAATTGTCTTGATTGTGATGGGATGGGGCCATCTGGATTAAAGAGTCACGTGAGCAGGGGTGTTTTAAATGAGCTTTGGCAAAATCAGAGTGTTGCTCAGTCTTTCCTCAGTTATTATTATTATCACATAGACCCATAATGCAGAAGTGTTGCTGGGGATCCTCTTTACTTTACTTACTTTAGAAGTAAACACTTCTAAAATAATTTTAAATAAATAAACAGTTTTATAATAATCATTAGAAGTGCTGTTGGGAAAGTTTGGCAACTGCTCATGTAGGCAAAATGTTTTTAATTGGGCTTATATATATATATACACCACAAATTACAATGTGTGGTATACACACACAAAGTGTGATTTATAAAGAAAAAAGGTTCAGGAGCATCTGCACTGTCAGGCAAGCTAAAGTGCTCATTAACTACTCCAGATTAATGATGTTTTTATCCTTTTTTTTTTTTTTTTTTTTTTTTTTTTTTACAGACGAGAACAAACTGCAAGGATGTTATTATACTTAACTCTAAAACTACCGGCCAAGTAAAGCTCTCACAATTAAAAGTAGGCGTTTTCAAGAAAACCCAGCTCTGGATCTGCAGGTAGTTACTGCAGCTGTTGGTGTCAAAGTGCATGTGTTTACAGTCAGGACTGCACATGCAATATTTGCATAAGAGGCATGCCAGGACAATGTGTTTGCTATCCAAAGAGAACGTGAAAGCCAAAGACTTTGCAGAGAACATATAAGCAAAGACGAGGCCTTTTGGGATAATGTGTGCAGGGTTTTCTGATTAATCAAAGAGTCATTTTGCTGCAGCCTGTAAACTGAAATCAGGCCAAAGAGGGCTTTTTAGGTAAAAACCATCATACCAAATGAGATGCATGGTGGTGGAAGTGTTATGGTGTGAGATTACTCTCAGTCCTTATTTGACTTCTGCATGAAGCCAAAAAGTTCTTAAATATAGTGCAAGGGCAACTGTTCAATTGTTGAAATTAAAACGGTTTTAATCATTCAGTGATATGACAATAGAATCGAGTAGCTACTTAAAAAGCAGACAAGGGGGTTATGAAGTGGTCTAGTCAAAGCCCAGATTTACAAGGATACCCTAAAATGTCCAGCAGCCCCAGGTTGTAGCACATTTACATTATACATTTAAAAAGACTTGCTCACCTGAGCAGATTCATCATAGTTGGGGTCACGTACATCCGGTTCCTCATCTTCATAAACCATCCCAGCAGCACCCCAAACTCCTTTACCCCCTGCCCCACCTGAAGACAACCAGACATACAATAAAAAAAACATATTGAAAGGAAACTCAACAATATAATAAGTTATAAACAGGAGTTTGTCCAGCTAATACATTAGAAGCTGGGACACACTTCCAACCAAACTCTTCACTACTCACAGTCAGCACACATATAAATATAAATCTGCAACATTAATAGAAAATATTTTGACTAACTCAGGAGATGAAGTGCTTAGTACAGGTACACTTTGTGTAGATATCTTAAACCCTTTCCCTGTTTTTCAATTTTCCCTTATAGAGAGAAAGACATGCTGGTAAAACTACTAACAGGAAATTACATTAAAAATATGACTATATAAAAAATAATAATAATAATAATAATAATAACTGAAGGTCTATCCTGGGAGAATGTGAATACCCAAATTGATGTAAATAGTGCACACCAAGCATTTATTTCTGATAAATGTTTTCCATTATTTACAGTAAAGAAAGCTAGAAAGCAAGTACAATACATGATGCCTTTGTATTGTTTTATGTTAAAGTGCAACTCAATAAAAAGTAAATAAATAAAAACCCAACACAGACATGAAAAGTAGATACGTCATCGTCACTTTTTTCCTCCAATCTTGCATTAAAAACACTGCAAAACGTTTTTTACAAAGTAAACAGGAAAAGTAGACAGAAGTCATCTGTTCACTGCTCTTGCACAACTCTGATTTAAGTCATGAGTGCAAACTGTACCTTTTTTCGGCAGACCTCGGCCTTTGCCCGTCCTGGATTTGCGGTCGTGAGTGTTGACTTTGCCCTTTGGACTGTGCGGGTCGCTTCCTGCCAAATCTCCCGACTCAGAGAGAGACTCGCTGTTGGAGTTGCGCGATGAGGACTTGCGCAGGCGACGTTTGGCTTTGGCTTTGAGACGTGCCTCGTGGAGTGCCTTCTCCTGAGGCGTCCAGTTGCCGTTGACCTCCGCGTCATTCAGCGCCTCGTCGTCATCGTCACTGTAGGGATGTTTGGCCTCAGCCAGGTTGCCATCGAGAGAAAGCATCCCTGTCATCAGAGCAGGAACAGTGGATTTTCTGTTATCAACCTGGTTTGCACAAGGCAACACTGATAGTGCAAATGATGTTTACTGTATGCATGTGATATCAGATTTAAAATATGCAAATTGTGTTTTTTTTTTTTTTTTTTTTACTGCTTTGGCTAGTTTGTTGCATTACAATAAATAATTATGTCAAATTAACAGTAAATTTTAAGTTACAGTACAAAGTTTGAGACTGTGTGGAGATGGCAATTTCAATGAATGCTCTTCTGCAGGCCAGTAAAATAATTATTTTGTGACTTTGTTGGAACAAACTTCTTACCCATGTTGTTTAGGCAATGTTTAGGCATCAACATGCACAGTTGTTATACATGTTCATCTGTTCTTAAAATAATGTCTGAAAGTCTTAGGTCAGCCCCCATTTTTTTAAATAATAACAAGCAAACAGGAATATCAAGTAGTGGTTTATTGAAAAAATAGCAAACAAAAAGGGAAATACAGTACTTAAGGCATAAAACTGAGTTTCAAAGTTCTAACGGCGCACATTTCTTCCTCATCAGTTTGACCCTTCTTATACGTACAAGCTTTCTTGTCTTGTCTTTAAATTGTCTTTAGGAATAGTTCTCCAGCCTTCTTCAAGGATGGTCCAAAGCTCTTGGATGTTGCTGCCTTTTGTTTCATTATTTGATTAAATGATTCCACAGTGCTTCAAGGCTCTGGGGAGAATTTATCACTCCATGAGCCCTGTAACCGCTGATTTTCAGTCCAGTTTTTGTATCATTTGGGATAATTCATCCTTCTTTCTTCTGCCCTTAAGATTAGCTTCTTGAAAGCCGGCCGTCCATAGAAACCATTTCTGATTAAGCTTTAATCAACCGAAGATGGATGAACTGAAGGGCCGGATGTACTTCTCTCAGGTCTCTGCTGGACTTTTTCCAATTTCTTCTGCAAATAATTTCTAGATATTGTTCATCTACAGCAGATAGCCTTTTATTTTTTAAAGTGTATCATTTTATCTTTTGTCCACCAGTATGTGTCCTGACACCACGAAACAAAAACTAACTTGTGTTAGTGTGAACCTCACAAAAGCACTAATATATTTTTAGAATACAAAAATATCTAAAGAGTACTAACAGTATTAATAATCATACACATTATAGTTATTATTTAAAAAATCTATCGTGGTGAATTTAAGTAAACATTTTTGTAGCAGCTGGACAGTATTTATGACAACTGTAAAGACATTATGGAGCAGCTTTGTTAGAAAAGTTGAAGTTGGCTGCGAAACCACCAGGACCAATATGTCTGCAAACATTTCCAGAGCTAGGGAGCTACAAGAACTACATGTTAACTCCAATGTATCATACTTGATGCGTACAGTTTCTGAGACCTATTGCATCAACAAATGGTAAAAACTTTGCTCTATATATATATATATATATATATATATATATATATATATATATATATATATATATATATATATTTATTATTATTATTATTATTTTTTTTTTTTATTATTTTTTTAAGCCTTTTATTAAAGACTTCGTATAATTTTCTAACCATATTTCTTTGGCCAGGCATTAAAAAGTCAAACTGTAAATTTACTATAATTTGCAGTAGACTAAAAATATAAACACAGTTTATTTACCAACAAAGTTATTTAAGTTGTTCAATTACTGTTTTTTTTTTTTATTTTTGACAACCTTGGACCATATAAAGTCAGGACTCCATACCACAGCTTCTCCATTGTAACCAAGCCTCCTTTAACCAATTCTGCTACCCATTTTCTTTCAACCAGCCAAACACTATGTTCATCACAAATCCACCGGCAGCCTTGTCCTATGAGCACTGCATGTGCAAAAGTGCAGGTGCTTGTCTGTGTTGCACATTAATCAAATCTCAAAATAAGCCTGGCGAACATTATTAATAACTGAGTTCTGACCAAACTGCTTGGCTCATGCAACAACACCTACATCTTTGCTTGTGAGCTATGTGATCCAAGACATAATATACAAAGCAAATGCAAAAGCCTGTATAGATATGCTTCTTTTTTTTAACCAAGGGGTCCTTTTCTTTTGTTTATATATAAAGCAGTTTGGGGTTTCAAGTTTTTAACTTGAATGCAGTTTTTTTTTTTTTTTTTTTGTGCAGTTTTGAAATCACCCAAAGTAGCTTCCTCAACACTGAATGTTTTTGATAGAGATGTGAACAAAGCACAGCCAAGATTCTGGTGAGAAGGCAAGGAGATGTTTAAGCCTGTCAGTGGCTCTAAGATTTGCTGTTTTAGATCACAGAGAGACAACTAGCAGAAAATATTTAGTGGGTATTCAGCAAACACAAAAGTACTACAGCAAGTAGACAAGCTCAGAGCATGAACACAATGTTTTCTGACTATTTAAGCAGAGCTACCCCTGCATGTCATGGCAGTGTTTTGCAGAGCACATCAAAAGTCACTCAAAACCTAAAACTTTGACACAAAGATGGCGAAGCAAACTCACAAGCTCATCCAAGAAGAACTTAGCAACTCTATCAGCAAACTTAAGGTCCATTTATGCTTGACGCAAGAGACGGATACACAGACTGACGGACAGTTTCATCCGTTTTCTGCGTCACTTACGCATGTAATTTGGTCTGTTTTCAGGGAGCTTAGCTATCCGTTGCTTGACGCAGAAGGCGAGCAATACCACCGGAAATCTAGGGGGCAGTGCTGAGCAGAAAAGCTGACATGTGACCAGCGAAAGAAACTAACCAGAGAATCTGGAAGGGAACAAAAAAGCAGAAGAAGAATAAAGACAAGCACAGCAACTGTAGAAATTGCACATGCTTTTGAAGAAAGACTATACGTGAATGTTTAGGCCATGTTGGGAGGTTGGAAACAACTGCATGGCGGTGCATTACCGCTGCCAAACGGTGTCTGAAGCTGACGTCAGCTCGTGGGAGTGAACTCTGAACTTTGCACTGCGCACTATTGGAGGAATTAACTTAATCGTGGCAACGCAAAACACGCATTCAAGTATGAGAACAGCAACGTATGACAACATTTGAAACAGACGTTGCTATTTACGTACGTAAAGGAGCATAAATCAGTCTTTAAGGTGCTTCAAGTTGTCTTTAAAACATACTACTTTTCTGTGTGTATAAAGAAATGCTGTACTTAGTATTCATGTTTAAGTATGTTAAAAAAACACATAACTAAACAACAAATGGTCATGAAGTGCAGCTGCAGCCATGAGAGGAGGGGAGGGAGCAAATGGAGCACATGCTGGAGAAATGCTGACACCATCTTTTTTTCTTTTTGGAAGAGTGGCCCAGGCTACATATGGCATGGTGGAATCCATGAATGATCACATGACAGTATAGTAGGAGAGCAGGGAGAGGAATGTCTGAGGGTGTAATGAATACTTAGATCCTTACGGATGTCCCCAAATGGCAATTTACAGAGTTTTTGACCTACAGATTACAGGACATGCAGAAAGTATGCAAAGCCAAAGGAAACATGTCCAAACTACAGACTAAATTTACAGTGTAAAAAGAAAAACAAATGACTGTTGATAGGACATTTATGGTGCTCATAATATAAAAAAGCTTGAAAAAGTTGCTTAACAGATGCAAAGCAGATCACCTCACTCAAGTTAATCTGCTGTTGTAAGAGCAATGTCACACCCATGGCCTTCAAAACCTGTAAACAGCCGCCCATGTGTCATCTTCTTCTCCTTCCTCAATGTAGGCCACAGTGGCTGCCAGGGTCATAAATTAGGAACTAACCAATGGCAGCAGGCCAAACACTCAACCAGCCAACCATAGTAGAGTATTTACCAGGAGAAAAAAAAAGAAAGATGAGAGAAGGCAGAAAAACTTGCAGCTGTCTGCCAAGACTAGACTTGCTAAACAAGCATAACAAAATGCAGCCAGGCTGACAAACTTTTTAAAACAAACAGGGTAAGTGTAAGACCAGAGTTTGACCATGAACTGCTGATGGATAAATGGTAAGTTTAAATGTCACTGTGCCCTGAAACTGCAGCAAAAAAACAAAACAAAGCTTGTTACGGGCTTTAACGTTGCACGTGTGCCAGAGCGTGGGCTTAATGGTTTTCAGAACCACCCCAATGGCAAACTAGTTTGCACACAGCCAGATACAGTCAGGAGCAGCGAGGGACCTCGCCCCTACATGCCGTGTGGGAGGAATCCACAGCCAGCAAAACTAAGCAGTAGTGCTGAGGTGTTTAGTTTTAGGTATCCGTGCAGTAGCTGTGTTTGTGAATGAGAAGGGGGTCAGTGGGGCAGAGCTTTCACATGGCTCTCTGGAGGTTGAGCTGTTTTTTTAAACGAAAAAAAAAGTCTAGATTTAAATATGTGCCATTAATAGCAACCCCATTTTTAAAACAAACATATATGTCCTATAATGTCTACCCTTACAAGGCTGTTTTCACATGTGCTGAAGGGGAGGTTTACCTAGGCTCAACTTAAATCCAGTTTAGGACAAGTTTGGTATTAGCTGGATAGCAACTAATCAGGGTCCAGAAGATAAACTCAAACAGTTTGTGTAGTTTAAACTTTGCAAAATGCATCTGATTTTATATCTGCTTTATAAGATCCTGCCTATCTCAACAAATGCATTGCAACAAGTCCAAGATTTCAAGCAAATTTTGCACAACATTAACCTTTTGGTGACACTCCTGCATAAACTGTGTATAGACTAAATGTTATGCTGGGTATTCTGTGTTACACAAAGGAAGAGAGAAAGAAACTATCCATCTATGTGACTATGAGTAGTTCTTAAAACCTGCTTGTTCTGCTTTTTTTTTTTTTTTGGCATTGCATTATTAGCTTGGATTGTCCAGTTGATAGCTTGTGGAACACCATGCCAAAAGCACAATCTTGCTAAATGAAGATTTACTGAATAAAAAGTCTACTTTAAAGACCTTTGCCTATAAACCTGAGTGGAAACACAACAGTCAAATAAGCATCTGCAGTAAGATAAAGGAGGACAAATGGAAAACAGCCTTTCTGTGTATGGTCCTATAGTGATTATCTATGACAGGAGTTAAAGGGTGTGGATGTCCTTGGGGTTTAACTGTCATTTTGTTTAATGAAAGGAGGTTCAAGCAGAATTTTACTTAAATACACATTTCAAGCACATGGCTTAGAGAGGTGTACAAATAGTGGCTTACGAATAAATATACAGTAACAGTAACAGTGTAAACTAAGAAACAGGCCACACATGTAGCCCTTCCAGAGGCTTCGCTGGCCGCCATCAAGAAATATACTGTTTTTATTTATTTATTTATTTTTAAGTAATACACAGATAAATACACAACTTCATTTCAGTACATTTTTGCTGACTGAGCATCTAGAATGGCACTCTGTAACAGCTGCAGAACCATAACATAGATAAAATACATGCAACAGATTAGAGTCACTAAGATAAATGGTTTAAAGCCTGATAGCAAGATTTTTTTCCCCTTTTAAAACAGCAGACAAACCACCTTCTGAGGTGCATTGTTAAGCTCGACTTTGCATGGGTGGTTTGTTCTGTTTCAAGACTATTAGACTTAATGCAAGTGGATGGTGTGAGCAAACATTTCATTAATGTGTGAAGAGCATAAGGGTAAGCAGAAAGGAAGCAGTCATGTTTATAACAAAATATGTACTCAGCAAGCCATGAAGCGATCAGGCCTGACATTTATGGCAGCAGCCTTCTTCCATAATGTCAATGTATTTAACCAACGAGTTATATAAATGTTCTCACAGGTGTGGCTTTGATATGTTCCTATAGGACACAGCCCTGCACTGACACAGAAACATTCAGCTGAGAAGTCAGTTATCTGTAAACATAACACTGCACCAAATATTGAGAACAGCTCAGAAGTTAATTAGTAACTTAACAGCAATATCAGAGACATTTTGATTCGAGATAGTTTTGAGATGTTTTTCTCTTGAACCTCATCTTATTTGTTTGGTGCGTTGTGTAGGAAACAGATTCAGGTGTGTGTTTCAAAGGCTTACTCTGCACTAAAGGCTGAAAGTGTGAAGAGGGACCTCACAGACCCTTGCAGACTAGCGCAGATGATGACATTTATGTCACACAAGCAGATGCTGAAACTTCAACAAACACTATTATGTCTGCCATTGGTGTGTGAATGGTTTAATAGGACACAATTTCAAAACCAATTTTAATCCCAATTAAGATCAAAAGCTTTTTATGTAAATGAAGAGTCTCTTCGTCACCACTTTGTATTCTGGTTATTTTACTATTAATTCCAGGAATACAAATTTAACAGAAAAAAAAGCTTTTGTTGATCATAACATAAAAAAAGATAATGACAAAGTCTGATTATTGGAGAAGATGAACATTTGACAGGACTGCCCCCTCCTGCTGTGAGCTTAGTGTCCAGATTGACCCACATTGTGGGAGGACTTGTCTCCCCATTGTATTCCTGCCACAGACAATACACTCTTTGACAGTGTGTCATCAACAGAGATTGCCTCAACAAGCAGAACAGCTTGGAGTCTCTTCAGAAGTTCATGCAGAATAAAAAAAATATGTGCACTGAGGCACGAACTGCTTTTACACTCACATACTCTTACTATCATAGCACATGTGGTGTGTCATGCCCACCCATTTTTCATAGGCAAGATGGTTGTAGTGCATTTTTAGGCAAACAAAAATCAAGTCTGAGTTTGATGTCCATCACACTGGTGCAATATAAGTCTTGTAAATGCACACTAATGACAAGATTACAGATATACGTTTATTACATAAATTTATATACACAACAACAGAGATTATGTAAGGCTTTTCCTACAGGCTCTTGTTGTGGGCTGTACGCGTTGACGTCATTACTTAGCTGAACGAAACTAGCATGTAGCTCATACGTGCTCAGTTGCATTAAAACACTGCGGTGATAAACATCATTCGCGTATTGTTCACGTTTAGCGAACAGGTACGAAAGGTAAACTATCGCACCTCAGACAAATCATCTTTTCCTGGACAGTTTAGATGACGATATTTTAATCGCGAAAATAGAATTTCACGCAAGAAAGGAGTGCAGAATAAAATTAGCTATTGAAAATTCCATTGAAACCCCTGTTAGAAAAAATATGTATACATGCAAAAATGCGTCAACAAACAGAGCCCAAAGTCGTGCTCCAACATCTTAAAACGTACTGCAAACAAAATCTGTTTGTGGGGGCAGAAAGCACGACGACTTGTCAAAGCGGAAGTGAGCACAGTGGCCTCGTCCAATCAAAAGCGTGAAAGGGTTAAATGTAAGCGCAGTGAAATGACGACCATAATCAAACGATCTACTGCTAAATAAATTAATATGTGAATTTAAAAAAAAGCTCACAGCCGAAACTAGTTTGTGGCATTTGTGGCTACTGAAGTGCAACATTGCATCAAACTGCAAATGAATATTGTATTACCACTCGGTGACTTTGTGTGTGGTTTCAGCTGGGGCACATGGTGAAGCATGGCTAGCAATGCAGCCCATCCCATGCAGGGACAATAGATTGATTACAGCACGTCTGAGGGCCTTGTCGCGTTAACCTCCTGAGATTTAAAAAAATGTGGCTCATAAAGCGAGGCTGTAACCGTGTACTCACCGTCGACTTTAGGAGCGGTGGACCACGCATCCACTTGGGTCGCCATGGCGCTCTTCAGTGGCTCGATAAAAACCCTCCTCGCGGTGCGCTTCTTCCTTCGAGCTGATTTCAGTTGCAACAGATTTACCTCCAAAAACAGCAAGCCTACAACTGCAATTTATTTTAATGCAGGTTTACAGTTAAACAGCACGTTCAACAACGATAAGTAATCGAGTCCCTCTGATCCTTATTTTGTGCTGCACGATCTCTCCTTGCAAAGAGCACAAAATGCTTAAAATGAATTGCAAAGAGACTAGAAATGCTACAAAACCAAGCGCGGAATGCGAGAGTTTAGCACACTTCTCAGCGTCCACGGCTGAAAAGATCAAAATGACGAAGACGACGGGGAAGAAAGGAGGTTAACAGGTCGGATAGGATTTCAGCAAACGGCCAACAAGATAAACAAAGTCTGTTTTTAACTTTGCAAAGCGTTCAGAGAGGTGTCACGTGGAAAAAACGCGGATGGGGAGTGGTCAAAAGAGGGGGTGGGTGCTGGTCCAATCTGACCAATTGCAGAGCAGAAACGTACACCATGTCACTGTAATGATGTGCTTTAATATTTAGAGTTCTTAAATTATTATTGGAGATAGATAACGCAAATTACCCTCTTGTTTATAATATATATAAGCATATTTAATGAGTTACAAAGCTATAAGCCATTTTACTGATATTTTACTCATCTTTGTACTCAAGCTGTGGTTATTTGTGGCTGTAAACTTTTAAAAGATTTTATCAAGAAATATTTAAACAATGTACGCTGTACTGTAAATCTAGTTTGTGCAACATTTTTCACTGACTGCTGTAAAGGCAGCAGCTAATGGGCATGTGTTGAAAATGACAGACTCCTTGCAAAGCACACGATTTATTTTTGTCATTTGAATTCACACCACTGGATGGTGCTGTAATCATTGTGCTTATTAACACTCAACAGTAATCATCCACAACATTATAACTACCTGAGTAATATTAAGTAGGTCCTCCTCATGCCACCAGAGGAGCTCTGGCCAAAGAACATCTGAGGCTGTCCTGGAGTGTATGGTGTCAGGACATTAGACACTAGATCCTTTGTTATCATATGGATTGTAGGGTAGTAACATTGTGGATAGGTCTTGCCTCCCATGTATGCCATTAGATTATATCCATTGATATCTGAGGTGACTGGAGAAAGGGCCAATATCTCAGACTCTTTGTCATATTATGTGGATCCTTCCTAAGAAGGAGCAGCTGTTGTCCTACTGCAATATACTTCTGCTGTAGAGCAGTGCTGTTGCCATATGTGGGAGTGTGGTTGGTCTGTGAAAATGATAAAGTATATCACAAAGTTAAATAGATGTGAATACCAGGGTGTGGGCTTGCCCAGCAGAACATTAGACTGTAACAGCATAAACTGTGTTATTCACTTTACTTGTTAGTAATCAGAGTGTATTTACTTGAAAACAGCATCAAGACAACATATCAGATTTAAAGTTAAAACTTTTTGTTTTGACTCATTCTTAATTCAGTGTTGGTAACATGTTTAAAAAAGCTGGGACGAAAGTGAATTTGGTCTGTAACATTTTCATACTTAGTCTTTATCAGATTAAAAACAGATTAAATCAGTGGTTTAAATCAAGCCACTGGCTCAGGGACACTCCTGAAAATCACTGCCAGTAAAAGTTAAATTATATCAAGTGTTGCTGCCATCTTCTACAGGAAAAACAACAACACCGTGTGTAATGGTGTGGGGGTGCATTAGTGCACATGGAACAAGGTAACCTGCCCTACTTTAAATGTTGAACAGCATAACTAGGTTTTAGAGGAATTTAGCTGCCATTTAGACAAATGTCTTTTAAGGTAAGTCTTACTGATTTGAGTTTACAAAAAAAAGTTAAACTACTTTCTTAACCAACCCCCTGGCATTCTTACAATCTTATTAAGAACACCCAAAGCGTCCCACCTGCAACCCACTTGAATGCCAATCAATTTTCTATACCGCTCATTCCAGTTCAGGTTGCCGGGAAGCTGGATCCTTTCCCAGCAATTAGCAGGCGAGAGGCAGGGTACACTCTGAACAGGAGTCCATCGCAGGGCCGCCAAAGTGTTAAAATATCACAAATAGCAGCAGCTCTATGGTAAAATGCTCAGGTGCTAAGCTTACCTTTCTACTTGGCTAAAAACTTTTAGTGCGAAATCAAACCAAAAATAAAGTTGACGAAATAAACGTCTATTTCACATGGAAAACATAAAAACTTTGTCAAAAGAACGGATGAAACGAACTATATTTTAAACATATTACTATTATCAATGTTAAAACGAACATACATTTGGAAAAAAATCATAATTTCTTAATTTAGTAACGTTTTTAAAATTAATTTAATTTAGTAACTTAACATATTTTCAGATATGCAGTTTAAATAATTTTCAAATCCCTGTATTTCTGTTACTGACATTTCACACTTTATCTTTCTGTTTGGAAAAGGGATAGGACAAATTTTTGCAGCTTTTTTACAAAGTGAGTTTTGATTTCTGGAGTGTCTGAGGTTTTTTCTCTTCTTCTTCTTCTTCTTCTTCTTCTTCTTCTTCTTCTTCTTCTTCGTCCAGAAAAATAAACAGTATGGAGAACCAAACTAAACTCTGAAGCACACCTGCTTCATTTATACTTAGGTCATATATTTAGACGCAAGGATGTTGTAATATACTGGTCGGTCAATTTTATGCTTCAGCTTTAATCCCAAACTCTAAATTAAATCAGTTCAGAACAGTTGACACAAGTTATTACTGGACTATTTCTACACAGACTGGTTCAGCTAAATTCAAGACAGAACAGTCGGTCTAGCTGCAAAACACTTTCAGTGCTGTAATAATGCATGCTATGATTGGTGTTGCTGAAGCTTTCTGGTAAGTATGAACTCTGATTTCAAGCTCATCCAATTCCTGAAAAGCTTTCAGTGTGAGTGATTCATCCTAACTCAGTCACAGTAGCACATACACAGGAGTGGGAGTTTTTATCTCACCCCTTTCGGCAACAATAAGTATAAATTTGCATAACTTCAAGAAAAAAAAATAGACGTATTATTTGGTAGCACATTTATTTAGACACAAAATCCAAAGTTTTGTTGAGTAAGATAGTGTAGATGTTTGTGTTTGACAGAATCTTTATGGCAATAGAAAAAAAATGCAAGAATATGTGTAAACATTTAAAAATGGGACTTCATCAGTAATACCTACACTATACACCAAGATACAAAAGCAGACACACAGAAATATGTTTGGGTATTTATATCAACAAATACCATGTTAACAAATACCATCAACACTCACCTTTGGCTTCATAATAAGCGACAATGACAGCTGATGACAACTCTCTCACACATGAGTACAACACACTGACGAGCTGCAGGTAAGACTGCACAACGATACCCTCAAAGTACACCACATGTTGGAGTAATATCAATATGTACTTTTCCACAAACAGTTACATATAGATACTGCTATATATCCTGCTTCCTCATGGCTGCAGGAGTGAAAGGGGAACTATTTGTATCCCAGGAGACAAGCAGTTGTGAGTTCAGCTGGACCAACGTGGGCTTTTTTAAATTCAATTCTCCAACTCCTGGCATTATAAAAACAAAACAGTACAAATATAGATTAAGCACTATCTTCAGAGGAAGAAGAAAACAGTCCTTTCAGTCAAAACTCGAGCAAGGTTAACAGTCTTAAATCTGGCCTTGGCCTACAGTTTAAGTATTCGTCTGTACACAGTAGCTGCTGACAAGGCAAAACAAATTCAGCTTCTATTTACAGTGAACCCAGAAAAATCTTGCTTCAGTTCAGAATCAGAGTTTGGATAAAATTGGCTCCAGTTTGTGCCTCTAATGCAGGGATCTAAAAATCAGGACACTGAGGTCCACTGTTCTGCAGGTTTTAGATGTTAAACCTGCTGCAACACATCTGGCTTGACAACAAGCTCTTGGAGCCATTTCATTTTAATGAAGTGTGCTGGGGCAGAGAGACATGTAAACCAGCAGGACAGTGGCCCTTAAGGACGGGAGCTTCAGACCCCTGCTCTAGTGTCTACTACATTTGTGTGTGAATACACTTCTGCAGAGTCCTAAAAGCCTTTAATGTCCATCCAGTCAAAATAGAATAAATATAAGAAGTCTTTGTTTTTCCCCTCCTTTTAACCTTAATGCTGAAAAATATATGAAGTTTTTATTAGTTACATGAACGTGAGCATCCCCAACCCAAGTGAAATTTCCAGATATTAATAATTTATTAAGGCTGTACATGTATTTTCAACATAAAAAAACCAATACCAGTATGCATAAATGACTGTTTTAGTTTTATTTTGGGCACCACTAGTTCTAACATAAGAATAAAATTAAATTAAATAAAAATGGGAATGTTGTGAGTTTCCCAAATGCCACAGTGTCCATTTGTTCTTGAATATTGTTTGTAACTGCAAACAGAATTTTCAACAAATCAGATTTTTTGTAATTTATGTTAGTCACAACATAAAATAATCCATTTATCAACTTTACATATATGTTTAAACTATTCTCAAGGTAAATTCTGTTAAAAAAGAAAAAACTGCAGACATAACCCTTAAACTTCTTGTTACGACAAGACATAACACATATAAAGAACTGCATTATTTTTCATTAAATAAAAGCTAAAATAATACAAAAAGTATACCTAATAATAATGTTTAAATTTAGGTTTACATAAAAATAAATTGCAACTTGAGAATTGGTAACCAAATCTTTCAAATCACACAGCAGACAATGTATTATAGAGCAGAAGAGAGAGGCATTTTTCAAATACTTTCTGAGACAATGCTGAACTCTGAACCAAATGTAGTAGTAATACAAGAGGCACAAACAAGAGCTACAGTGAAACCACATAATGTGAGTTTGCACTTGGGAGAAACCCTTAAGCCAAAGGCATTTAAAATGCTGTGTTCGTACAATCAGGGGCCTCTGCCCGACACAGCTCGTGGATGTGTAATAAAGAGGTAAATGTTTCACAACAGTTTCTTTCCTATCAGCCAGCATTTACTAGAACAAGGAAAAATTGTGAATGCTATTGCTAAATACAATTGTACTGCTAAGAACAGTTAAAAAATATCTGCCGGTCAAATGTAGAGCTATTTACAAGGTAAAGAAAACACACATATTAGTAATTCACTACAGAAAGTCTCATAGAGTGTCTGTATTCATCTAGGCACCAATATATTCTGATCAACAACATATGGAAGAAAGAACACATGAAAATGAAAAGTGCCAACAGGCTTTTATGTCATCTGTAGCAAAGGAGAGACAGTGCCCTCTGATACACCCTGTGAGTCACTGCACAAGAGCTTTGAACAGAGACGACCAGAAGATGACCTTTACAACAAAGCCAAACTGCAACGCAATTCTTATCAAAGTACACATGAGCAAATTATTTATTTAAAAACTGTACTACAGAGTTTTTCCATCCACATACTGAAAAATGCTTCAGGAATAAGACATTTATGTCAGCTTTTAACTGAGGTCACGGTAGCCCGACCTCCAGTGGATGAACTACAGAGACTTATAGATAAACACGTCCAAAATGTAATTTGAGATATTGTCTGTTTCTAAAACTAAAACATTTAGTTAATTTTGAGTAATTAAAATGTAATTCATTTTAATCATTTTACAGAATAGTTCATTACAAAAATGTCCAAGTGTGCTACTATCCCTACTACATCCTATGACCAGAGCATCAGGTGAGAGTGCTAAACTTGGCTTATTGAGGCAGGGAATATTCTTAAGAGACAGGAAATCTGCACTGGGCTTCCACACATGAACCACTAGGGCACACTAAAAGAAAAGCAGTCCAAATCTTGTTAAGTGACATATTTATCCACAGCAGCAATCATCAATAAAGACAGTTCAGCCACTTATATCCCTAATCTGACGTATTTGATATTCAACAACCATTACTCAATGCGGAAAGATTTTACAATGGGCATTCATTTTTAAAGCCCCTCAACTAGTGTCTTGCAGCAGTTTTGCACACTTTTCCAGAAGTTTTCAATCAGGCATTCCACAATAAAAACAGTATGAGTATATTCTCCGTTGCTTTGCATAACCTTTTACATTCATATTCAGTGGCGAGATTGAGATAAAGCGTCTACCTCGTAAAAATTCAACAGTCCGCCCACAAAGGAATCAGATTCACATCGCCTTGCAAAGAATGGCAACTACCAACTAGCAACTTGTTAAAACACATTCAAAGTTAAAAAACTGCGAGACTGCAGAGTGTCGACGTAACAGTCTGAAACAACTAATTCTAACCAACATAACACCACCGTATAGGATATTACAGTCACACATTTTAACCCATGTTTGCATTCTTTTTTATTACAGAAGCAACACATGATGCAAAATATAAAACATCTACCTGATTAATCAGTCAAAATTGTTGTTTATACCATAGTTTCCTCTTGTAAATGAGGAAAGTATGCTGGTAAAACCTAAAAAAATCATCACTTTTCAACATTTCAGTGTTTATTATTTGCAAGTGCAACTTTATAAATGAAAGGATCCTTAAATATGGATTATATTACATGATCCCAACACACTTGCTTTCACCTTCCTTCTTTTTTCACTTAGTAAACAGGTTTTGTTTCCATTTTATGAAACTGTCAGGTATTAATAAACAACCTTATCTATGTTTGTTGCACTGGATAAGAAGTGTAATTCTGCTGTATTACACAATATATTGAAAGAAGAGTTTGTTGTTGTCCCAGCATGCATTGCATACATTTGGAAATTATGAAACTTCCAAACACATTTTTAAAATACTTTCAGACACAGACCTATCTGTTTCTTTGTTTGTTTGTGTTTTTAAGAAAGTACAGATTAGATGAAATTCTGAATATTCTGTCATTTTTTTGTACAGCAGAACAAATTATATTTCTTTTCCTTACACCGTACTTTATAGTCAACCCTTTAAGATGTTCTGACACAAAGGCTGGGAACAGAAGATATAAAGGATTTCACGTCATGACGCTACAATGCTACTTTGGGAGTAATGTTGTATCGTACAGAGACGAGAAAAGAGAAAAGTAAAAGGATAACAGCAGGGCTGGTTTGCATGCAGTGCATGCCTGGTAATTGTAAAGCTCTTATGATTGTTACAGTAGCTTCAGCAAGAAAAAGACAGAGAAGAAAAACAATATGCTATCTTACAAACTACAAGCCCAATGAACTGATCATTAATCATTTTAAAAATTCAGTTCTCAGGTTCTACTGGAGTTTCTTGTTTGAAATAAGCATTGCTCCTTCTGTCCCTTTGCTTGTAAAAGTTACAGTTAGATCTGAAAGATTTTTCTTTAGTGATTTACCTTTTCACCTGTTGGTCTTCATCATATATTTTCTGACCACATCTACCTGTCTGGCAGCTTATGATGACTCCACAGTGATGATAGCTTCTCAGGCCTTACAGATGCTGCTGGAGGACAAAGAGACGTGGCCATGGTGTTCCTCACAGCAGTCCAGTAGTGGTGACTGGACACTGGGCCTTATGGTGTTGTGCATCATGTCTGCCTTTTCCCCTTCTTTCACAAACTCTTTTCTTCCATTATCCAGGCACCCTTTTTGCAGTTCCTCTTTATCTCTCTTCACGTGACAGCGACACACCTCAATGCCTGAGTCGCCCGTTAGTCGTCGATGCCGGAAATGATCCTCCTCATCATCGTCTTCTTCCTCTTCCTCCTCTTCTCTTTCTTGTTTTTGCTCCTCTCTGTTGGAACTATGCACAGAAACAGCCTGTGATGGGGTTTGATCACGAGAGGAGGTCCCCTCCTTCACTTTCTGGATTACCATGGGACCAGATGCGTGTGAGGGAACAAGAGGATGGGCTTGACCAGGAGGAATGGAGGATAATAAGACGAAGGGGGAGAGTGGGAGGCATGAAAGATGTGAACGGTGTAAAGGGAGAGAAAGGGCAGGAGCACAACATGAGGTTCCTTCACTGCCATTAGGGGGACATCTTTGCACTGGTATGACATCCGGAGCAGCTGAAGGTATAATGTCAGGTGGGACTTGCAAGGTGGGAGGTGAGGAGGGTGTCGGTATGAATACGGCCCCAACCCTGGGCAAGATAGCAAAGTCGACCCCTGCGTCACTGGGTGTGGAAATGTGGCTGCTGTCATATGTTTCATCTGTCACCTGGAGAGAAAAGGAGGTACTGGAAGGGGAGGTGAGGGAGCATGACTCGCAGGAACAGCTGGTATAGTTGTCAGAGCTCTGAGAGGAGGTCACGCCACTTGGGCAGGGGCCCAAGTAGGGTGGACAGGGGTGGCAGTGGTGGTGATGATGGGGGTAGGAGGAGCTGGGACCCACTGTGGTACTTGACTGGAGGGCAAAGATCGAGCTGTATGGTGGAGGAGGGGTGCTGGGCTGTGCAGCCACCTCCTCATAAGAGGGCAACTTGAGAGACGTCAGAAAACCTGCAACAAAAGTAGTTGTTGTAAATATTACTTGCAGTGGAAAGCTTCAAAAGGAACACAAGGAAAGACATTTGGGAATACCGTGAATATTGTACTACAATATAATAATTGGAATCTTTGCAAGTTTAAACATATTTCAAAAAGTGGTTCACATTCTACCTAATGTGCAAAAGTCTTCTCTGAAACAGTCAAAAACAACTTCAAGGAATTTTTTGATATTTTTTTTGTACATTAGCAGAAGAGTTTTTATGTTTTGTTTTTACCCTTTCCACTCAACTTTTTCTTTATTTATATGATCTAAATGCATACATAGACAAAGCAGATGTAGCCTGTTTTTCTTTTTATTTAGAGACAAAAACATGTAAGGCACCAGTGAATTGAGCAAAACTCAAAAAACCTGGAAAACAGTAACTGAATGAGTGCACAGTTTTGTCATTAGTGAAAAGAAATCCCTTCACAATAGCAAACCAATTCAGAAGCACTTTAACGTTTGCAATTAAAAGATGTCTTCAAGGTCAAGAGAGGCCTAACTAGAATTTCCCAGGGAAGATGAAAAAAGCTGCTCAATAAAACCAAACTTCCTTTGAAACATGGTGGAGGAAGTATAATAGTATGGGCGTGCACGGCTGTCAAGGGAACTATGTGACCAGTGTTTGATGAATACACAATTCGGCAATATATGCAATCCGGATGAAGAGTATAGAGCTAAACTTTCTACACAGATTGTTTCGAATGGTAAGCCTGTGCTGCACACTACAGATGATCCAAAATATACTGTGACAGAAACCCTAGGTCTTCTTTAGGGCAAGAATTTGTTCAGTTCCTAGACCTCGCCTCTAATACAATGTGTCTCCTTTTAAAAAGAACAATGAAAGAGTTTCAAGATCATTTGAAACCTGCTCAGAACTACATTAAGATGACATGAACATACTGAGGTCCAGCATTGAGGAAGGGTAGTTGCAAGCTCCGTTATAAGCGATCAGATTGATTTCTCTCTGTCTCTGCTGCTGTTGGATTCTCAGCTTGGCTCGGCGGTGGCGGTAAGCACAGAAACAGCTGAAGAGGATCAGTACTGTCCACAACAACCAAAACCCTGAAGAAAACAGAAATATTCATCATTATTAGAAACAAACTGTAAGATTCTCTGAGTTGTGAGATCTAATCAAACAACATGAAGACATAAACTGGAAGAAGCAACGTCTAAAGTGTACAATAGTTGATTTCATTACTTGCAAACAATTGTTGTCTCATATGACAAAGCACAATTTAGGCTTACTTCCTGACTTTGTTTGCATGAATCTTGATGTTCTTGTTTAGGTTTAGGTTACAATAGAGAAGAACAGTGGACAGGTATAGCAGGAACAGGAATGCATGACCTAATACTAAGATAAGAGGTCAGTCATTATAACAGATAACCACTAACAAGGCAAAATACAAAGTGTAATCTAACAAAACCTCTTTTTTTTTTATATATGTAAAGATTTTTTTTCTCAATTTAATCAGGAAGTACTAAAGAAAGGAGAAATACATAGCCATCTTTTAATGGCCCCAATTCTTTAGTTGACTTACACCAGAGTTCATAATAGTAGGTACAGCAGCCCGTCTCTCCACAGCAGTGTCCTGTTTCACACAGATAGCCTGGACTGTTGTTTACTCCTGGGCAGTATTTGGGACTGACAGCAGGCTGGCTGCCGGAGCCCCCTTGATGCTTCACCATCTAGTGGGCAAAACACCATATTGCAATTTAAAGCTTAAAGGTTGTGCCACTAAATGCAAAATGGCAAGAAAGTAGAGCCTTCGGATAGGTCTATGCAATGGAATAATGTTAAAATTGGCAATATGAATCCCATAGATGTAACATTTGGGAACTTCACTGGGATATATTTCACCTATAGTTGTTAAATAATTTGTCATGACTATAAGATATATTGTGGTTAAAGGCTGAGCTTCCTACCGTGGCATCTTCGGTTACTACCAACCCCTGCAGGGACATAGTCATCTGATAAAAGGCAAAGAAATACAATAGTTATGATGGAGCAATAGATATAAATATAATGAAGTTAAAATGGTGTTGTTAGCCTGGTGACAAAGAATTACAAAAGACCACTTAAGGCCTATTTTCCAGTCTGGAGCTGCCGGCTGCTGCTCTCCTGGACTTTTAAGAAGATGGAAAGGCTTTTTAACAAGCCCAGTTCTTTTTTTTTTTTTTTTGTAGTACAAGTTAGCAGACAGATAACCCTGCACATAACCCTTCCCTGTGCATGGCTGGAAACCACCAGTTATTTTAATCTGCGGTTAATTTGATTGTTGAAGAGTTTGATCAATGAAGACCAGTGAGAAAAACACCCTTTTTCTAAGCCTGAGGGAGCACATTCATATAGTTCATGTATTAATACATTTATTTTCAAAGACAGAAGAATATTGTCTCTTTTAGAGCAACTGATAGGAAATTGATACATTTTTTTGTTGTTGTTGAGCAACCAATAAATAAAGTATTCTTCCAGTAAGAGTTATGCATATAAAACATGTTATTTCAAATAAAGCTAATTTTTGTTATAGAATGATTTTCTGCTCAGTCATCACATCGGCTGTTCTAACAGATCAGATAATGTGGTCTGTGCCTAAATTAGGGAATGACCTTTTATGGTCCTGAATAAATATTGGATCTGACATTCAGCATTTATATAATTATTCTTAACAATTACTTCTTGGTAAACAGAATAATGAATATTTCCAACTTTAGCCCTTCCTGTCTAATCAAACAATATCCCACCCACAGCATTACAGCCGAACGGTCAAATCAAAGCATTTTGATACTAAAAGCTGCATTTTCAGACTGAATCTGCTCAGCAAGAGTACAGTACAATAAAGACCATTCTTATTCAAACTATTCCTACAATGCCTGAATAGCCAAAAGAAAGCCTTGACACAACTAAGGTTTGCTTGAATTTGTGTTATTAACAGTTATTGGCAATATATTAATTTTTATTGGCTCAAAAATATTGATTATTTGTCTGTTTATGTACAAAAGATCTAGAAGAAATGCTTTAAGTCTTCAATGAAAACTAGCGATAATTGCACTTATGCATTGATTAGGATTTTAAATTTCTGGGTGTCATTTAAACTTCAATGAAAAACAAACAGGCTTGCTGTAAGCGAAAGGAAAAAATAAAATGTGCATGTTGGATGTGGTACACACATACACACACTGTGTCAAAACAATGAGAAGAGATTGGGGTGGACAGGCTTGTTGTTAAATAATTTGTCATGACTATAAGAAAGCAGTAATAGTGTATTTTTATGGCTTTATAATAGCTTAGAACTGAAAAATACTGAAACTCCAGCACAGCAATAAAGACTGAGGCTGTTAAACCAAAACAATGAGCCGAGACAGACTAAAAAGCTCCAGATGGAGTGAAAGTTCTCTATGGATTGCTTGATATTCATGACCACTCTTACATTAGCCAGCACATCACAGAATCTACCTCCAATAAACAGAAAAATACTGCTATTTTTCAGCATGACAGGTTCAACTAAATAAAAGAAAAGCCCCACCTTATCAATTGTGCTCATGTCAATCTCCTTTACAGGCACCTGCAATGAGAAATTAAATACCAGTTGCATATAACTCGTGGACAAATGCAAGAAAGAAACAAGTCAAGAACAGTACAAAGACATTAAATATTAAATGTCTGACACATGATAAAGCCAGTTATTTCCTGTGTTTGGACAGAAGGCTCAAAATGAGCTCAGGAATGTCAGCAAAACCATACCACAACATCAATGCAGCATTAAGAGGCATCTAAATCTGCTATGTACATAGTTATCACATATGAGACTCAAATCACTAACAAGTAATAATACATTGCCATAGCAACTACTTAGAAAGAGGCTTCAAGGCTTGTTTTTTTTTTTTTTTTTTAACCCATGTGGGCAATGTTTATATCATCCAGTGGTATGAAATGCTTCATTGTGGTTAAAGGCTGAGCTTCCTACCGTGGCATCTTCGGTTACTACCAACCCCTGCAGGGACATAGTCATCTGATAAAAGGCAAAGAAATACAATAGTTATGATGGAGCAATAGATATAAATATGATGAAGTTAAAATGGTGTTGTTAGCCTGGTGACAAAGAATTACAAAAGACCACTTAAGGCCTATTTTCCAGTCTGGAGCTGCCGGCTGCTGCTCTCCTGGACTTTTAAGAAGATGGAAAGGCTTTTTAACAAGCCCAGTTCTTTTTTTTTTTTTTTTGTAGTACAAGTTAGCAGACAGATAACCCTGCACATAACCCTTCCCTGTGCATGGCTGGAAACCACCAGTTATTTTAATCAGCGGTTAATTTGATTGTTGAAGAGTTTGATCAATGAAGACCAGTGAGAAAAACACCCCTTTTCTAAGCCTGAGGGAGCACATTCATATAGTTCACGTATTAATACATTTATTTTCAAAGACAGAAGAATATTGTCTCTTTTAGAGCAACTGATAGGAAATAGATACATTTTTGTTGTTGTTGTTGTTGAGCAACCAATAAATAAAGTATTCTTCCAGTAAGAGTTATGCATATAAAACATGTTATTTCAAATAAAGCTAATTTTTGTTATAGAATGATTTTCTGCTCAGTCATCACATCGGCTGATCTAACAGATCAGATAATGTGGTCGTTGCCTAAATTAGGGAATGACCTTTTATGGTCCTGAATAAATATTGGATCTGACATTCAGCATTTATATAATTATTCTTAACAATTACTTCTTGGTAAACAGAATAATGAATATTTCCAACTTTAGTCCTTCCTGTCTAATCAAACAATATCCCACCCACAGCATTACAGCCGAACGGTCAAATCAAAGCATTTTGATACTAAAAGCTGCATTTTCAGACTGAATCTGCTCAGCAAGAGTACAGTACAATAAAGACCATTCTTATTCAAACTGTTCCTACAATGCCTGAATAGCCAAAAGAAAGCCTTGACACAACTAAGGTTTGCTTGAATTTGTGTTATTAACAGTTATTGGCAATATATTAATTTTTATTGGCTCAAAAATATTGATTATTTGTCTGTTTATGTACAAAAGATCTAAAAGAAATGCTTTTAGTCTTCAATGAAAACTAGCGATAATTGCACTTACGCACTGATTAGGATTTTAAATTTCTGGGTGTCATTTAAACTTCAATGAAAAACAAACAGGCTTGCTGTAAGCGAAAGGAAAAAATAAAATGTGCATGCTGGATGTGGTACACACATACACACACTGTGTCAAAACAATGAGAAGAGACTGGGGTGGACAGGCTTGTAGCACAAAAACTATGCAGTCATGTGAATTAGATGTGTTTTGTTAACAACTGACAGCTGCCTGTGTGGTCAGCATTGGGAAACTGTGTTGCACTTTATGTGTATGCATGCATACTTGCCAGTGCAGACACAGCACAACTGCTTTCGCTTTACACAGATAGCTGTCAGAGAGCTGAATTAGCCAGGAGAGGATCATAGTGATACGTTTTTACTGTCCATACATCTGTAGAAATGTCATAATCAACTATTGCATCCACAGATTTTTACACTGCGAAACACAACATTATGTGACACTGGTGGAAGGGCAACATCAAATCAAGGACAGACAAACTCTACAACTGGCACTGGTTGATAAAGGAGGTGATAAAGAAATAACTCCAGGTTTATGCAAAATACAACCAAATAATATCTGTTTACAGGCTGGAATGTGTATCCATTAACTCAAGAGCTTCACAGTACTGATATAGAGGTATTATTAAGTATATCCTACATGGAGAAATGAGTAATTGTTTTCTACAGAACATATCAATTCATATAAAAATATTTTAAAACTCTGCAACATATTTAGGGTAAAACAGAGATTCTGTAAGCTGTATGTTTCTTAAAAAAAACAGAAAAGTCCTGCTGTATATCCCCCTGTCATAATAACCTTGTGTAGATCAAAACTGAAGTTAACCACTTATAACGGCCATAGTCAAGAGGGGAAATGTACTGTCACAAATACTGTCATGCAGAGTTCCTGTGGTAAGACCACCATATGGCACAGAACAAGTGCACTTGTACGAAGCGGAGTCATTCAGGTTTCCACAGAGACCACGAACCAACCACAAATATTTTCCACCCAAGCTTCCCCCAAGGTCTCCACAGAATTGCAGATAAAATCAAAAGTGAATGTAAAATGTCAAATATACACTTTACTGTTGCAGCACATTAATTCAAACCAGTATGAAGTATAGCCACTATGCCATTACTGCTGTCAGGTCCTTTCTGTTTTCATAGATCAGGCATCCCAGGCATTATTGTGTTTACTTTGTCCCGTCCATTCACTCCCTAACCAGCGGAGGCAAACAGGCGCCCTGCCTTAGTCTGGTTCTGCTCTCGTCCTGTTGATAAATAGAAAGTTCTCCTCTCTACTGTCACCTGCTACTGTAAACATGCTCAGAACATAATGAATCAAACTAAAGAGTCAAGCCGGTCCAATCGTTTTTTTTTCATGTAGGCTACTTTTAAAAGTTGGTATTACATAAATATTAAAACTGATTGTGATTGATTTGGACTAAAGGTATACAACAGATTGGACTACACTGAATTGTGCTTGTTTGCTTGTACTTCTTTTACATTCTCTATTAAGTGCTCTTTGGTGACTTTTGTTTAAACTGGCATTAAACAAATAAATTAATTTAATTAAGCCCATAATATATACTTAGCAGTAAAGAAAGTAAAGAAATTTGTTTTGTCAATTATTTCTTCCCTTTAATAACACAAATTGGTGTTGTTTTATATGTCGCTGTAAGGCAAGGCAAGGCAGGTTTATTTGTACAGTATATTTCATGTACAAGACCATTTATAGTGCTTTGCATAAAACATGAAAGGCATTACAGCGGGGTGCAGAGGAAGCATTCTAAAGTACATAAAAAACAAGCTGGAAAAATAAAATAATAAAATAAATTAAATATAAACAGGAAAAAGCTGAAATAAAATAGATAAAATGAAAGAAATACAAGTTATAGTGGGAGGATTTAACAGCTAGTTTTGATAAAGGGCAGCAAAAATAAAAGTTGTTAATCTTGATTTAAAACTGCTGAGAGTTTCAGCAGAGCTGCAGTTTTCTGGGAGTTTGTGAGGCGCATAAAAGCTGAACGCTGCCTCTTCATGCTTAGCTCTGACTCTAGGAACAGAAAGAGGAATTGATCTTGATGACCTGAGGGATCTGGTTGGTTCATAACAAACCAGAAGATGTAAACTAACAGCAGGGTTTTGAAGTCAATTCTTTGACAGACAGGAAGCCAGTGTAAAGATCTGAGGACTGGAGTTCTATTATCTACTTTCTTGGTCTTAGTGAGGACTCAAGCAGCAGTGTTCTGGACTAACTGCAGCTGTCTGATGGGCTTTTTAGGGAAACCTGTAAGGACAGTGTTACAGTAGTCCAATTTACTGAAGACAGATGCATGGACAAGGTTTTCTAAATCATCAGTTTCGTCACTAATTTAATCCTTGAGATGCTCTTTAAGTGATAAAAGGATGACTTCACAAGTGTCCTAATGATCCAGGTCTGAATCCATGACACTTCCAGATTTCTGGCTTGGTTGTTAGATTTTAACTTAGCTGTTTGAAGCTGAGTGCTGACTTTTAATCTTTCTTCCTTTCCTCGGTGTTTGGATTGGGCTATAGTTGCCGGGTGAGATGGTTATGTAGCTTTGTGTGTCATGGTAACATATTTAGTTGTTTTTCATAATTTGAGCAAGTGGGAGCATATATAGATGAAGGTGTTGAACAGCAGTGGCAGCAAGAAGTTGTAAAGCCTGATTAGTCACCTTTACAGTGAGGTATAACTTGTAAGAATTGCACTTCTGTAGAATTAGCAACACAGCTAAACTGAGTCGTACACTCAAAAAAGTGCGCCAAAAATCCCCTGTAATATTCTCCTGTTGGTTTTCACTCTAGTTTTGAGGTTCAAGTGGTGTGTCAGTTACAGATGTATGACTGGCACCTGATGGGTATTTAGTTTACAGATATATCTTAATTAGATTCTGGCACCAGTGGTGATCCCATGTCTTCAGTATCTGGGACCTAATTTCATCCTCCAGGAAGGCAGTATTCCTCACCACAGAGCCAGGATCATCACAGGTACCTCCAGAAATTGGAGACAGAGAGGATGGGATGGCCTGCCATGACCTCAACACCACTTAACACCTGTAGAATCAGCTTGGGTGTACTGTACGTGCTAGAGTGAGCAACTCCTGGTTGAGGAATATGGATGCCCTCCCACAGCAACATATAACCAGGCTGGTGACCAGCATGAGGAGTTAAGTGCCAAGCTGTTATGGCGGTGTATGGATCTTCTACATGCTACTATATATATATATTGCAGTAGTGCAATCATCTATATTCATCACGTGACTCAAATTATGAGGAAATACTAACGTGAGAATATTGCAAGGGATTAACACATTTACACAATTCACATTTAGCTGTGTTTCTCATTCCACAGAAGGATGATCTTTACAAGTTACACCTTGTTGTAAAGGTGACTAATCAGCTTTACCAATCATGTAAAATAAAAACACCAATTAGTATTGTTAAAGAGGACAAATAATCAATTAAACACAAATGTAATAACTTTTGGTGCCAAGTTTAGTAACAATTATGATTGTGATCATGGGAATAGTGTATCCTTTTATTACACTTTAGATACTGTGTGCTGTATTAGTAGCCAATCTATTTTAAAACCTATAATAAATGTTTTAAATATAGTATTACAATCTTCCCCTTCGAACCAGAATGACTTTAACGAACAATGCCCATTAACTGCACCACAGTGCCATATTCTCAAACAATATTCCAAAAATAAATAAATAAACAATTATATGAGGTGAGGAAATGACAGGCGGTATAATGTTTAGGGCTGTTTGTCAACAGCAAGGTAGGCCGATGGACGCATGTTGCTCTGCAGAATCACTAAAGCCCAGCTGTTGAGTGTGTCTCAAATGAAAACTGTGCAGTGCATTACCTCTTCAAACTGCAGCCCGTGGCAGAACGTCCGCGTTTTCTCTGGATCCATGGCCGAGTAGCCGAGCACCAAGCTAAGCAATTTTTAAAATTATTTTAATTGCACAAGTGGGGTGTTAAACATTCAAAGCCCCATCGCCGCTGTCCCACTCCACAAACACTGTAGCTTTCCCATCCGCCATTCTCCCCATCAAAACAGACTTGTAGGCTACACCTTCACGTCTTCGCTGCACACACCACAGTACCCGTGGTGTTTTCAATGTGCGCCCCGCGTAATTTCACTGTGCAGTCGCCGACTGGTGTTTACTGTAGTGTAATAGCGATTTTTCACTATTAGTTTGAGCAGAAAGGGACGGAGATGTGCATGATGTCATGTCTCTTCAGCCACCAAAGTACTTGCAAAGGAGAGCTGCTGCTTTGATTGGCCGGAGCTCCCAGCAACAGCCGCACGGAGGCTGCCTCAGCGGGATTTTCCTCCTGTTGTAATGACAGTGAAACACAAACCATGACATGATCTATAAGATTTATATGTTGTCAAACAAATGAGCTTTCCTCCTAAGTAACCATTTGTATAAATCTTCTGCAGTCTATTTCAATAGGATAATGAGTTTAACTTGTCAACAAAAAATGCTATTCACAATTTAATAAGGTTATTTTATTACATTATTTAAGCAAAAAACGTGATGGAATACAGTTTGTGAAAGCACACATTAAGTATATTCAGCTCATTGACTTCAAATAAAGCAGCACCAGGGATTTATTAACGATACTGACAAAGCCTACTTAATAAAAGCTGTCTGTTGCAGCTTTAATAATAGTTTTTAGTAATAGAAGTTTTTTTTTTAGTGTATAGTTATCAACTAGTGTAAGTGAAATCTTAATATTTTATAACAATCTATAAATTAATTGTTTCTTGTAAAAAAAAAAGAAAGAAAGAAAAAAGAAAAACAACTTTGGGGGTTTAAGATAATTGCTGCAGTATATTTTGTGAATGCCTTCAGACAAAGACAGACAGATGTTACTGCTATAGCCTCGTTAACCACTAGCCATAGATACAAGTATATATCTATGAACCACTAGCTATGAAAAAATGTTAGTTAGCACTGCAACAATATTATTGTAATACAGTCAAAACATTTCACGAGGAAACTTTTTTTTTCATTACTTTACATATATCTATTAAATAAAATGGATATTCTTCAAAAACTTTTTTACTTCGTAAGACAAACCATCCTGTTAGCCTTAACTTGCTAACAAGTTGACAGTCATTTAGCTAGGAAGCTGTACAGTCCGTAAAGGTTATAGCAAAGACTGGTGGTGCAGGCTTGTAGGTCATCTCAAAAACGACAGAAAGGAGACAAATTTTGAGCAAATAAAAAAAGGAAACAAACCTTAAAATGACTATAAAAAGAATGACATGCAAAATGGCAAACAAGACATACAAAAAAACCTGTAACAGATACAAAACAGCTTCTAAACAGCTGAACTGAAACATAAAATGTGGCTCAAAATGACTTGACAGAAAAAAGAAATGATTATAAAATTATACAAAATGACCTAATAGAAAAACAAAATAAGCCACATGATGTTGAACTGAAGCATAATAATATTCACAAAACAAAATAATTATAAAACAAGCAGAACTAGACGATGACCAGAGCTATAGAAAATGACCCAGACTCCATATGCTGTGTAGTTTTAGTATTAGTTGCTTTTAAGACAGTCATCGACACGACATACAGTAATAGTAAAACAAGAGTGGTCACTGTGGCCTCACAAAATACATACATTCTGGACTTCAGTGACATCAGGAAAGTGGGCAGAGAAAAAAAAATATAATAATAGGAAGCACCATACAGGTTGAGACTCAAATCCAGGCCTGCTACAATGAGGAGCTAAACTTCAGTAATGGGAACTCAGCAGAGTTACACTGGACCCACTGTCATGATTCTTGGTTTATGTTCCCTGATTTACTTTTATGTTCTTTCATGTTCTGGATTTTTGCCATGCTTTTGGTTGATGTTCTTGGTTTTTGGTGTTTAGTGTCATGTTTAGTTCTGTGTTGCTTTTTGGTTTCTGCTCATTAGTTCACCTGGTCTGATTAGTTCATTCTTCTCACCTGTGTCTTGTTAGTTCCTTACATTGGTTTCAGTTCCTCCTTGCCAGTCCATTGTTTGTTCGCTCCTATTTACTGTTTGCTATTGTAGGCCATGTCTAGTTTTGTTAGTTTTCACTTTTTAGTCCATGCCATGGCAGCGTTTTTGCCACCGGAGTTTTTTGTTAAGTGAATGTGTTTTAGTTTTACTCATTAAAACTATTTACCTGCATCGGTCTGCCTCCTGCCTCTTCTGCCTGCACCTAGGTCCTCATGTCCATGACCCTTTGACATCCTCAAATAAGAATTTCGCCATGACTCCTTCTGCTTATGAATTATGATAGGGTGCACAAGGAGAACATACAAACTGCACACAGAGTGAACCATGAGCTAAATTCAGCAATAATATTCTGCAAATGCAATACTTTTCTGGTTATTTCTCAATGGCAGCAACAACTATGTTTTCCATCAAAGTTTATTAGTTACACTTATTCCTTTTTTTTACATTCCTTAAAGTTGTTGCTACATTTGTGAGTATGTATAGAAAGGTGTAAAATGTAGGTTGACCGATGTAAAGAGGTACAACAGTAAATTTAGTTCTTGACTCTGACACTAATCACCATTATATAGTTTTGATTTTCTGTCATCACAAAAGTTTGTAATGCAGATTATAAGCCTAAAGTCTGCAGCTGAAATACTCAACTTTACACTAAAGCAGAATGCATCTTAATAATTGAAATAATATAAAGAATGTCTTTTAAAAAAGAGTAGCAGATTATTAAGAATTTTAAAAATCTGTTTGGCTGCCTATGAGTTCATAAATATGTTGCATTCACACCTTATAATTTTTGTTTTGAATAACAATATAAATGGTCCTTTTTGATCCTTAATATGTTTAAAATTCATTCAATACTATCCTCAAGTGGATGCAGTTTGTAGATCGTTTGCAGTTGTCTTTTTTGTCACTAGATGGCAGCAGACAATACATTGTTTGTTTACCAACAGTTTGAAAGAAGGTTCATTGACCTGCTGAGAAGATTCAAGTCTATTTGCAGGTCCTACTTTATGAAAATGTGTGTAAGGCCCAAAAAGGATAAAGAAGGAAATTAATGTGGCTGCCAAACCTACTATTCTAATATTAGTGCATTAGATGTTACTAAAATAAACTCTTTTGTTTTGTGCTAAGTAGTTTTTAATGTGCATTTTGAGTAAACCCAGTCATTTAATCAAGATTAAATGCAATGTTACCAGAGTGTGTTCTCAGAGGTATTTCATTCACCCAGCCTTACATGCAAATTGCTTGGTAGCCACACCATGTTTCACACCTCATCATTTTTGTATTTCCATTCAGATTTCAGTTTCAAGTACAAACAAACAAACAAACACAGATTTCTCTCTAAAGAGTTAAAACAAAAGAAAAAAAGATGATTGTGATGAGTCCATACTGGTACAACAGCATCTGGACTTCATTTTACAGAGGAATTAAGTAAATGATGCTTTGTCAACTTGGCTGCATGCACATGATAACACAATATGACAAAAGAAACTTCCTCTGACCTATTTTATCACATACACATGCACGTAAAAGCCCATTCAAACACAAATATGACAAACCTTTAAGTGCTGAGAGGCTATTTAAAGTAATGGATTTTGCTCTAACAAGAAAACATAAACCATAATGAGACATAAAGGAAATCCTGCATAATTTCTTTCTAAACATTTACAGAGGCTTACACTTTCATGTCACGGCTGATCTGTGTGGAAGTGAGACTGAAAGAAGCAGCATCTCTTTTACTAGTCAAAACTTAAGAAACATAATTTTGATGACACTCAGAATGAAACTCATTTTATGTTTTGTTTCCTTTCCATGATTCATGCACCTTGCGATTCATGCAGTAAATACTTTATGATTTCTTTGTACAAAGTGCCACCAACTTTAATGTTGTAACCCTGCAGTATGCCTCCTCTTTTCATTCTGTTGTATCTCATATCACACTCACAGTGGGAGTAAATACTGCACAAAGCATCAGGCGTATTAACTCATAAATATACTTTTTAAATGTAGACATTTAGGAAGCAGTTGAAAGTGATGCTTTTTTGGGAGATCTTCATCAAAGTTTATTTGGCACAGAGTCATCCTAAGCTAGCAAGTATATATGAAGAACCAAAACATTTCTTTGCAAGAGTAATTAATTTATTATCCATTTCCAGAGAGCAGACAGTGTTTTCAGTCAAGTTTGGAGCTTTTCAACAAGTGGCTGATCTAACTTTTTTGACTTACAGCTTTGTTATATCAACATCTGTGCTGTCATCTGTCTTAAATTATGTTTGTATGCATGAAATTTAAATAAATACCCTTCTTTCCACTTATCTCCGTTGAAGAGAGTCATATGTTAAGCCGACAGGAAAACAGCAAAAATGACAAAACAGACTGTTTTGTAACAGATCAGATGCAGTTAGGGCCCACATGCAAGAGTTTGCATTGGAGACTTTGACATAGATGTAAAAAAATAAGGCCTTTATAAGACAAAAAGGAACTTTCCTGCTGTTACATGATTGCAATGTTATTTTCACACCTGCCCATCAAACTGCCACTATATGTCCTGATAATCAGGTCACGCTGGAAAGCTGACAGGGGAAAAGCCCAGCTCGTGCAATTGTTACTTCCTTTTTCTGTCTAAACCCCAAAGTCCACAAAGCAGCTACTAAAGCTTAATAACATGCTAATTCCAGGAAATGCATCGTGGTCTGGTGCTGTTAAAACAGCATGCATCTGCTTGCACCACACTGTCAATTCACATCCTGTGCCTTGCTAACATGTGACATTTAAAAATTCCACACTAAATGAGAGCACAGTGCTCAGAAGGTCCCTGATGGATTCCTCAAGGAAGGAGACTAATCACACATATTACCAGTCATTTTTCTAAATAAAAGAGGACTGAATATTTTAGCAAACCTTTAAGTTCCAGTCTCTCTTGCTTTATTCTGTGTTTTTGATCATATGTGCATGTTAATATTTTAATTTGCTGTATGACAGAAGTTAGATAGATTATCAAATATACCCATCGTTTCATTGAAAACAGTAATGAGGAGACAGAAACCAGGGATGATGACATAGCCTATAATAGGCAGTAGGATGATGCTATAGACACTTGAAACCAAAATTAAGTTCACTATACATTAAACAAGAAGTGATTATAGGCAAAGAATCTAAATCTGCATTGGGAGTTTTGTTTCATTACATTGCCTGTGTTGCCATAGAGATACTGCTGTCAGTTGACTCATCTTTAACTACACCCACACAGTCCTGAAAAAGCAGTTAAACTGGATATTTAAAAAGTCTTCTTAAGATATCTAAATCTTTTGCAAATGCTTTGAATGCTTGTTGTTATGATGATACCCAACATCCACCAGGAGGCCTTAACATGGCCCCTAAAACAATCCCCATCACCTGTCATTGATTAAGACTCTCCAAGTCACTGGATCAGTGTCCTTTGTTCGAAGCACAGTAGTATGTTATCAGCAACTCAGTATATCAGCTGGGTCTCTGTTAAAATACTACAGCTGTCAAACAGAACTACCAACAGACAGCTACACAAAACTATTCTTCTGATGTTTGTTGAAGGATCACACAACTAATCCATTTCCAAACATTTGTCTTTATGTTTCATGCTGCAGCCCAATACGGACAATATCCAAAGCAAACACTGAAAAGCCCACTGGTATATACAGACTTGTGAAAAAGAAAGTACACCCTGTTTTGATTCCTATGTTTTATATAAGAGGACTGGATTAAAAAAAATCCATTGGTCCTGACCTGGTCTTAAAATGACGTAAATACATTCCAAAATAACAACACATAGCATGTACAGTGTCATTGATTAATTTAACCAAAACTAATTCAAAGTGCAGAGACAAATTCTTGTTTAAACACATTTGATCAATTGAGCAACAGCAAGTGTGAGTACCTCTATAAAAGAAATCCCTATGAAAATAACCTGGCTTGGAGTATTCAGATCCGTTAACACAATGCCTTAGAGGAACGAAGTCAGCAGTGATAATAGAGGAGCAGTTGCGGCTGCCCATCAAACTGGGAAGGGTTGTAAGGCCATTTCTAAACAACCTCTACAGCGAGAGAGATTATTCAGAAGTGGAAAAAAAAATGAAAGATAGTTGTCAATCTTTCCAGGAGTTGTCATACTATGCAATGCTCAAACTGCAAAACCCCCAAGAACTGCATTTCAGTTTCTACAGGCCTCAGTTTGCATGTCAAACATAAAACTTCATGAACCATTACGAAACCACTGATGTACGGCTTGTTTGAAAAGATTGCCAGGATAAACTCTCTTCTCTCAAAAAGAACATGGCAACAGATGTTATGTCTGAAAAGTTGTATCTGAGCAAACAGCTAGACCTCTGGAACAATGTCTTTTGGACAGACAAGACCAGACTGAAGGTGCATATCAGCATAAACAGCACATACCAGATGTCAAGCACAGTGGTGAAGGGTATGATGATTTGGACTTGTTTTGCAGCCACAGGACATGGCCACCTTGCAGTTATTCCTGCAACAGGTGATAAGCCCAAGCACAGCAGTGAATGTACAGCAGAATGGCTGAAAAAGAAGAGAATCAAAGTGTTGCAAATATTTAAAGTCCAGACGTCGACCAGATTGAATTGTTGTGGTGAGACTTTTTTCTAGACCAAAATGAAATGTTGTATAGAAGAATGGACCAAAACAATATGAGAGACTGATAACTTCATACCGAAAATGACAAGTTTAGGTTACTGTTGCTAAAGTTGGTCATGCAAACCACTGAATCATGAGGTGTACATTGCTTCTGCATTTTGTCTTAGATTTTGTTCAATAATCATGTAATTTCTCTCTGATATTAATAAAGTATTTTTCCAATGAATTCAATAAATATGTTAGATGTTCTGGTAAGTATGAGATGATCTTTTTAAAATGTCCTGATAAATAAAACCAATAGAATTTAAAATGTATCAACATTTTTTAATACACGTGTATAAAAGCAGATTCATTGGTCGTTAAAGTAGAGCAATTCTCTATTAACATCAACACACAGCTCTTAACAACTCAGAAAAACATTTTACTCTTCAGTCCATTTTTTTCTGTTTCGTTGTTTCCACTTCAGAAAGAGAAGGGGAAACACACTGCACTGCTCACTAATGCTGAACTCATTCACAAAGAAACTAAATACCAGTTACATACGGAGAGGGAGCTCACACATGACTGACGGGCTGTTTTGCTCCTGTTACTTTCTGACAGCGGATTAAACTGACAGACCCCGCCTCCCTCAACACACACACACACACACACACACACACACACACACACACACACACACACACACACACACTGGAACCCCAGACCGAACAGAGGCTCATAACAAGTCCTGACACGTCAGCTGAAGTAGACTTGGACTGCTCCACATACACATAGAAATGCATGATAAAAGCATGAATATCATACAGTTTAGTGAGATGACCAGAACATCACATTTTCATGGTTTTTTTTTTTTTTTTGTCTCCCCATAAGAGGGTTAACTGCTGAGCCATAAGCATAGTAAAAATAAAATAAGTTGGTGAAATTTTCCTACTGAATTTTCCTAATGAAGCAAAAATCTTAACCCGTTAAGGCCGACCCATGAAAAAATGGTAAGAAAAGTCCATTTTTTAATAATGAGGTCTTTATTTGGCCTTTTAACAAAACATAACAAAATCTAACAAAAAATTTACATTGTTTTTATTACCATGTGATATATTAAAAATATTATAATATGGTTTTCTGCTTCTGGGTATCTACTGGGGACAGAAGACAAGTATCAGATTGTGTTCAACAGGATTTTGAGCAAAATTTTTTACCATAAATTGAAGCAAAATGTCTCAGAAACTGTTTGTGACAAACATGTCACGTCAGGCTCCTATGGGTTAAACAAGTTTCTGTGGACCCAACTTTAAATATCAATTAAATTGTTATAAATTTAGCATTTACACCACTATTTTGCAGGCACCTATTCAGCTGAGTTGAAAAGAAAAAAAAGAAAAAGTTTTTAATCATTTCTGTGCACTAACAATGGTGGTCACCAATCCGAGCAATTGAATTCCACAATTTATCTAAAGCAAAGAAAATAAGCCCATCATTAAAGTTTCTTCATATGCAAATGCATTATCCATAGATGGGTCAGAATAAGACACTTTAAGTGAAACAGGACTCTGAAAAGGACAATTTAAGTGCCAGACAACATTAATTAGAAGATGGGTAAACAATAAGGAACAGAGATGCAAAAGTGGAACAAAGCACAAATCAATAGTGGCATTAATGTAGTTCCTCCCCTCACTCTTGTTGATTTCTCCTCCCGTACTCTCATGACTCTTCAGCATTTGCTGCTGCTGACACAAAGGCTTTGTTTAAGCCTGTCACAAAAAGAAAAACTCCAAAGACCATCAGGGCCTCTCTGGGCCCTGATGGTCTTTGGAGCTGAAGAGGTGAAGGAGCATGTGACAGAGAAGAGTGTCTACAATAAAAAGTGCACCACTACTGACATCAGTAACCCAGTTAACAGAAGAAACTCCAGTACAAACAGAAAAGACAGCTACCAAAGCATGTTTGCAACATGTCTATTTTCCACATGTGAACATCTTAATTAAGTTTGCTGACTGAGCTTCAAAGAGTGGGTGACTAATTGAGTTCCTGATGCAGCTGTATTTTAACACAAGTTCAGCAAACACCACTAATTTGTTATTTTCTGACACATTCTGCAACTTTGCTTGATTAATTTGGTGTCTAAATTTGCCTTTATTTTTGTACTTTGTGTGTACTTCTCCTGCTGCATATTTCAATTCACTGAATTCTTGGCAGTCCTGAATACACCACTCCCTTGATCTCTATTTTCTTTTTCTTTTTTTCTTCTGGAGTTCTGAGACACAGTGACCCACTTCCAGTTCCTTCCTCTCTCTGAAGCACTATGTGTAAATGTTAACGTTAACAGTTTCTGTTTTTGCAGCCATTTTTGCTCCAGAACCACTCTCCTCCCACTCCCACTCTTTTTCTTTTCTTCTTTTTCCCCCACTTACAATACACCCATCCCCACTCACTGTGCGTTATCTGCATCAACCAACGAAGCGTCTTGTTTGAGAATTTGAGTGGATGGGGAACTTTGCCATCAGTCATTACCAGGGGGACCCCTGGCACGCTGTATCCCCCTCCTCTGCGTGCAAGGAATGCTAGCTAGATGCACCCCAGCCATCATGAAAAGGCACACTCATTCAGATGCAGACAACAGAACTTTATGAAAGTTTGACAGACAGCAGGGTGTAGACAGAGAAGCAAAGGCCAGGATTTTCCAAGTGTAACAACTCCATCCAGAGAAGCAGAAAATTGACAGTCAGGAAGTATTATGAGTCCCTTCCCCCCATTTTCTTTTTTTTTTTTTTTTTTTTTTTTTAGCCATGCACAGCTGCATGTTGGAGCGATGGAAACATTTGCAGGCATTCACAGAAGTTTGGCTGTCTGACTGGCTGTCATTTAACATTCATGCACACCATGTGTCCGGTGTTAAAACTACATCTGCACGATCCATAATAACATAAAAACAAACCAAGAAAGAAAAAACAGAATCTCTCTCTCTCTCTCTCTCTCTATCTCTCTCTCTCTCTCTTTCTTTGTTGTTTTTTTTTTTTGTTTTGTTTGTTTGCTTTTTCATGCTCACATCTTTTTACCCATCTCTTGCTTTTCTCCTCTTTCCTTTCCCCGTTGCTGAGTTTGGCAGGGCCACAGGTTTAAAGACGTGCAAGCACCAGAATGTAGGTCAGCCATGGGTGCTGAATTACCGATTAGAAACAGCTGTGTGTTTGTGGGCCACTCTCTCTGTCTGCCGAAGCTAGCAGCTTTTGCAAAACTGTTCAGAGCAATCCTTTCAGCTGTGGGAATGTCGTCTGCTCAAAACTCTGCACTTGGTTGCACTTTCTTCCCCCAACAAATGATGAAAAAGGGGATTAAAAGGGCACATCACTAATGGTCAGCGTTTATGAGCCATTCTTTTGAACTCCATTGTGAATTATACTCATCACTGCTGCCCAACTGGTGTTTGCAGAAGCCATAAAAAATGTGTTGGCATGCTTAGTTTTTTTTTATGCCATTATACATATTTCCTCTATTGTTGCCATTTTGCTTCCCTCATAAAACCATGGAGGCTCACTACCCTCTTATTCTTAAAAGCATATCTGTGGTTCTGCCCATTGTTTTCAGATAAAATACATTGCTCAACTGCAAAATGTGTTTCCCTCTTGCTGCCCAGGACAATAGCTCACATGTAGCCTGAATGAAGTGCTGAATGGGTAGAGTGCAACAAAATAGCCATCATCCTAATGATGGCACAAATATTGGAACGCATAGATTAGCCTTGGGTGCACCTTTAAATCTGACCCCATTTCTTTTGCTGTTTATTATGTACAAAAAGATACAGTGCTTGGTAGTTTGAAGGTTTGGGGACCTTGGTGACACCATTTGTCAGTTCTTTTTACATTCACAGATAAAACCATACAAGCATAAAAGCACTCCACTGATATTGTGCATGACGGCAGCAGTGAAAGAGTACAGCAGGAAGGCAACCATGATGACTCTCTGCACGCCACACTCTTGAAGCCTCCTCCCTCTGCTGCCAACTCAGCACCGGATATGAGACAAACCCTGTACCTTGCAGCTGTGGACCAAAATGCCCAAAGGGCAAAATTATCCACTCTGACACCAAATCACACACATCTGTGAATAGTACATACACAATGCAAGTTTGCATGCAAGAACAAGTGTACACTGACAAGGGCTCACACGCGAAGAATCACAAAAACACAAGCTGTGCTGTGTGTGACCTCGAGGGATGGTGGTAATTACAGTGGTGTGTTGTCTCTGACATTTGTCCCCGCCACACCCTTTGACCACTTGCAAGCTAGCTGATGAAAAGCTTAGCCAGGCATGTCAGCAACGCAGGTATTCGCTCACAAACAGGCACAGCTGATTATTGGTAGGGCATATGTTCATTTGTTAAGGATGTTGATAAAGCCTAGATGAAATATTGAGTGATGCAACCCTTCTCAGGAACATAGCGTCATATTTGGTGTTTTTAACAAGATTTTCTGCATGCGCCATAACTGCTTTGTGTAACTGAATGATTTTTTTTATTTTGCTCTTTCTTTAACTTTTTATGCCAAGTATATCTGTTTTCCACAAGCTACTCAACATTAAACTATCAGCATGAAATTGAATATACAAACTTCCAAGAATGATTCCACAATCTATTCAAAACTATCCCCATCTGCAAAAGCAGTTGTTCAGTCCACACCCAGGCAGACCACTTTTGTGAAGTAGAAAAACAATTTAAAGTTACCTTTCAAACCCACAGGGGGTGAGCCTCAAAGGCCCTATTTTGGGTGGAGTATCACAACAACTGAATACACGGAAATGCACACTCTCAAGTCACAACAAGTCCAAAGGTTAGAAGAAATGGCACACCAGGGATTTGTAAATCCAGACATCCTGACAGGGGCTCTCAGCAGGATGTCAAACAAATCGAAACCATGAGATGTGGGTTTCAAAATGTTTCTTGTTTTTAGGAAGAGATAGTCACCCATTACCAGAGAAAAATCATATCAATTTGTGGGTGGTCTGTCACCATCCTTCTCTTCTGCCCACTAGCATGAGATAATTGGTCTGGTTTGCATATTTATAGGGAGGATGTTTGTTGTTAGAGACATGCTGTTTGAGTGTATGAATTAGCTTAAGGTCACCAGTTGTCATGGTCACGGATATCGTTGTTTTATTTGAACCCATTGAAACTTGCATACACACAAACCCACTTCTCTGCTCCCTCTGTGTTTCCCTGACGGACTGTGGCTTGTGGCTTTTTTTTCCCTTTTTTTTGGTGTGTGTACATGGTGCTGTCTGTATTTTAGGGCAGTGAGACTGTATTTTTCTCACTTTTTAACCAGCACAGATATAAATACATAACCCTACTAAAATATGCCCTTTTTATTTGATAAATCCTATTTATAAATCTGCTCTCATGCTTAGACACTGCATGAGATCCTGAAGGACCCATGGAGGACATATGCAGCAGCAACATGGTGCTCACTGTCATGTGGCACAGAGCTCAAAAGGTGAAGGAGCATGTGACATTCGCTGTACTACAGCAAGGAAGGCAGACATACTGAGGAGCCTAGGGAACCTGGAGGGATTCCAGATGAGCTGGGCCTGACACAGAAAATGGTCCAGGCACTAACTGTGGCTTTTGCCACAGAGAGGAGGCCAGATCACAAGGCTGAAATGGCGAGGGATAGCTGGAGAGGTCCTGAACAGCCGTCAGGAACAGAATCTGTGAGGGAATATATAAGGATGAATGCAGGAGTGGAAGAGGGTGGTATTTGGTGGCAAAACCATCTCTAAAATCAAAGAAAAGAAAAAAGAAGAAAAAAAACATCTTCAAGATGACAGGTTATGATATAGTGATAGATTAATGTAGAGATATAACCATTGCTAACAGTGATGCAATATATCATTTGGATTGATGTATTAGTTGTCTCAAATGACCTAATACAAGGTTTGGTAACTTCTAGACCTGATTCATCTTCTGGTAGTATTTAGCCAATGTCGTATACCAGAAAAAGCTCCCAAGCTGTAAGTGTCATAAGCACATCATACATGCTGAGATAAGTCTGACTGTTTTACACACCACTTAGGGGAACATGACAGCCAGCACCTACAACTTTACTGGAAGAAAACAGATAGAAAATAGTCTTAAGAAATCATTTAACAACTATTCAATCATACAATCCTGAGCAGAGACTTGCCAATGTCAGACAAACTGTGTTTGAACATAAACTGTTTGGCAGATCTCAGTGTGTAAAAAGAGAAAGTATCACATCTGCATACATATGAACAGTCTTAACTAAAAGGTTTCCAAAACTATTTTTTAGTTTCTTTAGTGTTTTAGTTTCTTAATACAAATAATTAAATTATGTCTCATTTTCATTCTTCATGTTCAGCACAGTAACAGAAGTTGTGACAGTTTTTTTTCTTTCTTTTTGTTTAGAATTGAGTTTGGTTGACACAACACAAGACTTGTTGCTTTCTCTTCACAGCTTGAGCTGTATTATTGGAAGTAATTGACATACATGCATCTGTGCAATGATTTCATGCTTTTAGAGACAGCCTACCATGGAGCATGAAGGTTTATCACAAACCTTAAAAACCCTTACTCATCACTGTACTTTGCACGCATAGGCTGGATGATTTGTCCTCCCATAGACATAAACATTGACATATTTGTATAAACAAAGCTATTCTTGGTCTGCTTTCAGTCTCTCCCCTGACCTCACTCACAAATGTGTGGGAAGTTATTGTCTTTGCTTCCATCCCCAAAACCAGCCCCCTGCTGCTTCCAGCTGAATCTGAAGGAGTTGGTTTCCTCCATCTCTGTAGTTTATCCATACATTATGATCATACTGTATGTATATTGCTGTTTTCTAGATTATGTGCATTTCATTGAGTAATAAGTAATAACTGAGCTGGTGCCAGCCTTGGCCAGGAAACTCTTATAGTAATAGAGAACATGAGTTTTTTATGTATTTTGGTCAAATGTTCTAATGCAACCACACTTTTATTCCACAGAAAAGGGTTCTCAAAAGTATTGACAATAACACCTGCATTTGTTTTCTGATTGGATCTTAACAGCCTTGTTTCATCATTCTTCTATCACATGTCCACTAAAGAATTTCTCAGCAAAGAACTGGTTCAAAGATGAGTGTCTTTCATATTAAACTGAGACTGTACTCATAAAGCATAAACATATATGAACATAAGGTCAGAACGGATAGCTTGAAGCTTGGCAACATCAAAGGTTTTAAATGATGTTAGAGACGAGTGTTGAAGTGACCTACTCTCAGTTATATATGATGAGTGAGTCTTGCCTTGAAGCATACAGATGTAAGGCAGTAGAGCCCTCCAGACATATCTCTTGGTGCTTGGTTTACAAAGACTGGTTCTCACCTATTTCCAACGTTTTTAACTGAAGAGATGGGACAGATGTTGCGTAAAGTGTGTTGGTATATTGCAACACGTTATGTGAGCAGACCTGCTGTGGATGCACCTCGCCCTGCCCGTTGAAAAACTTTTTGATCATTTCTTGTTATTTTTCTGATGAGTCATTAACTCTGACACAACGGATGCTTGGTGGGAAGGAGGAATGACGGACCATGTCAAGTGATTTAACTGACTTAAGGCTATTTGTGTAGGTGTTAACCATTCAAAGCCACATGGTGTAATGCACTGGACTAATTTTGCATGGAAATTTGGGGGTTTTAAGTATGAGGTCATATTAAAGGACCTGGGAGTTTCTTTTCCACTGCTGTCACACAGGATTTGTCAAGAAATACATAAGGAGTTACTCACAGCCAATCATATCATGTTCATATTGAAATAACCTTTGTTCACCATCTTCAGAAACATTGGATATCTGATTTGAGCTTTGCAGAAGGCTTCAACAATTCCATATTCTTGCATTTGTTTCAGTGGCGTCTTGTTATATGTGGTTTAATGTGTATATAAGACATTTTCTGCCAGATCCTGGGTCTGTTGACTGAAAATGCTAAATGTGTTTATGGACTTTTGGCCTCTATGCAGTCACACCTTCATTGAATGGAAACAACAGGCCTAATCCTGTTTACACGTGGAACCAAAATGGTAGATAATATACCCCAGTTACAACCTTTGGCCCAAAGGATGTAGGGGAAGATGGGGTGTTGAGTACTTGCAGAAAATAGTAAACAATCAATATCAACAAGATAAGTTTCCAAATCTGAAGTCTTCCTTTCTTGATGAACAATTGTACTAGATAAATTGTGAGCTAGGATTTTCTACAAGAACAACCAATAATATTTAGGATTTTATTAGTTTGGTGAAACTGTAGGACTAGATGGGTTGCATTTAAAGAATTAACAGAACATTAAATTACATTAGACCATTCTGATTAGAAGTAAAAGAAATATCAGTTGACATACAAACAAAACACAATGACTGACTGTTATTGGCATGTTTCCAGGCTCCGCTTCTGCAAACTGTTGAAAACATTTTAATGGCCCATGAGCTTGAGTGAAACTGCAGTGAGACTGACAAAAAGAAGCCTCATGTCAACTTCAGTTTGGTAACATATTAAAAGCTTTTGGGCCATTTCCTGAGAACATCACTTCGAGTGTGGAATTGTCGCTTTGACAATGCCAGTTGTGGAGAACAAAAAAGAAAACGTGTTGCTAATGCTTTGTTTTCTTGTTGTTTAGGTAGTTTTCCCTCACTGCCCCACATCTAAACCTAAAGAGCTCAACATTCAATTCACAGCAGACTTAAACAGGTTTACTGGTCATTTTTGAAGAGAACAGAGTACAGTCTACCTTCAAAGTAGATGAAGCTCACAGTACTTTAAATGAGCATTGCAGTTTCTCGTGCACCACTGCTCTGATAACAGTCAAAGAGCCTTCTAAGTTTCATGTAGATCGAACAAATATTTGTTGTTATTTGCTGATGTTGGAACCCTATTTGACTACATATTGAAGAATTAACTTGTCATCCTTTCATTCCTTCAAATAAAGACTTTCATTAATGAATGGTTCCAGTTTTCAGTGGTTACTCTGTATGTGAAGGGATTTAACAAGTTGAAGAGTGTCACACAAGAAAACAGTAATGAGAAGAAGTTGAGATGAACATTACAGCAACCTCAATATTGCATTAGAAAAATTGTTTCATTCTCTGAAAATATACACAATATGGATAATGGAATAAATGTTTTATGCTCACAAACGATGAAAAAACAATTAATTGAACTGGAGTCCGGTTTAAAACACATGAGAAATTGATCAAGGCAACAGTCTTATTCTTTAAAGGTAAAGCAACTGGATGTATTGACAATTCCCTTTGACAGTCAAAATAAGAATATCTAATATTAATTAGCACGCTAAAAAAAAGGACATCAAAAAGCCATATATAAATTTTAAATATAAGACAATGCAACTCCATCGACAAGGCTAAATATAAATGTATAGCTAATACTGAACATCCCCATAGACATTTGGATGCACAAGCTAAGGTGGATATTAAGTTCATGACTTTGGTATCTCTCCACATGATATTTCATTTATTACATTAATATTCTATTTTTGCATTGTATTATATTCTTTTAACTTATATTTGTTTCCCTGCTTGGAGAAGCAGCTTTTAATGCACCCTGTTATCTTTGCTCTAAATTGTGTTTCTTTGTTTGCATGTGTATTTTTTTAACTGGTTGCTTTGTTTTAAGCACTCTTAAGTTTCAGTTACTTTACTCTGAAAAGTGCTATATAAATAAAATTTGATTTGATTTATGAAAAACTTATCATTTAGTCTATTTAGTGACTAAACCTGAAAAAATAATATCAACACAGCCACCAATAACAAACCACAATATCCACCTCCAGGAGGCATATGACTTTTTTGTCCATTTTGTCTTCCTCTGATACACCTTCAACAATCCTGGTGGAATAAAAGAGAGTGGCATTGCAGTGTAACGCAGCCTTCGATCATTTCTTCACCTTACAGTAAGCATCAAGATACAGCAAATTAACATCTTAAAACTGCATGTTTAAAAAAAGCTATTCCTGTGACTGATTTTATGATCTAGTTTTCTTAGTCACTGCTCTCATTTACAGAACAAATTTGTTCAGTGTTCATCTGCGTTGTGGATGTCATTGGTCGGAAGCCATTTGTGGCTCATGCTCTGAGATGTTTGGCAATGATGGAACGATACACTGAAGAAAAGAAAGAGACAGAGGACACAGCAATCATTTGGCTGTAAAGGCCTAAGGCAATATGCAGTGCAAGGCCTGAGCTACTATAATCAGAGAGCATGCAGATGATAAGTCTATAAATAGAAACATGCAGCAGGCAGGACAAAGGCTATTTCCTTTTAAATGATGCAAAAGAAGAATCATATTTCTATACTTTACTGCACATAAATGGAAATTGATCAGTCAAATATTTTTTTAAAAAGTAGATCACTACCATAAAATATAAGAGCATTGTGGTTATTCTGACCATATAATATTTGGATGAGGTATCACAAGATCAGACTCCTACACACATTGTTTGTGGAGCATAATGACGATAACCCATGTAAGATTTTGAAAAACAATGTAAATGCAAATCACAGCCATGAAAATGGGCATTAGACAGTGGGTTTCAAATATGAGACTCATATTGATTCAAAAGGTTTTTGCTTTTTTTCTGTCTTTGCAGCATTTATAAATGGGTATCCAGTCTGCATTTTTAGAACTGTGTCACTGAACAATGACAGTAAATGCAACTGCAAGTACCCAGATCTTTGCATGTAAGTCCACTTTAGTAAGACAGGAAACAAAACATCTAAAACAGAAGTGACAACATGCTTATGATGATGAATGCATGCTTACACAGAAGATCCTTGCAGTGTCAAGATCAGCTCACGTGCATGGGCTAAGCTCTCAGGAGGTCATTGCTAAACCTTAAGAGACACACCTCATGTGGCTCCATAAACCTGTGGCCTCCTGCAATCAGAGGTTTTTGCTGCAGCTGCACAGAGTTCAGTGGCACAGTACATTGGTGTCTGGGCTCATGATAAGAAAAGTTCAAGTTTCATAACTTCTCTATAATTACCCTGAGCGTAGTCATGAGGTATAGTGCAAATACAGAATCAGGGTCAAAATGAGAATAAGCAGCAGCTTAGATGTTGTGAAACTATTGCATTGCACTGTATGTGTGACTAAATTCTCATTATTACTCTATACTGGCTGCAAAATTTCAAACAAGGACATTTTGAGGCTGGATTGGTCTCTTGTTTACTAAATCTTTGAAATAGCATGTAGGCAGGAAGCAAATTATGTCAGGTCTCTGAAAATAAATCATTATAGTACACTGAGCAGGAGAGACACTCAAAAGCAAATGCCTCCCCCTTTCTGGTAGGGGGGCACTGTGAACTGAAGTTGCATGGGACATTAAATTATGTTGTTGCCAAGCAGCCTTGCCCCATAAATTGGTGCTAAAAATACTGAAGAAAAACTAGGGAGCACAACACAAATAACTGTTGATATATCCCTGGCTTTGCATTAGTCACAATGAACTTGTGAATTAGAATAAAATTTAATGTCACAGGAAAAGGCATTGTTCAGACGACACTGAAATTAAGTCAAGCAAAATGCATGCAGGCAAAACAAAGCAAGAGAAAAAAAGGATTTGATAAACATAGACTTTATACAGCTTGACTTGCAGCTGAATGTGGTTTCTGGTTGGCTTGAGCTTGGTGAACCAAATGCAAGAACAAATGTTAATGCCAAATAATTTAGACTCCCCATTAGACTCCTTGGCTGAAAATGCATTCACCTAACCAGATGTATTATTTGTAACTACAAAGAAAAAAACTAGCTACTTCCTGATCAATGTACACCACCAAATGGTGTGGTAATTGTTGGTGATTGTTTTTTTTTTTAACAATAAGCATGTAAATTTGCTGACATTGATAAATGTGACAGCCCCAGACTGATTGTATGTGATATGTACTGACTGAAATCTTGCAATGTATGATATGCTGTCCGCAGAAAAGACTCCAAACAATGTTGGTGGTGGCAGTTCACTTAGTTACATGCCTTTTCCTCATTGTTCACACTGAAAGTCACTTCCTCATTTTAATTTTTTTTTTTTATTTCTTTAGAAAACCATCTGATATTCTGAGGCACTAAGTCCTGGCCACTAGCATCTTAAACTGTCTGCTATGCACCTCAAACCACATTTTTACTTCCCTGTTAAGGTATTCATTACTCTCCCATTGCAAGTCTGACACCTTGTTCATGCTCTCTCAGTATTGGATCTGATGGGATTATCTTCCACATCACATGAAATTGAAGTTCTGAATATGCTGTCAGAAGGAGAGTTGTAGACTCCAATCACATGATCTGGACTTCAGTTGGACTTGAGTGATGAATCATCACCATAGACTTGACTCAACAGAATTAAAATAGCCTTGAAACTAGGCTTAGTAGCACAAAGGCATGTTTTTGGTATTGCACACCTGCTGTGGCAAACAAAAATGGTCAGCATGTGTGAATTTGACATGAATCACAACAGTATGTAGAGAAAAAGCCATCTATATTTGTGCTCTTCACTATCAATTAATCATAAGACTTACTTATCACTGGTTTTTCACATGTTGAAGTGAATTACTGCCACATGGCTGTTTGCTGCCACTGGCCAGTGAGGTTTACACCTCTGTTCAGACTTCACCTTAGACATTCTGGATGTCAAATATCATCATTTCATTATAATTTCATCCAGTTTTTCATGATTATGCAGCTAATTACTGAGTTATAGCCAAAGCCACGTGTGCAGGTTTACCGTGATCTTCATCCATAATCAGTTTAAGAGTGTTCAACACAAAGATTTTGTGTCAAAAATTACAAAGGAAATCTACCAAAACAGTTACTATAGCTCTGCAGGATTTCTAGAGCCCAAACACAAGACTTTCATAATGACTTGGACAGGAAATGAACATTAAACATGAACATTGTGAGTAATTCTATCATGTCACATACTCATATTAAAATAAATGGCATATATAAAAGAGCCTTGTCGACTGAATGGAAATAATTTACTTCACGGTCCAAATGCAAAAGCATACTTTGGGAAGTTGTCTCATTTGGCAAGTAAAACACCCAAGTTCAACTAACAAAACACGCCCAGAGTCCTTCCCAGCCAATCAAATACTCGCTTTCTGAGTTGCAATCCAATCAGCTACGGGGAAGGTGGGCCGCTCTTGCTGTTGCTAGGGTATGCCCCTGATGACTTTTACAAGGTTCAGCCAATGAGATCATCCAAGAGCCAGAATATATGCTTTTCTTATTGGACTAAAGCATGATCACTCACTTCCCTGAGTTAGGTGTTGTTACTGTAGTTTGGAATCATCAAGATTGAGAAGTGAACGTAGCAACGGCATACATCGAAAACAGTTTTTGTTTTGTTTTTTATTTTCATTCAATTATTTTATTAATTGTACATTTGTGTAAATAGGTTATTTCTATTTTTTATAACCAGACATCGAAACGATGGAACTTAATTCTCTTTTAATTCTGCTGGAGGCTGCAGAATACTTGGAAAGAAGAGACAGAGGTATTTAAAGCTGAACTAAGAAGTCGACGTTATTATAGTTATATTGTGAATGGGTCATTTGGATGACAGTTAACTTGATGTTTTATTTAATGTTGTGTTTGAACGTGCTCTGCCATAGTGCAGGTATGATGTCACTCTCCATGGGATACAGAGCAGGCGATGGGTGCCAACTAGAACCAGTAGTTTATATGCTACGAAATGATAGCTGTCATCTAACGTCTTTATTCATTTATTTATTTTTAACGTATGTCATTGAACTGTGTTTGCATAGCACCTAACAGCAGTCATGTGCTGATAGTAAACAGGGCGATTGTTTTCATTTCATTTAATAAATTAATTCAATGTTTTTCATTCGATTTACGAAAATGAGTAAACAAGTGTTGCTTTGAAAAGCGATACCAAAAAAAAAAAAAAAAAAAAAAAAAAAGAAGCTGTTTAACATTATTTAGCATGTTTACAACATGTAACTAACCGACAGCAGATGCTGCTTTACGGTTATTATCCCGCTTTCTACATCTGGATTGACATGTCAGCCCACAAGTCTGCTTCAAAATTTCTCTTAATGGGTTTTAAATGAAAATGTTTGTTTTTCTTTGTGTGTAAACAGAGGCAGAACACGGCTATGCGTCTGTTTTACCATACAGCAGCGACTTTTCCCGAAAGAAAACGAAAGGCTCGCCAATATCCAGAAAAACTCAGAACAATAGGTAAATATATGTTTTGCTATTTTTACATGTTTGAGTCCAGCTCATGCAAACACACACACACACACGCGCACTCCCACACTTAAGAGTTGAGGATAGCCGTTTTCATGGCATTTCTCTGCTGCTTGCCTTGAGCTGGGTTGGGCTCTGTGTTTTGGTCTCTCCAATAAACAGTGCCACGCGTACACTGTCAACTCTGCTGCCTCTGCTCCGTTTCTTTCACTCTTACCAACAACCCTCCCCTATGCCGAGAAGACAAAATTATATGAGAAAAAAAACAACCTGACAAGCCTTTAACCTTTGGTTTCTGCAGCCTGTCTCGCACAGGCTCTTATGGTTTTGTCTGTTTCAAAACTTAAAAAAAGAAGCTATTTTCATGTGGTGAAAGTGTTCTTTTTGGTGTGTGAGGGTGTTAAATGAAAGTCCTGTAAAGGGGTCTCATGTGAGGAACCACAGTCCTACAAGCCATTCCACACAAACAGAGCACATGAAATTCCCATTGTTGCCTTCTGATTTATTCAACACGTCGGCTCCTGATCTAAGGATTTTCCTCTTTTCTTGGTGAAACCATCGCTCAGCAGCGCTCCTACTGAGTTTGACCCAGTTGCTCTCCTTCTAGACACTACTGTAAGAAAATCCATGGGTTACATTACATAAAGGCAGGTTTCAGTTTCGGTTCAGGCTTGCTTCGTGTTTGTGCTGGTTAAAGGTCATTTAAACATCAGCAGGTTAACATTTAATTTGCTCTTTAAAATTGAAAGACAGTAGAATAGCAGGCTGCTGCAGACAAGGAATGGCTTGTATTACTTATTGATCTGTTCACAGTTTTTCACATAAAGTTCTCCTTTTTTCTGTCGGATATTAAACTTGTTAGAATTGATTAAATTCTCAGTGTGTGTTTGAAAAATGATTTGATCTATTGACAGGCACACCCTTAACAGAAATATAATTTGAACAAATGCATATTTGTTGTGGGTTGATTGCATCCAGGTGCACAACAGCAGACCCTTTCATTTATTTTGATTCCAAAAAATGACTCGTTTGAGTCTCTGAGAACATGCATGATATATTTCTGTTCAGCACATTTAGTTCTGATCAAGAACTCGTAAATTAGTTGTTGCCTAGTGATGTGTCAAGGAAGCGCTGGTAGGGAAATCAATCCAGTAGTGAGTCTGAGTGTTATGTCACCGCAGGTAGTATTATTATATCTGTATAGTTTTGTGAAAACGAAAGACTTATTTTTAGTTTCAAATAGGATTGCAGGTTTATCCACATTCTTTTGATTCAGTTCCTGATGTTGAAACATATTTATTATATGTGTGTGGTGCGTGTGTGTGTGGGTGGGTGGGTGAGGAGTTTGTGGATTTGCCAGGTGGGTGTGGTGGCTGAAACACATACGTTTACCCTGCAACAAACACTGGCCCAACGGGCTTCAGGCCTGCTTTTCCCCTCTATGTTCTTGTGACTACCCTGTGGGCAAATTCCCCATCTCCCTTTATGGTCTCCTGCAGCCTCTTTAAGCATCAATAGGATGCTGGGGGCTAGGATGGGGAAAGAGAGGGGCCGGTAAAATATTTTTCATGTTTAAACTGTAGCTGAAGCCAAGTGTTACTTATTAGGCACAAAGCATGCTTTGTACGAACTATCAGCTGGTCTTATAGCATTTCATATTATGGTCAAATATGCTAATTAAAACAGATAATGTGTTTTGTAACAGTAATCATGGCCTATGAAAAATAAATAAACAATCCAATAGTGTATCTTTACCCAACTTTATTTATAAAGCACTTTAAAACAACCAGTGCTGCAAACAAGTAAAATCAAAGTACAAATGAAAACAAGTATAAAATAAAAACAAATGACAACATTAAACATCTTTGAAGAGTCAGTTCTGATGGGATTTCCTTTGTTGCTCATAGGTTGTCGTTAAATCAAAGTGCTTCTATAAAAAGACCTGGAATTTCATTGGCGAGAGTTTCCCTGCTCAGTGTCGCTCACATTAGATCTGATATTAAAATATAAATAGCTCAGATTACAAGAACTGTAATTAGCTTCTTTTGCCGCCTTGAATTCCTTTCTGTGAACAGGGGAATTGTCAGAGGATCAGCTCTAGTTACATCTTGTTTACATCCCATAAGGAAAAGATCGAAAGACATCTTATGAAGATTTGACCATCAAAGCTCTTTTGCATATTACACACATTGTTCTTTAACATAACCTGTAAAGGTGTGGTAATCTGCTGTCGTTACAGGTTTGTGAACATTCCCTTCCTCTGAATGGTTTCCTGGTCATGCCCTGTGCTTTGACTAGGACGTATCCCCAATTTGTGCATGTTTGAATAGCATTACTTCCTCTGCAAAGCAGTGAAGCTCTTTGTCTGCTTTTTAGATCAGCAGCGGTGTGACATCCTGTGCTGCTGGGATGATTTTGTGCAGATGCCACATTATCACAGGGTTAGCTGTAACCCTTTCGTTGCTGCAAACAGTGTTGTTGTCCAGATGCCTGGGCCTCCTCGGCACAGCTGTGGGAACCACTGCTCTGTGAGCACAAGGGCTCTCAAACAGTGGAAAGTCTGAAAAGGCTTGTTGTCAGTCTGGCTCTTTGTTGTAGCTGTTTTTGTTTTTATTGCCGTGGTATCCATGACGGTCTCATGAACGGAGGGCCTGTTTCAGACGGACCCCAGTGCCCTCCCGGCTGCGTGTCATAATAGGGGCTCTCCTCGGAATAGCCCACACGCTGAGGAATTCTGCAGCGTCTAGGCCGACAGACGTCTGAGAGTGTTTTTATTCCATGTCCACACTACTGTTCAGCCAGCGTGCATCAGCAACAGCAGTGTGTGCATGCTGTTTGTGTGGTTGTCAGGCAGACAGGGAGCTGGGTGTTGTGCAGTGTCACAGATACTGCTTTCTCTCAGGGCCATTTATGCCCTCCACTCTCTGCTCTCTCACTGATGTCACCCAGAAATGGGAAAATGTTAAAAGCCAAGCTTCATTTGCAGTGGTGCTTGACCAGATTTCTTTGAGATGTCCACACAATGCATGAAGGTCAATAAACAAAGAACGCTGTAAAACAAATGAGACGCTTCTTAGAGTAGCAGAAGTACGAAACTCTGCTTTCAGAATCTGGTACGATGTCTTTGTGCAGCAGTAATTGCAGCTGAACATTTCCAGTAACTGTTGCTCAGGTCTGCACATGAGCATGGAGCTATATCTCTCTTATTTTGTTTCCTCCCATTAACCTTTTGTTTCTTAGCTTTTAAGGTCAAGACTTTGACTCAGCTATTAAAAAAAAAAAAATCCCCATATTTTTCTCAAACTTTCTTTGGTAGAATGAATTTTGTGCTTAGGTTTATTAGTTAACTGCATGAACACATTTCTCTAAAGATTCAGTTCACACACAGAAGAATTTGCAGGTATAATTAAGATTTCATTGCTCCATCCAAGATGGCAAGCCGTCCTGGTCCAGATGCAGCAAATCAGGTCCAATCCATGACACTATCACCACCATGTTTCACAGATGGGGTGAAGATTTAATTTTTTTTTTCAAACATAATGCTTCTGATTTAAACCTAAAAGTTCTACGTGTAGTGTTATGTTCCCCTGGTGATGGACTTGTGAACATTAGCATTACCCAAATTAGCGGAGGCCTTTAGGCCCTAGAGGGTTACTTTGTGACCTCTGAAGACCACATCATTGGCCAGTCCTGCAAAGAATAACAGCGGTGTTGAATTTCCACATTATGTGCAGAATTTGTCTGACTGTGTTCAAACTTTTTTGTAACTTTTAGCCTTCTCCAGCCCGATCAGTATCAGAAATTCTTTCTGAGGTTCTTTAGAAATGTTCTTTGTTCCATGACACACGTCCACAAACATGTGTTGTGAATCTCAGACTTTGACAGATGCCTGTTCAGATAAATCCCACCCAGACTGTCATCCTGTCTAGCAGTTCACATACTTTCCCCACTCAGAGACACCCTTTCTAAAAAAAAAAAAAAAAAAAAAATCAGCAAATACAATATTGCTATTTTTTTTTACTTGGTTGAGAATCGGATTTAACATGAGGTCGTATTTATGCAGAAATGTAGCCTCTGCATATTTATGCCCATTACCCATCAAATCAGTGTCAGTGTGCATCACATTAGACCTTTTTTAGACTACTTTATTACTACATTTTATATGAGAATTCACTGTACAATAGCTTCAGCATTCAAAAACCTTACAGCCACATGAAGGCAGGTAGGAAAGACAAAAGAATCAAGGCTTTTCTCTTATCTCTTGACACATCTCTTTGGCACTTTATTTGATCTTTTTCTTGTTTTTATGTTTTCCTTTTACCAAACTTGCTTCCATCTGTTTTACAGTTCAATCAAAACATTTCCGTCTCATCATTACACAGACATTCTACTCGTATGTCATGTGATTTAACGTTTTTTAGTGTAAAGACTTTCTACCCTGACACTCGTCTTCTCTCGTTTCAGATCATCACACAACGAGCTGGAGAAACACAGGTATGCTGATATCTTTCCCATCTTTTATGTCAGACTGATTGCTGTGTGTTTGCGTGTGTGTTTGAACCGGTAACATACCAGCTGAAGCGGTCTCGACTGCAGGCAAATATCAAATATATTCCTCTTAAACAACCCGCATTGCGGATCAGATCAGAGGTCATCTTCAAAGAGCCAGAGTCAATTAATTCCTCATGTCTGAAAACGGATAATAAGGTGATTTCAAAGAGCTTTACATCGATTAGATCTTTCTCTATTTCTTGGATGAATCCGTTTTCCTCGTGTGAAAAGGGAATCCTGTCAGTAATGCGATAATCCTGCAGAGAATGACGCTGTGGTGAATGGAGGCTGAGTGAATCTGGACCTTGTCTGTCATTTCTCCAGACTCAGAAGCTCACAGATTGACTGTGTTCTACACCTCCCAGCATCATTCCAGCTCTTTTCTTTTTCTTTTAGTTTTTAGAAAGTACAGCTCTCACTTTCTGTGTTGATTCTTATAGGGAGGGACATGAATTTAGAGGGCTTCCTTGTCTTGAAACAAATTCCTTTGTGATAGAAAAAAAGAACAAAAACAGCATAAAATAATATCTTAATCGTTTCATTGCTTCTTGTTTTTTTCATCAGACACTGCCTTATACTGTGAGTTTAGGAAACAGCTGATGTGACTATCAGCATGTGAGCAGAGGCCGAAATGGGTGGGTTTTAGTCTGCTTGTGTGTGACACGCTGTCACTCACGTTGAGGGCTCAGGGTTTGCCAGTCACATGTTTGAGAATGAGTAAGACAGCCTGAGTGTGTGCAGCGTAGAGAGGAACAAGTAAGGACATATTCCTCCTTGACCTCACTAAGAGGCAGACGGAGGCCCTCGGCTGATTACACCGCAGGTTTTGAAACACAGCGTTTACCTCACGTCCAATAACGGGCGTGGTTGGTTACCAGCACAGTGATGTCCAGTTTAACTGACAAATGCAAGTGCCGGTAAAGTGTTACCAAAAAGAGTTTACTCACTTCCGTTGTCATAATTAATGACCACTTTTCTGTAAAAATACAGAGCAGTGTCATTACTGTAACAGTTGAACACGCTAGTTCTACTATTATTTCATGATGTAAGGCCTTTAATACATACAATTAAGCTCAAATGCTGTCTCATTGCACTGTTCTCTATTTAGGCAGGACTGTTTTTATGGAAACATTTACACCCACTTATTTATGAAGAAGTGTCCTTGTAATTATTTGTGTCACAATGCTTTTATGTCAATACTTTTTTCTTTCTTTTTTTAAATTTTCTTAAAAATCAGTCATCTAGAGCAGAAAACTGCGCGGCGTATTTTACCCACGATGGCTGTGAAACTAAAAAGTGATATCAGTAAGATTTTAATATTGAAACCTGGCATTATATGAATTTTGTTTACACTAACGTTAAGAAATGGGTTTTAACATTTATGATGGAATTAAAACAGTGGGTTTATAAAGGAGGCTGTGTCTTCTTTCGTTGTAGAAGCCTCCACCGAAACCAAGCGGGCGTCTCAAACTACTTATCATGACGTTAAAATGCAAACCAGTTCTTTAAGGTTCATGTGGCATGAGCATTAGCATCAGCCCAGCACTGGAAACCAGTTCATATTGGTAAAATAGGAGTATTTGTGTTCTCAGAAATTGCAGTGGGTCTTTTATAACTACTAAACATTTCATTGTTCTAAAGTCCTTGATGCCTGTAAACAGCCAGACACTAAAGAATAGAGAAATGTATGCCTCCTACTTATTAACATCATAAGAAAACCAAAAGTCAAGTTGTCCTGTTCAACCAGTTTGATAAATGTGTGACCAGTTTAAAGCATCCTTTTCAAGTCTCGCCCCTGTTTAATCTCCAACAATCCCAGAGTATCGCCTCTGAAATCTCTGCCTCCTTCACGCCCTCAGACGCCACTCCAGGGAGGTGCTGCTGTTTGAGTCCTGACTCACCGTCTTTGTTTGGTCATGTGTTGTGTTTTCTGTTTTGCCCTCATGCAGCACAGAGCCATCCTTGTACTGTAGTACGTTCACGAGGCAGACAAGGTGACTGATGAATGTCTGGCTTAGATGCTGGAAGGCATTGAATGCTATCGTGTAAAAAGGGCTGGGTGTAAGTGGAATTTAATTTTCTTTGTGAACGTGGAGTTGTCCTTTAGTTTGGTGCTTTTTTTCTTCTTTTGTTTGAACTGTTGTTTTGACACCACATGCCTCCTTTATTCTTTAAGAATTTCATATGAATGACAAACCTAGATCAGATAATTGATTCATCAGTTGTCTGCTATGGTTGCTTAAATATATTAAACTCATTTTCAAAAGAATTGACTATTTTCAACCTTTTTTTTTACCTGTGGACATCAGGTGTACTGGCTGCTGCTCTGCGATCTTACTCATGCTAGGTGTCTGTGACTGCTGGCTTGGCAGACATTCAGGAGGCATCCTGCATATATTTGTGTCCTGTTATCAGAGTGAGTCGTCTGCTGGGTGGGTGCAGAGACCCACAGGGTCATCTGTCCCAACACAGCCCTGTTATCTGCTGCTGCCTGAGTGTAGTTGAGACAGCTGTTTAGAACACTTCTAAGATAATCCTGCTTTTTCTCTCTTTTTTTTTTTTGCTTGTCATTGCAGTGGCATCGACCAGATCATCAAGCAGAGCGTCAGCTCAGTTTTTTTGTGAAACCAATTGCCCCAGTGTGGTTGGTCTCCATTGGCATTGCTTCCTTCCCATTTCTTAGTTCAACCCGCTCTCGGTCGCACCTATGACGGCTCATCTTGCCACAAGTTTCCTTTTCGAGGAATTGCAAAACATCATGCTTCCTGCTTTCCAACTCGCCACCTGTTTACAGGAAATCTGAATCAAGTCCAGTAAGGCCGAGCGTGTGGTTTGTCTGCGCTGCTTTACTCAATTGAAAGAGGGATTTACATTTCTATTTTTATCTCCTCTACCCGCTTCCGTCAGGTGCTCTGAGTTTTACTTTTCAGACCAGTTTATTTAGATGGATCCTCAAACTTTGCAGATTAAAAAAAATAAATTCCCTTACAAGATGGGATTCCTCTGCAGATAATGTTCAGCATCAACTATCGAAGTCTGCTTTAGATTTAAACACGCTTCATGGACGCAGGAGCAAGCGGACCATTTGTCATGGTCTAATCTTCTCGTTAATTAAATTTACTCTCCCAGTGTCCTCTACTCCCAGCTGTGATGAATGACTTATTTGTCTTTTGAGGGGCTCTTTTCCTTCGAGAGAAGCTCGTCTGTGTGTCTGCAGGCTGGGCAGCAACCCACCAAGCTGTTTTGAGTTATTCCTGTGCTTCGAAACCTGGGAAACCTGTCCACGGCACTGTTACTTTACCTCTTAGCCCTCTCCCTCGTCCTCAAGAGGCCACATCTGTTTTTTTTTGTTTTGTTTTTTTTCTTGCCCTGCTCTCTCTCCTCGTCCTAGCTCTCCTTTTTCGGCCACTAAAAGTGTCTGAGTCAGCAGAACCCTGGGGCAGTAATAAGGCAGAGGAAAGCTTGCTCTCACAGTGGACCTTTATCACTCTTTACTGCAGGATAAAGCTCCTATGTGCCATTTTCTCTGATTATGAGTCTTTTTACTATTTTTTTCAGGGTTTTACTGTGAGTTTATACACAAGTCAGTCCTTACATTGTGACCTGCAGAGCTTTTGTGAATCCAGCTCCAGTTAAGTTGAATCCAGATCAAGCTGTTTTGAGCTCTTTGTTTTTATTAGTTGGTTTTAATGTCACACATATATTTATCCACAGGCTGCTGGATAAATATTCTTTCCAGGTTTGGTTTTAGTGTGCCGTTCACATGCTTACATGACTGCGCACTTAACTTCCTCAACGGTCACACCATCAGTTTGATTCCCTGTTTGCCTGTCGACCTGGAGTCATAAGGCTTGGTTATGCAACTTATATAATGAGTGATGATGCTCATTGTCATGATCAGAGCTCAAGAATAAAGAGTAAGCCATGACCTTTCATGACAGAGGACAGGATGGTTATCATATAAATTAAATTATGACATTATGTTAAAGATGATAAGACAGTTACTTAGGTTATGTTACAGATTTTCTGTAATTTTCTGTTTATGCATGTGAATGAGGCATTTCATAATAGGATATACATCAATTTGAATAAAACTAAAAGCAAATTGAGTATTAGATTAAATGAAAACACAATTCACAAGACAGTTATGAGCCAAAATCTCATTACTGAAAAGACATGATGTTTACGTCTCACTAAAAATGGACATACTCATTGTTTTGATGCAACAACTTGCTTTTGTTGAACATGTGGCTTGAAGTGGGCCTGATTATGAGTTTGCATTAGCTTGATATAACCAGAAACATTTAAATTAGGCCAAACCAAGCAGTTCCTGCTATAGGAGATCATCAGCAGAGGTCACATGCCGTGTTGAGACAAGGTTATTCAGGTCAAATCTGGCTGCACTTGTTCCACATCTGCTTTCTGTGGACAACACTGTGTTTGTGCAATGCCTGTGGATGATCTGTCATAGCTTCTTTATGTATTCGCCCGCTCACCCAGACACTTATGCATGTGAATGTGGTTGCTGCAGACCTACATTTAGGTTAGAATGTTCCCTCTTTCCTCTGAGGTGCTACTGCTGCAGGGTATCCTTTAGTCGAAACAGCTGATCCTCATAAAATTACCAGTGTAGGATGCAAACAGGCCGTGTGGGTCTGTTATCTTTTCATTTTTCCTCCCGTATGCATGCAAGTCGCTTTTAGTAATCTCTATATGTTTAGATCCTGTATAAATAAAGTAGCTCTGGGAAAAGTTTCAAAAGTATTTTAAGAAAACATAAAGACCAGGAGAGTAGCGAGAAAAGCTTGCCGCCTGAACCATTCATGGTTTTCTCTGGGCCTTGTGCACTCGACAAGGAGGGGCTGAAGACATTCTTGAGAACTGCTACAGGGAGGAACGAGAGGCCGTGCAGGACGTGGCTGCAACATTATGTGTGTCAACCAGGGAGCCTGAAATTCAGGTCAGCGGAGCATGCACACATATGCTGGAATGCAGAGTTAGGTAACAGAGGCTTTTTAGGGGGAGATTGAGTGGATAGCTGGGGGTCAACAAAACCTCTCTGACCGAGTTTTACTAGAATGCTTTTGCAGGCACACATTTGCTTCTACTTTCTGGTAAGAGGGCATTCACAAGTTGTTGATTTTTGATTATGCATTGAGACAATGGAATAGAGCTGCATCCATTGTTTTATTCAACATTCTTACTCCACTTATTCTGGTGTAGTTGTTTCATTTTCTATCACAGCAGTCTAGGAATTTTAAAGCTCCAGTGTAAAACATTTAAGGCGATCCACTGGCAGAAATGCAATATATTCATATATCTTTTTTTATTAGTGTAGATTTGTCTCAAAAGTAGAATATTGTGTTTTAATTTCCTTAAAACAAGCAATTTATGTAAAAAATTATGTGGATCATCACATCTGTTTCTAGCTACTAAAGTTAGGTGGTTGATATAAGGCAGGGGTCCCTAACTGGTCCTCGAGGTTCTGCAGGTTTTAGATGTTTTTCTGCTGAAACACACCTGATTCAAATGAAATTGGCGAACCATTTCTGCACAAGCATCTTACAAACATCTAGAACCTTCAAGGGCTAGAGTGGGCAAGCCCTGAAATAAGGTATTCATTTGCTTGATATTAGAAGATTATGCCACCGGACATTAGTGAGCCTATGCATTAGGCATTTGGAATAGAAATTATTTTTCAAATTTTTTTTATCTGACTAAGTGTCCTTATATGACTGTAGATCAAAATGCTGAATATTCATAGAAATCTGAAAATAATTTAGAGCAGTAGAAATGTCTTCATTTTCTCCAACAGATCTTCACCGTTTTAAGGCTGTCCTACTGGAGTTAACAGCCTGACTTTTACAGTCAACAAAGAGCCTGAAATCCGCTCTCATTCCCCTAGATTTCTGTGTGTTAATCATTCACAAAGGTCGTTATTAAACCTGAGCTCTCAGTGGGGAGTTATGTGTTTATTGAGCTTGCTGTACTTGTTTCTGCTCATCCAACTAACTTTTACAGATGTGCTTGTCAGTGGACATGGCAGGGGGCAATTAATGTCCAGGTCTGTCATTTGACATTGGGTTGTAAAAACTCAGAAATGCACAGGGAAGCCATTATTTATTCTCGCTTCTCTGTTTGCTCACACGCTCACTGAGGAAGGGATTTTGTGATGATCCGGGCTCACACAGGGGATTGTTTCAGTATACGAAAACAATCAAATGAATCCAATTACTCGGCATTCCCAAGCACGGCCAATGGAAAATCCAGTTTGTTTTGTGGAAATGCAAGTGAGCAGCAAAGTAAAACTACTACTTCTTGTTTAATTACCAGTAAAAAATGCACAGACTTTTCTGTAGGGTTGTTCTGCTACAAGTGAGGCTGCACTGTTGTGGCCTGTTGAGGTTTCTGTTTTCCTACATGTGAGAGCAGAGTCATGTGGGAGCAAGAGGACTCCGTGTTTCTGCAGTCAGGAGAATGTGTTTACAGGGGATTTGTATCCGTCTGCCTCGCCTTTTAGTTGTCGCTGCACACAGTGGGTGTGGGTGTGGTGTCCTCGATGACAGAAAGCAAACACAACTCGTCCCAAATGACTGACATTTCATATCAGGGTGATAAAAAAGCCTCTTGTGTCTGTGTGTGTGTGTCTTTCGTGTCACTGGCACGGGCAACGTGGTGAACGATTCAGCCGGTTTAACATGAGCTGCTTCAGTAATGTCTTTTTATACCATCTTGTTACTCTTAGATGGCACATTAGCTCTGTGTTAAATGTAAACATGTTCAGGGCAGGCCTGGAGTGTGACAGGGAGACTAATGAAGGACTGCTGAAAGGTTACTTGTGTGTGTGTGTGTGTGTGTGTGTGTGTGTGTGTGTGTGTGTGTGTGTGTGTGTGTGTGTGGTGTATCTTGGCAGGCCTCTGGTCAGGGTCCCTCACCACCTCAAACCGCTCTCCCATCTGCCTAGTTTTCCCCAGGAACCTGCCAGCCAGATGTAGAGTCCCTCCACTGACAACCTCAAATTCCAGGGCCTCACTATGGTTATCCACACTCACGCAACGTGGCCCCCACTTTCACCTCCTTTGGAAGAGACGCTGTAAACAGGGTGCAGATGCAAAGAGTTCCTATGCAGAAGTCTCTTTTTATCCCTACAACTATAGTGTTGTAGTCCAGTTACGCAACAACATTTGAGAGAAAAATGTGTTCAAAAGTGCAACGTTATTGACCAAAACTACAAAAGCGAGTTAAACTGTAACGACCTGGAGATCAGTTTAGATCAGCTTTATTTTAGGAACAATTAAAGCAATTTTGATATTGGATTATTGTGCTTTTTATAGCTGAGCAGATAAGGCAGTGTGTCCTGTGTGCCTCTGTCTTGTGGACTCAAGTTGCAACAACGCCAGAGGTGAATGGTGTCGCATTTTCTTTTCTTTAAACAAAGCAAGGAAAAATACCAAGGCAGCTCTGGCAGTGAGAAGTGTTTCTGACCAACTCTGACCTTCGTTTAGCAGGTTTGGCTCTGTGCCAGATGTGCCACTCTGTTCTGTGTGCATGGGAAGAGGAATCCACTGCATTAAGTTCATTAAACAGCGCAGTGAGTGAGGGGTGAAGACCTGTTGTTTGTACAGGCTTGCCTGCAGCTCTTTGCAAGCAGATAGAGGAATCCTGAGGCAGACTGTGGCCACCAGGACAGAGTGTACGTATTTGGACACTACCACGTTTCCTGTATATGTCTCAGAAATACAGAGGTTGCTACAGATACAACTTAAGCAGCAAAACAAGATGTTTCACCGTGTTCTCTTTCTAAGGCACAAAGTGTGACCAGGTCATAGAGAAAATCCTGATCTGTACTCAGCTATGTTGGAGCGCAAGTCAGCAGTTTGAAAAGCTTGTTTCAGCTGCAGCAGCTTGTAGCTTTTTGAGAAAAAGTTCTCTTTTTTTTCTTTTTCTCTCTTGAGTCTTTGTTTTGGCACCGATCCCCTGATGGAGAGAGAGGAGGGGGAGGGACGGCCACAGGTCACACACAAATCATCCCGTGGTACTCAGCACGTGAGAACAGTCAGGTGGTGATTTCTCTGCAAGAGCCACAGCTTCTCTTTGTCCTGATGATGCCATTAATACTGAGAATTAATACACCTAACAATGAAAACAACATGAAGTCTGTGTATTGTGTCTATTGAACAATAAAACACAGACTTTTTCAGTCTTTGAACTCATAATCAGCCCTAACTATAAATCCCGTGACCCCACAACAAAAGTCTCACGCTGTGACACTGTGCATGGTTGAAATATCAAAGGCCAACCTGGTTTCAACACAGACAAGTTGGAAAATTTGTTGTGATTCAGGCGCATGCGGGCCAGGCGGTGCAAACTGTCTGCTCTCTTTCAGGGACACAACGCTCACGTTCATCTGGTGCCACTCTTTGCATGGCTGTTCTAGGCGATCTGATAAACATTGCGTGACCAGGGCTTGGCTTAGGAATAACAAACATGAGTGAGGGAGGGTCCTAACCCCCCCGCTCTAAATCGGCTGTGCACTCTTGAGGAAAAATGGCAAGAGTGTCCTGTGGCAGGAGAGAGAGCTGTCATGGACACTCGTTTGAGTTAAACTAGGTACTTTCTTATTGATTTGCATCAGAAACACACAGTTTCTCTTAAAACAAATACATTGACGTTCTATAGGACGGGGTGTTGGGCCAAAAGTTTTTATTTGCTATATGCAGATCTGTTGTCACTGTGAGGTTGCAAGCCGTGGGGACAGTGAGCACATTAAGTGTCGGTTTTCCTTACAGTTTTTAATGTTTGTGCTGAACTAAGCTAACCATCTGCTGATTTTTGCTTAATATTTACTGTACAGACAACAGAGGGGTATTGGTATTCTCATCTAACTTGGCCAAATGTCAAACTAATCCAGTTGGATTCTTGATTTGCAGATCAACCCATGCAAAACAGTGGTTTCCTTTACAGTATCAAGCCATTTTGCTCACTTTAGAGATAGGTCATGTTATGGTTATTTTGATTTCCTTCTCTCCTTCCATTTTTATGTATCTTTAACTGCATGCAAAAAGCCAGTTTACAAAGCACAATATCAAAGTTCTTTCTCATCTGAAATGCTTAGCAGCTGCCTCACTTTGTAGCATTTTTGACATATCAGCTGACCAAACTGGGCTTTTGTGGAGAACAGATTTTAAGCCAAAGGCAGCAAGAGTTACTGCAGCACTCCTATCCTCTGCCTGCCAGGTGAAATAGGTGGTGAACGTGCATGTGGGGGTAGAGATGAATAAGTCAGAGAACACTGTGAGTTTTTCTAAATGGGGTGGGGGGTGGAGTGAGGCAGAGAATTTGGGGGAACGCCTTGTTTTTGTTTTTTATTACAAGAGAGTGATGGGGGTGGGGGTGGTGGTGGGGGTGTTGGTGGTGGGGGAATGCAAGATGGTTGGCTCAAGTTACCCTTTGGATGATGTGTGCTGAGCGCTGCCTAGTGCAGCTGAGCACACTGCACTCAAAGAACCCTTTTTTCAACCCAAGAGAAAGTCAACCGTTCGGACCCCACTCCCATTCCAAAAAAAACACCCCTGTCCTCCCCCTCCTTCTGCTGCCGACCCCTTGCTCCTTCCTGCCTGCTTCCCCTGGCTGCAGACCAAGTGCTTCATGTGGCTGGACTGGGGCAGGTTGGGGGTGGCCCCCACCCTGGTCCTCAGAAGACACTTGTTTTCCACTGGGGATGAGGGAGTGTTGGTGTTGGCAGGGTGGAGCAGAGGGTTGAAGGGGTTCAGTCGGAGCTGTCCCCTGTGAGAGGAGGTTATAAAAGAGCGAGAGCACTTTCACACGCCCTTTTTCATGCAGCACCTCTGTGCACCTGTAGAGAAGCTGTTTTAAGACATTTTTCTTTAAAATTTTTCATTTAAGATTCTTGTTTATCTTTATAGCTACAATAAAATCCACCAGCATTAAAGACGTTATTTTTATTTAGAAGGTTAATTATATTTAGACGTTCTTGTTGCCCTCAGGCTATCCCTGACCGACCCTTACTTGAGGCAGACAGAGTTGGCGAGAGGGTCTTACTCTGTGTAGAAAATCTAGGTGACGCCCTTCCTGAAAAAGAAACAGGGACAACACTTTGTGCATGTGTGAGACTTGTGCACTAGCTGTTGTCTCTTGTGTGCTCATATCTGCAGCCAGCCCCAGAGAGCTTCATCTCACTGATTAGGTTTATTGTGGTTGTAGCGATGGCCAGAGGAGATCTTGCATTGTTGGAGTTTGTTTACCGTTCAGCTGGAGTTAGCCAAAGGAACGGGAGAAAAGGGTGAAGGCTAGCTCAGAACAAAGAAATGGTTCATGGACCAGCTTGACTAATGGAGGATTGAAAGGCCTTTATGAACAAATCTGAATGGACTTGGGACATAGAGGGGATATGCTGATTGAAAAAAAAATATATTGTCAACAAGAGCAGCCCTTTTAGATAATATACTGTATCCATAGAAAGTCTCCTCACATGCATCCAAAGATTAACTCTGCCTTATCCTTGCTATCACTTAAATAAACATCCTAATGGTGCATCTAGCGAGCTGTTTACTTGACGATCCAGGGTTGTTGGCCTGCAGGGCTTTTGCAAGGATTTTGCAGGGTTTTCTGGGGTCAAAATCTGTGTCTTGCATTTCAGTCAGCAGAGCCACTAGAACAGATGAGGAGCTTATCATGGCTGCTATTTTGGTCAAAAACGATTTTTGTACATTGCCACTGTGAGTTTGAGAACCCTCTCAGTAGCATCTAACATCTTTGACAGTTTGAGAAGCAATGCCTCACAGTACCGTCAGTAAAACGTGAAGGATATGATTAATATGACGATAAGTGTTTTGTTGGTTTCTACAAAAAACAAAAGAAAAATGCTAGTTTTCCATAATATGTTGTTTCAAATGTTTTCTGTCCACTGAAGCCACACAAACCTTTTCGTAAAGTGCAGTACCTTAGAAAAAGGTGAACTTGAGCAAATCAGCAGAGGGGTTTGTATTAAATATTATTTTAAAAAGATAGAACTGGAAATAATGGCTGCAGTTATTTGGGTAATTTTAGCAGAAACATAGCAGAAACTGTTTGTTTATTGTGTGTGTGGGTGTGTGTGTATGTGTGTGTGCACAAGGATCACTTTGCAAGCTTTTGACAACTGTAACCACTGAGGCTCCCTCTGAAAATGTCTCACGGTCAAACTCAAAGTCACAAGTGAAACCAAACCTGCAGAGCATCAGGCCTAATCATGCAGAACTCAGTCACTAGTCTCTCTCCTCATGTTTTCGAGCACAAGACCAGGACATAAAAATCAGAGTATACTAGAAACACCATTTGCCTCTGCTGTTTAACAAAGGAGCTCACATGGATGAGCTCCCCTCGACCGGTGCATGTGTGCACATGTGCACGTGTGTGTGTGCGTGGGTGCTCTCAAGGCTTTTTTGCTGATGGACAGGTGCTGACTCATTGTGTTCTTGTGTGGTTGCAGACGTGCCAAATTACGGCTTTACTTGGAGCAGTTGAAGAAGTTGGTGCCTTTGGGTCCAGACAGCACGAGACACACCACTCTGAGCTTGCTGAAAAGGGCCAAGATGCACATCAAGGTACAAAAAAAAAAACAAAACAAAACAAAACAGAAAATTGGCTGATTTTACATTTAAGGAGTTTTAACCCTTGAAAAGGGGAAAAATGTTAGTGTGGGCTCTGGTAAGTGACACAAAATATGTTGCACCATTTTTTTCATAATTTCCGACTAAAAATCAAAAGAAATACATTTTTTTCAGTCTGAGAACTAAACTATTCATTTCTTTTGTTTGTTGTCTTTTTAAGTGTTGTATTGTTTTCTAATCTTTCTATAAGAATGGTTGAGTTCCTGTCAGGAAAAAAAGCCAAAAAGGAAGAAAAACAACTCTTAACAAACAAGGATTATACAAATGATTTGATGGTTGACCTGACGAAAAGATAACATAAGTTTGTTTTCTCCACAATCTACCAAGTTTTCACAGACCCAAACACAAGTTAAAAGAAAACAGGTTTGCAGTAGGACTAGTGACACAGGAAAGCTTGAGAAATTTTAAGCCCATACATAAAATATCTGAATGTAAAGTTGCTGTAGGAGACAAGCTGCATGTGCAGTTTAGGTCATGCTGTACCGATATGGCTGTTTACATGCAGCAACAGTGTGGTTGGTGGAAAATCCAGATGTAGCGAGTTTTAACCCTTCATTTCCTGTTTATCATGCATGTCCTCTCTGCTCAGACAATATGCGTCGATTCTCGACAGGGTGTTGTGTCTTCTCGTATCAGAAGAGGCCTCGTGCTCTGCACAGCTTTGATTCACCACTGAAAACTTTCAGATGCAAATAAGTGCAAAATATAACCCCATACTGATTCAAATTTTGACAAGAGTTGGGTATTTTAATCTTTTGAACATTAAACCTCATGCAGTCATTTGAATTCTTCACTCACTAAATGTTGAAATTGTTGTTGTTAAACTTTGTTTTGCAACTTTGACAGACCTTTCCTTTCAAGCAGAAAAAAATGGTTTCAGAAGCTTTTTTTTTTAACTTGATAAGATCAGGAACAGCATCCGTGTGATGCAAACCGAATCTTAATTTCTTTAAAGATAACATTGTAATTTACAGCTTCAAGGCTTTCAAGAAAAATATGGTAGCAAAACCTTAAAATATGTTTATTTCACCAATGCATGCATAGAGTACTTATTCCTAGTCCTACTGCTACTTTCTTTGGTTTCCACCCATCCAGAGTCTGTGATGAGTGGCATATGTTTTTTGAATGTAAATGCCACATGCAGACAATATTCATATGCAGTAGAAACGTCTTTTCTGTGCAGCTAGCGGAAGGTTAAAGAGGATATTTGAGTTCCTCTACAATAACATCTGCTTTAATATTGAAATATATAATATACAAGGGAACAACAAAAGAGGAGAAAGCAACTGAAAGTATACCTGATTTCTGTTTTGTACAGGTGTGCATGTTAAAGATAATATGAACTCATTCTAAAGATAATATCAGCTCATTCTTGTCATTTGTCTGTGTGCGTGCAGAAGCTGGAAGAGCAGGACAGGAAGGCTTTAAACATGAAGGAGCAGCTTCAGAGAGAGCACCGCTACCTCAAACGCCGCCTGGAGCAGCTCTCTGTGTCGGGATCTGTGGAGCGCATCCGCACCGACAGCATGGGCTCCACCATTTCTACTGACTCAGAGCAAGGTATGGTGGCTTCCAAAAGTAAATCAGAGGTACTAACACTTTGCACGTGTGTAAAGCGCATGTGGACTTAAAAGTTGCACTTAAATCAACTAGAGATTGCTGCATTTGTTGAAACTTGTAGTGGATTTGCAATAAACAGCTCCTTTACATTATGTGGACAATTCTGGGCAGCTTTTCTCCATATATAATACAAATAAAACAAAAACCTAAGTTTGGTTTGGGTAGTCACTGTATGCTGTGACACTAGAAGACCCTGCTAGATCTGTATGGCTGTTTAGGGATCACCTTCCTTGTTTGCAAACTACACTCCCGGGTTAAAGGTTAACCCCTCAGATTACAGATAAAGAAGTCTGGCTCTCCTTTTTTATTAAGATTTCATGTCATGTGGTTCACTGTGTACTGGTGCAGGTTGTGACAGATCTACAACTTTGTCACATTTCAGCTGCAGAAATAACAGAAACAGTAATCTGAGGTCAAACCCCAGCAAATCTCACGAGACGTTTGTATATTTCATCAGAACTGCTCGTTGAGTTGCTGAACAGGTGCACAGAGATAAGACAGTTTTGTTTTTTGTTGTGGTTGCAGTGCATAATGTAGAAACTGAACCTCCAACTCATATGTTTTCAGAGTCGCTTGCTTGTCTGTCTGCAGGAGTACTTAGAGGAGAATTGGAGCACAAATTTAGTTGTTTGTATCTGGCTCACTTCAATTGAAAATTACATGTTAAAGGGCCAAGCTTAAAAAGAGTCTGTCAATCACCAGTGTCGTAGATTTCCCTGAAATCCTTAGCTTTGGGTGGTTGAAGTCTGTTTACAAATCCTGGAAGAGGTAAACACGTAAGCAGGTGTTTATCAATGGATGGGGATTACATGTGGGAGCACAAAGATCTGTCTGCCCTGAATTAAAGGCTGCCTAAATCCAGGTTTAATCTAATAAAAGTGCCATATGCCACAGTTGGAAATAAACATTGTCTTTCTATCTTCCTCCGTTTTCAACCTTGCTTATTTTCTTTGCCTCTGCAGAGGTGGACATTGAGGGGATGGAGTTCACCCCTGGCGAAGCAGACAGTGTGGACAGCATCAGCGATGGAGAGGAGGAGGACCACTACAGCCTCCAGAGCAGCTCCAGCGACACCAGCTACACAGCCACACATTCCCACAGACTGCAGCCGCACCATTGCTAGGCACTGCACAGCCCTCAATCTCTCAACCAGCTCACTCACCTTTGCTTTCCTTTCCTCACCCTGCCTTCCCCAATTTGCAGTTGCCAACACCGCCCACCACCTACATCAGACCAGCCCACAATGGTGGTACGCCCTGAACCTGTTCCTCCTTTTCCTGGCTATGACTGTCCAGGAAGCGCATATGGCCATCAAGCCGCTTGAGCCCTTCCTAACCTTCCCTCTCGCCTCTCACATCCAACCACTGACCCTACCTCACCCTACTGTATCCTGCCTGAACTCGCCCACCTCCCTCCCCTCCCACTGCCCTCACAACCTCCAACTAGTGTTGATGCGGGCTCAGAGAGCGCAGGGTAGAGTTAGTGGTTTTTATCTGATACATCTGTGGTGAGGTGAACAGCTTTGACTTGTTAATCGGTCTGTGTTTATACATGTGAAGGAGGAGTCTGAGAGGTCAAAAAACAAACTTCAGCCTTTTTCAAGTGGCAATAATACACAGAAAGTTTTGCACTAAGTTTAGGATGTAAAAGAAAAAAAGCACTTCTGTTTGTTTAGCAATATCTACAATATTAAGACCTCATCAGTCGTTTTTATCCTACAGTATCTGTTGGAAATAGCTTGTGAATGTCTTGAGACATTCGACTGCTGACAAATGCTTTTCTCATCTTAATGCCAAAAAGCTCTTTGCTGTAGCTTCACGCTACCTTTCCACACCCAAGAGTGCTGTCAATCATCTCAGCAGACTCTGAATAAGCTGACCAAAAAGTGTTGAACCACCCTTTTGATTTCTTCCTGTTTAGCATGCTAAGAATGCACAGCGGTGCTCCCACGAGTATGTGAAATGTACAGCGGTAAGACTCCTCATCAGTAGTCACTTCATCTTCACATGAGGGTAAAGACAACCTGGAAAGTGTCAGAGCTGTGAGAGCAGGCAGTTTGTAAATAAATGCACAGTTACTGTCTAAACTCCTATGTCTCCCTCTGGTTGGGTTGCCTAACCACTACTCCACACTACTGACCACTACATTATACCACCCTACGGTGCGGATGGACTACTATGTCAAAAAAAAAGAAAGAAAAAAAAGGAGTTGTTTCACAACTATAAAACTTGTGTATTTCTTCTCAGTAGCTAATTGATGTAGCAATAAGTACTAGAGGCTTCTTTTGAGTGTCAATTTGACTTGGTGGACCACGAGATGTTCATGGGAAACTTTTTTCTTTGTCCTTTTTCAGCCTGTAGATGGCAAACTGTTGCTCTCAGGAAGTGGACCTGCAGACCTTTTCACCGTATTCACTAATGGGTCCTCCTCTGTCTGTGCAGTGTCATCTACCAAACATTTACATTTATCTGCAGCTCTGTCAATTTTCATGTTGCGCTCATGTGTGAGTGGAGTTTTATTATGTAACATTCAGATTAACAAGTCAAAGCTGTAAATTTTGATGAAACAAAAAGGGAGGGCAAGCTGTGATGATTTGCTGTCTGTAGTGGCGATCGGTGTAGCTAACTTAGCAAACTAATCCCATTCAGTTCACTTTTCATTTCTCTAACAGGAGTAATAACCTTATTTCCTCTGTTATCTGTTACTTCTATCCATTTCAGCTTTGGGCCCTGCTGAAGACCAATGTAGATTAAAATTTCTTCTCCTGTAAGCCTGATATTGACGGACGAGGTGCTTCTGTTGCTCTCTGATCATTTAATAATCAGCTGCCCCAGTCTCTTGCAGTCTTGTAGAATATGGCACTTTAAAAACAAAAAGAGCCCGGCCCAATGTGGCAGGTCTGACCAAAAAAATGTAAAACTACAAAAAAAAAAAAAAAAACAAAAAAAAAAAAAAAAAAAAAAAAAAAAAAAAACTGCATACAAAAGAAGCTACTCGTCACTAAAAGTGATATTAGCTAGTGTAGTCTATATTTCTTGTATTAAATTTTGTATTATATTTTCCTAAATGTTCTCTCATAAAGAAAAGGCAAAAAAGAGTGAGTATATCAATTTATATCTAGATATATAAAGATACATATATATATATCTGTTATATATATGTATATGTATATATATATATATATATATATATATATATATATATATATATATATGTGCGAGTGTAAATATATATATGAGTACATGAAAGACAGACAGACAGACAGGAGGCCAGGCTTGTTGAAGGGAGAGTGGGGGTAGGGGAGCTGATACACTGGCCCCTCTCCCTGGGTGACTCTCCTGCTGTCATTCTGTGCCTTGGTGAGCCTTTGACCTCCTTCCTCCTCCTCCTTGTCCCTTGTCCTCACCCTCTGCCCCAACTCAGGTCACACTCCCCTCATCCCATCTTCTTAATCACATCTTCCCTTTCTTCTTCTTCTTCTTCTTCTCCTCCTCTTCTGGTGGTGATTTAAACCTTGTGAAACCCTCCCAGGAGAAAGGAGGCAAATGGAGAGAAGACATCATTACAAAAAAAAAAAAAAAAAAGAGGTCCACTTGGTTTCTACTGAAGGCGCTGTTCTACCACACCCTGTCCAGGCACTCCCCCCACCCTTGTGACACTTACCCATCTGCCAGTGCCACTTCTGTCATGGAAAAACAAAAACATACACACTGGTAAACTCCCATGGCAGCTTCCAGTCGCCCTTAACGGTCACCAACGGGGCTCTAAACGTCTGGGCTTGAAGCATTTTTAACCTTTTCTTTTTTTGTTTGTCATTTTGCTATTATTGTATGTTGACTATGTGTTTGATCAGTGGGAGGCACTGGGAGAGGAGCGATAAAAGAATAATCCAATCAATGGCAGCTTAAGGTGTTGTCCTCCAAGCTCCCAGTAGTCCATCCCCCCTCCACAAAAAAAAAAAAAAAACAAAACAAAAAAACAAAAGCAAAAAGAAGAAAAAAAAAAAAAGACAAATAGTGTTACCCATTGATCAAGGGACCTCTTAACAGCAATATGACCATCTTGTGCTTTCTGAGGGAGAGTGGGCAGCCATTTTTTTTTTTTTTTTTTTTTTTTTTTTTTAGACAAGCAAGTGATTTTGCGTTTTACTCTGTAATGCATTTTTAGTGACCAACGCTTTGTTTCATTTGGATGAATTTACCTCCTAAATGACCCTCTCCACACACTGCAGGAGGACAAATAAAATGAACCAGAAGTGTTTGTTTTTTTTTGTTATCAAGTTTACATTCATGTCAAAGAACTTGTACATGATTGTTTGTAGCAAAAACGTCATTCAAAATTTGTTGGTCAAAATGAACAACTGAGTAAATCATATTAATGGCATAAAATAATTCTCTTGCACAGAACCTCCCAGTGAGAAAGAAAAGTGGGCCAGATATGAGATTATAATTTTTCAATGCCGTCATTGGAAAATGTACATAGCACACATACACTCGGAATGAGTGGCCTATGAGCAGCTGACTGGACGTGTTAACATTTTGGTTTAATGTTTGGGGGGAACGTGTGTATGGAAATTCTTTTAATGATGTGCCTTGGAAAAAGTTATTTTCTTTAAAAAGCAGAGATTGTACCAGTTAATGACAACTGTTAATGCAGTCACAGTTACGCTTACTTTTAACCCCCAGAGAGGCAAAAGATGTCTTCTCAAGACCATTAACGCAGAGAAGTTAACAGGGTTCCTCGGTGAAGCCCTGCTGACATCAGAAGTCATTAGACTGAAACATCAGAACCAAGTACAGACGAGATTTGATGTTTGCTTTCATGTTGCTGTTGCACAGAGATTTGCTTCGGTGTGGTGGGCATTTTACAAGCATGGAAGTTTTAAATGTCGGCAGGCTGAGATGCAAGACAGAAAGCGATGAGCCTTGGACAAAGAGGCACTAAGAGATGAAACACGTCAGGCCTGCTGATTCATGGTGCTTCTAAAATCCACACAACTTCCATGAAATATTATTCCTGCCAAACAAATAGTCACTTTTAAATGAATAGCTTTAACTACCTGTAGGCTTTGGATCAGCTTCTCACTTTACAAACTTTAGCCTTCGCATCTTTTTTCTTTTTATTTTGCATCTTTGCGCGTTTGGGTGACACTCTAGAGTCAGCTGAGTAGACTCCACGATGGTGTCACATCCACAGTGGGCTGTAGAGGGGGACCTGGCTTGGATTTAGTCAAGAGGAGCACGATACAGATTTGGTCAGGGCTTGAGATGCTGTGCAGAGTAGGGAGAGTTCTGTGCCAGAGACCTGTGAATATGTCCTTTTTGGTGGATGTGTGTGTGAGTGTGTGTACACGACTACCTGGTGCTGGCTACATTTTAGCAAACACTTGAAGGTATTGTGTATTCTCTCATTGTAATATAATTAAAATGTTTTATACATAAAGCTGTTGCGACCTTGTGAGTTCTTTCTGCATGCAAAGAGAAAACTGTGACAATCTTCAGCTGAACAAAGCAGCAGGAAAATGCAGGAGATGTTCAAATGTTATGGGGCTTCCTGTTTGGTTTATGCAGGTGTGAGTGAAGCTGTAATTTGCTGTCTGGATTTTTCATTTTTAAAGGTCTGGGGTTCATCTTTTGTTACTGTAACAGTAGAGACCTTAGATAATGGCATCAATGAGACAAAATAAGCCGTCATTTATTTAGTTACAATGATTTATTAAAGCTTGTTTTGTCAAGGATTAAACCAAGTTAAAAAATGAAGAGCCTTTTTTAAGCATCTACAGCTCGTATATGGATTTTACTTTTTAAAATAGACCTGCATTAACTTAATGCAAATGTCTAATTCTATATGATCATGAAAAACACATTACGCTCAAATATGTTCCTGCTATAATTCAAGTGTCACAGAAAAAAAATCCAGTCAATTCCATGTTAAACGGAATGCAGTGGATAAAATGTTAGGACAATAGCATCTTCATCAACACATACGTTTCAACAAGCAGATTGAAATGATCAACTTTCACTATTGCACCTCACTTACAGTAATACAGTTAACGGCTAATCACGTTACATAGTCTGAGCAGACAAAAGTGAAATGTTTGCTCGTTCTGATATAAGTCACTTTGCTGTGATTGTCAGCGTGTCGGTACAGGCTTGCAGGCAGCAGTTTTTATGCTTTCTAATCATGTGTGAAACATTACAGGACGGTGTGTTTGCTGGGGGAGCTACAGCATTTCAGAAATGGAAGCTTATCAGTTTCAAAGCCAACAAATATGAAACTAAGGGGAAATCACAAGGAAACATTACAATTTTGCAGCTTAAAATTTCCCCTGTGAGAAATTTACACCACAAAATTTCAAATTAAAACTTAACATGATTTGATCTAATGTTCATTTCTGGCTGCGTACATGCCTGAAGCATGACAGCTGTCGTTGCAAAGCAGTGTAGCATCTGTATAAATCCCAAAATATGTAAGGAAAAAAAAAAAGCTTAGTCTTATTCATTTAATTTAAAATAATAAATAAATAGCCCAGATAGGGAATTTAGAGCTAATACATTTAAAGCAGAATGAGATGCTGCTGATATGAAAGGCAGAAGGTTTCATACAAAGGCTCGGGTACTGAGATTTAAATATAAGCTGATAGACAAACAGATGACGTCTGACAGGAAGAGGTAAAAGTCTCAACAGCAGAGATAATCCGACAGACCCCAGTAACCTTTTTTAAGATGATCAAAAGGCACTGTCACCGGGGCAGCGCATGTGCTTCTCTATCAGACGTACTGTTGGGATTTCTGTGGGGTGGCGGCAGCGGAGGCCAGGGTCTTTGCTGCCTCTTTGGCCTTTTCTGATGCATCCTTCATTGTGTCCCTGAGCAGCCGTTGGGGTGTCTCTCCTGATAGACCAAAAGGTGCAGCAAGAGAGAGAGAGGACAGAATAAGGATCACAACAAACTTTTTCCAGCTAACTTTTCAGACATAAATAAACACTGTCAGTGTCATCAAACTGTCAAAATGATGCCTCGTTGTGCATTCAGTAAATCTCCTGCTACAATTCTCACCAGTTTATTAGATATGTTTTAGGGTCAGACAACAAGAGCGCGAGCATGAAGGATTTATACAATAATGCTGCAGGGATGAATCCAAGATGAAAATCTGAGGGAGACAAAAACAAACTGTCTAAACCACTCTGAACTGATTGCACTGCTAGAAAACTGACTTGAACATCAGAGGCACATGTTGAATCATGTTGAATCCATGTGGATGAATGCCGAGTTCTGTTCTATGAATCTAATATCGTTCAGCTGCTTAGTACAGACTGCTGTCATGGAATATCTTCATGGCATGCCAAATGGAAAGGTGACATAAGTTAAAGTAGTGAGGAACTTGGAAAAATTAAAGTAGTTCAGTAAGTGAGCACGCCCTCATTTGTATGTTGCTACAAACTGCCTCACGCTGGATTCAGCGCCATGGGCTTCTGAGTCTGTTTGTGTCTGCCCTGACTGTGAACCCTCAACCTTAAGTGAGAACAACATGTGGAGTCGAGACAGAGCAGTGAGCAGGGCATTTTCCTGGGAGGGAGCAACCTATTCACATGTTTAAATGCTGACAATACCAGTGGGGAGTGAGTTTGGGGAATTTGTAAAATGTCCAAAACAAAAAGTGGATTTCTGAGTCATTAAGTTTTCTCAACAAGACAGGTGTTGTTTTTGGACAAATCCAAAGGTAAGCCCAACAGATCAGATGTGGTAAGGATTCTGTGGAGACCGGCTTGCGATCAAGGTCCAGTAAAGATGAGAACATTAAAGCATATGGTTGCCTGTCTTTGTGTAGTAAAAACCAAAGATATAAAGAAGAGTCTAAATTGTCTTTAAGTACACTCATCCTACCAGTTAAACTGCATCTCTTGTTCTCATTGTCTGTGTTCAGATGGGTTACCTGCATCACCTGTAGCCGAAGAATATATTGCAGTAAAACAAAAGTGAAGGGGAAACTAAGTTAGCCACTGAGACATTACTCAGTAAGTTGTGGACTGCCATCTTAAAGCCTGAATCTTTTGATCTTTGTTTTTTTTTTATATATTGCATAATCCACTGCTGCTAATCTGAATGCTTGTGTGCTCTTTTCTGAGTGAGCACTTTATACCCATGTCTGGAAGGGTGCTATATAGATAATGTGTTTATTGAAAGGAATGCTGCCCAATACTTTTTTATGTTTCATAATTTCATTTCCTCTTGTTGTTTCAATTCTCTGCAAATATGTTAAGTACTTTGTAACATAGTTGAGAAAGCTCTGTTTAATTAAAGCTTATTTTATTATCATATTTTGTGCGACATCCCTCAATCACTGACAACAATGTAAAAAAGCATCATGCCATAAATGATGAATAAATTCTATTTGGATAAGTTTTTATAACAAATTGTTTTAAATGTTTCCCAGTTTACCCACTTCCATTATTCAAATGTCACAGTAGCTTCGTGTATGAGCAGTGTTGGGCTAGTTACTGAAATAAGTACCTAGTTACAGTTACTAGTTACTTCATTTGAAAAGTACCTTACACCAAAAAGTAATGCATTACTGTTAAGTCACTTTTTAGTTACTTAAATAAAAGAACATTCTTTAAAATTCTCCCATTAATATCTTTATCATTTAATTACAGTTTTGTACGAAACATGATACAAACTCAAACACAAAGTAATTTTTAACACTAGTTTATTTAAGTCAGGCCAGCAGATTATAAGATATCTAAAAATAGAAATAAAATGTAGGCTAATATAACAGCTGCTAAAAAATTAAATCTGTGCTGCATTTTGAGCCCTCCAATGCACAATGCATATTTATCCTATTCTTTATTATATATTTATATTTATATATTTCCTTAGTTTGTGGGCATTGTCTCTGTCTCTCTGTCAAGTGGAGTTGTGCATGCATGTGTGGGTAAGAGTGTGCTGGTTCGAACGCCCACGGTAACCAAGGTAACGGGGTTGTAGACACTAGTTCCTGAAAAAAGGACTGTTGCGTTCAAGTTTCCCGTTCTGCATCTAGGAGTTATTGCTTTATAGACAGATGTGAGAAAAACAGGAGGGCTTCACAAAAGGGAGCAGAGGAAGCCCAAGTAAGCAACTACACTTAATAAAACAGGACCAAAAACCCTCAACCCACGACTGATGATATTTACAAGCGACTGCAGAGAAAAAAAACCTAACAAGCAGAATTTGCAACACTGCTCATGTGGAGCTGCATCCCCGCTGTAAACAGGAAGAAGCTCACAGCTGCTGGCCAAAATTTATTCATTTAGTAGTTACGGACGAACACACCATATGGTAATAGTAACTCAGTAATTTTATTTAAAGAGTAATGCATTAGAGTATTAGTAACTGACAAAAGTAACGTGGTTACAGTAACACGTTACTAATAATGCATTACTACCCAACACTGTGTAAGAGCATGATTATTGTCAAAACAGATGAACAAATAGGTAACAACAAACAAAAGCACAATAACAATCCCAGACTTTTTAAATTGAAGTAAATAGCAGTAAAGTTAAGTGACCCTTTGTGAAGTGTTAAAAAATGCACAACTTAAGAAAATATTCATGTTGACTATTGATAAAAGAAAAATTAACACGTTACAAGGACAGATTTAATCTATTCTCAAATATGCATTATGTTTGGGTCAGCTAAGCAATCAGTCATCTACTCCCAACAACACTACTGCTACTTATATGAAGCAAAAAAGGGGGAATTTCACAACCCCAGCTACAGCCTACTGTGTGAGGCTCATGAATGGTATCATGTGACACCCCTGGGCTAAGGCCAGGGGTGTCAGATAAATGCCCCCCTCCTAACATACTTACCACAACGCTCAGCCTGATGCCAATTCCTGCAGTGCCATCAACAAAGGGGCAATTGGACAGAACCACAAGAATAGGAGAACGCCCTTTTAGACAACAGTATGCTGCATCAGCACAACGTACAGTTTCTAATACAACACTACCAAACAGGGCTTCCCGTGATTCAAATTAACTTTTGAACAAAAAAGAAAACTTAAACAAAAACAAAGAAAAACATTCAGTTACGTAAAAAATAAAGTACACTGTCTTTGCAATTACACTTTGATCATATAAAGTTAATGACAATACAATCTGAAAACTACTGGATAGCATGTTTGCAAGAGTTGTTAGGAAGGAGAAAGTCACTTGATTTTTATTAGGCCAAAGTGAAGATCTTTGGCCATAATGAACAATGCTTATTAATAGTCATTTAGTCAACTATGAACTCCTCTGTATACCATACTATTCTAGAGTCAAATGTGAGACAATCTGTTCAAATATCCAACAAAATGGCTGAAAAGAGAAAGAATCCAGGTGTTGCAATGGTCCAGTCACAGTACAGGCTTCAAAGCTATTTTAAAGCTGTTGTAGGACCTCAAGAGAACTTTGAATAATTCAAACTCACAAACTTCAATGAACTGAACCAACATAATGAAGAGTACCGTAGGTCAAATTTTTGTCACAACAATGCGAGAGACTGATAACATCATCCAGAAAAGAGTAGCTTCAGGTTTCTGTTCTTAGATGTGGTTCTATGAGCTGTTAAAGACGCACTATGTGACTTTCCAACCTTAAAACTCTGCGTTCCTGACTCGTTTGATGGTACAGTGACATCTATAATTTGCATTTCTGAAGCCACCACTGCCCAGCAGCATCCCGAGGCTGAGAAACCATACTCTACAGCTTTTGTTTCAGGGATGCCAAATTTCACTTTGGCACCACGTCATAGGATATAAACACACCGGCTGTTTTGAACGTGCACCGCGGCTGATTCAGCAAAGAAACGCAAGAAGACATCATCGAAGGAAGAAAGGAAAAGAAAGAGAGAAAAGGGACAGAGCAAGAGATAAAGTCAAGATAAGACACTCTGTTACTGGCTGCAGGGAACTCACAGTACAGGTAGGATGCAAGATTGATGCCATATTAACCCTTGTCGCTGAGAAAAATCTGTAAAAGTTCTGTGGTGCATCTTTAATTCATTGAGTACGCTTAGTTTTTTAGACACAGACTCTGCATTCAGGTTTAGTGTTTGTTAAATAAATGCCAACCCTGTGTAATATATGGCATGTGTTGTTGTCCATCTAAAGCTGTATTTATTACATTATAAGACCTGGTAAAAACCAGAGGATTTTTTTTTTTATATTCTAATATCTAACACCTCAGAAATGAAAAAGGCTATACTTTCTTCATTACATGATTATATAACAAAAGCAACCTTCTTAGATTTGTGAAAGGTAAATAATTCATTATGGCTGGATTATAGTCATATTTCTACTCACTCCTCCCAGCTTCTGATGATTAGGTGAAACACTAAGTCTCAATATGTCCATTTTGATTTGTTTCTTTGTATTTCTTATTTTCTGACACTAAATGGCTGCTAGTAAACTTTTGTGTTCCCTCCTTGCACTACTGTCCTGTTTCTCTCGTCTCTAGAACACACTTGTAGTGACAGGTGACGTAAACATACCCTGTAGGTTGGACAGCGCATATTCCAGCCCCTTCATGGTCTTTGTCTGGTTGCTCTTAAAGCGGGCCAGTCCAAACTCCTGGGGAAAAAAACACCTTTCATGTAAAGGATATCTGGAAAACAACACAAGCTAACAATCATGCCTCCCCCTGTATGTGGAGATATAACATCAAGCCTGGCATATCCCATATCTAAAAATGGAAGTTTTAGGCTGACATATTTTTGGCACTAATTTCACTTCTCCACTCAAATTTCACACTTCCATATTCTCTGCATTTGCATACATCTCCAACCAACCGTCATAGAGGTCGACGATGACTGGGACACTCAAAAGTGCTCTCAGAGTGTCCCTCTTCGTACCAAAGACTGCATTTTCCTTTGGATAATAATCCCATAATTAAACAGAAATGGTCCACAAAGGGATGTTTGTCTGTTCAGTGTTGTATGTATCACCTTCTTGTCTATATATGGTAATGTTTGGCTCCAAAAATACCAAGATGACAATGGCAAGCACTGGAGCTTTAAAACAACACTTTTCAAACCAATATTAGGGGTATCGATGGTTGTAACTACTTCTCATTCTCTAACTGGACTGTACCAGATAAAATCTACAAACTACAACAACATCAATATGAAAACTTATCCAAGAAGGAATATTTTACTTGCAATACATTTTACAGTCAGGTAGCAGTTTGCTAGAGTCCAGTTTTTATACACTGATATTCTGCAGTATATTATGGCAATCAAACTGTCTTCACAGAGCTCACAAGTGAGCCCTGCTGGTCATTTTTAGAAGAGCATGTGGTTTTCTGACACAGAAGCAACTTTGACTGAATTGTGACTTTACTGTCTGAAAACAGCAACAACCGTTGGCTGATTCACTTACATTTCACTGTCAAGACTTAATATAAAAAAGAATATAATAATAAAAGTGTCAATCAAGCTGCCTTAATGTATATCCCACTCTTGACAGCTGATTAAAGTACATTTTCTTACTGCAATCAAGAGGACAAACGTACCTGAATAGGTTTGGAAAACCCGTATATGCTTGAGGATATCCAAGCCTCACGTTTCAGTTGTGTAGCTCCTGGCTGCCCCGCTGAATCTTGGAAAACACAACGCTCTTCTACAGACTGATTGCAGAGAGAAAAGAGACAGCAGGTTGCAATAGAGCACTTTAAAGTGAAACTGATTTATTATAGCATGAAAGCACAGGATTTAATTAGGATTTTGTCTCTCTTGATGGTTTTAGGACACAAAGCGAGACAATCCTTACCCAAGAAGGTATCCAAACTCACATATGGACAAAAAAGGGTTGTTAAAGTTTGGTGTCTATAACCAACCCTTGCACCAACTCCACTATTTAACTACTAGATTTAAAGGGTCATAATTCTATTAAAAGCAGAGCCTTTACTCTACGCAGAAATAAGAAATGTTTGATCTCAGGATTTAATTTCTAACCACTGCTCCATATAGCCACTCTTATGATTCTACCTTTTCCTTCACTCTCATTGGCTAGACTTGTTGGTTCGTCTGCATTGTACTTCAAACTACAGATTAAAAACACAGAATTATAATCTTTCCTAAAGTAATATGTAGCCTTCAGAAGCCAGAGTATGAATTTCACAACACCTAAAAGCTGCATAACGCATATGTTATGTCAAGGTCCTCCTTCCTTGGAGGATTATTACATTTGAACAGCCCTGAAGCACTCGCTGTCTTTGAAGATCAGGCCGACTTAATACTTCTATGAATTAATGCTTCAATGCTCCACCTGACAGCACTACGCAGGGAGCAAAGCTCGGTCTGTGAGCGCAGCATGGAATATCAAGCACAAATATAAATCATGACAAAAGCAGAAGCAAATATATTCTTTTCTTTCCTATACAACTACGGTGACATAAGAATTTCAATAGATGGCCTGAGGGAACTGTAAAAAATCACTTTCACTCTTAAAGAAACTAATGGAGAAGGATATTTCGGTTAAAATATTCCAAAAAGTCAAATAAATTAAACCTCCAAAGACAATTGATCATGCACAGACTTCATGTTAATTGTGATGCAGCTTAGACTAGATGAAAAGCAGCAAGGCAGAGAGAATAAAAGCCCTCACCATGAGAGTTGTGTGGTTCAGGTTCCAGGTATAGGTGATCAAGCTCCTGTTGACGGGATCCACGATGGAGTCTTCGATGATGTAAACAGAGCGCGACATGCCAGCAGGAAAGAACCGCTCTGCCCAGCGAGGTAACCGATTGGTCTTCATCAGGAGGCGTCTGGAGAGGAGCCGGTGGTCCGTAGTCACCTCTCGGTACACGACGTCCTCGGTGAGAACATGGGTGCTGGTTGACACACAAATGCATACATTAGCTAGATGGTTTGCTTTCAGATCTTTTTGACATAATATAATGTTTGTGTTTCAACAGTAATTCATAATGAAATTGTAAATTTAAATAAGAAAAAACGTAATAACTTAAATCACTTTACAGATCAGCTCAATGTTTGTGAAGCACTAACATTCTCAACTTCCTCATTTAGCTATAAAGAACGAAACAAATAATCACTTGACTATTTGGACAAGATTAACTTAGTTTTACTTCTCTGATGTTCTTTCTCAGTTCTGTCTTTACAACACACTATGAGTGCAGAAAGGTTGAGAGGGTCTGTAATCATGCCAGTACAAAAAACTACATTTAATAAATAGTGAAAGTAAATAAAATAAATGCATAAGCAAAGGGTCAGCAAGGCCTTACATCTTCAACCAATACATGTCACCTAAATCAGAATAAATTATCATAGGACTCAATATTTCAATTATTATTTAAAAAAAAGTTATTGTGAATATCAGTACAATACTACACCTTTACTGTAAACCACAACTGTCAGCCTCAATTGACAATTGAGCCAATGTGCTAATCTGCCTAAAAATGTTTAATATTACTTTCAGACTGTGCAGACTTTTGACAGCCACTAAAAGTATTAAAATAAGCGTACCTGAATGGGTTAGGGTATCTCTGCCAGAAAGCAGACAGAACATGGTCCCACGTACTCTTGATTTCTGTGTTACTACAAAAATACTTGACCATTTTTCTTGCACCAATGTGCACAATGACCTGAATCTCGAAACCTGAGGTTTCTTGGTGTGATTGTATAAAATGATGAAATCTTGGATGCTGACTCCATCCAAAATCTGGGAGAGTCCTGCAAAAGTGAGTGGAGGCATCATCAGCACAAGCAACAAATGCACAAAACAAAACATAATTGAATAATAAATTTACTTGCTTCTTATCCATATTTAAAGATATAAATCTGCTAAAAACTGTGCTGCAGCTGTGGGTAGTGTTGCATATCAGTTTGTAGGTCTGCCATATGGCAAGGTATTTTTTTCATAATTTGTGAGCCAGTTAATTTGATTGATTTCTAATTTACTGGGAATGTCACACAAACCGCTGATAATTTGGATCTTACACAAGACATGTGACCTTGAGATCTGATTTAGTGTTATTTGATCAGTGGTCTCTGTTTTATGGGGGGGGGGGGGGGGGTATGTCCGTTTTTAAATCCGTTGTGCTATACAAATATATAAATATATAAATTTTGATGTTTATAAAGATTATCATCAATACACGTGCTTAACAGTGAAGTTGGTTTTAATTTATGTTTGTGAAAGCTTTCAAAATAATACATTTACTGAAATATGTTGTGCTCTTGATGTGATCTGTGTGGATACTTTAGGACTTTTCAGAAATACCCCATTTTAAAAACGGCATCATTAAGTAAATTATGAAAATCTTTAGGATAATATCACGTCGTGTTTTTAAATTCTTCGCTAAATCTACAGTAGCTACCATTTCTTAATATAAGCTAGTTTCTTACATAGTAACTACACAAGTCAAACGATAACTTGTTCTGAACTCGGAATGCTATTAAAATGCGCTCCTTGTATAGCTAATATTGCTAGCTACTCTTGGTTGATTTGGCCAGATAATCAACAGGTTTGTATCTAACGTCGATAACGATAGTAAAAAGCCAGTTTAATACTCAGGTACAGTCCAGTCAGAACTGTGCTACCACAAACGTACTGTGAGCAAGGTTAATTAAATTTAGCTTAGCTAGCCTTAGCGGTAAGATGACTAACAAAAGATTGACACGGTCTTGAAAAGTCTTACCTGTAAATACGCTTAATAAAATGCTATGCTGCCAAATATCAGTTTGCTGACCACTGGTTGAGCATCAGGCCCACAAATTAACTAATGTTAGCTAACTGGAGACATAATGTTAACTGACAGAACACACAACAGCTGGTTCATCCGAGTGCTCGTCAGAACATACTACTTCCGGTTAGCATTTCAAAGCAAAGACCGTATTTACAATTGTCCATGTTGCACCACATCCTACTACCTTTAAATTAATAGACACACGAATGAATGAATGAATAAATAAATAAATAAATAAATAAATAAATAAATAAATAAATAAATAAATAAATAAATAAATAAATAAATAAAGTGTAAATTATTTTCCAGTAGATGGCGCGCTACAAATCGTCTAACCGTTTAAACGGATCACGTTTTCTCCTTTTCCTCTTCTTCGTTGGTGCACTTTTCTGCATAGGAAAGTGTCCTCCATGGTGTCATTGTAGGTCTGCTGAGGTTGAGTGTTCAGATATTAGCAATGTCTGGCTACACACCAGACGAGAAGCTCCGTTTCGAGCAAATAGTAAAACTCCGGAGGCAGTGGCTGAAGGACCAGGAGCTTAGTCCGAGGGAGCCCGTGATACAAGCTAAACCTCCAGGGCCCGTTGCTAAGTTTTGGGCTAGCTTTTTGGAGCCGAAGAGCCTGTGGAGGCTTTACGTGAGTCTCCATTCTTAGTTAGCCTTAGCTAGGCTAGGTAGCAAAACAAGTGGGTATGATAGAGCGAACTTTTGGTTTTCACATTGCAAGTTGTACAATTGCCCACTTGATGCGTCGATGTATTAACAGAAAACATGTTAAATGGGTTACTTACCCCTTCAGTGTCACAGATAAACTATCTTCGCGTCATTATCAAGTGTCAATATATTATGGCTGACTTCATACATATCAGAGAGGATTTATACCACGATACATCAGTATGAAAAACTTCAGACAAAAGGGATTGTAATGACCCCTTATAACTATAATGCAACCTGGATGAGATGCATCATTTTAATCCTCATATTTTCCTTAGATAAGAATTTCTTAATATTATGGATTAATCTCCTTGTGAAATTATTTTTTGGAAATTATCTGTTGTTTCACACTTTTTTTCATAGTAAGCGACACGATTTGAAGAGATTGAGGTATATTAATGGTTATATGACAATCATCATCATAAGGACCTTGATTTAAGTTATTTATTATCCAGCAATTTCAAATGTTACATATTGAAAAGAATTTTTTTTCATATCACTATAATCAAAAATTGTTTTGAACAATATTTGCATTAATGATTATCCTCTAGAAAGCAAGCTGAAAGTTGTATTATTATTATTATTATTATTTTTATTGTTATTATTAATGTTGCTATCTTTTTGAAGCTATCATTAAGAATACTTTGGTTCATTAATGGTTTCTCTTTTTTATTATCTATTTCCTGGCAGACCTACAAAGCATACAGAGGTGGAGTGTTCACATTAACTCGACTGCTGATACCTGCCTGGATTGTTCACTACTGTGTGAAATATCACGTTGCTGTAAGTTTCCAGACATGCTTAGCAGTATTTGTGACATGTTATTCAATTTAGAACTTGCTAACGTGCACCCACACAATCACATACAATTGTTTTCTTACTTCTCCTGCCATAGATCAGTTAATACCCTAGAAAGTATTCACCTAAATACTGTAGCTTAGGAGGAAGAGCAGTTGTCTGCCAGCCTGATAGTTGGTGGATCGATTGCAGGCTTCCCCTGATGACATACGGAACTGTCCTTGGACAAGACACTGAACCCCACTTAGCCTCCGGATGTGCCTATCAGGGTGTGAATGACTGTGAGAGAGCAAGCATTTAGCATATAACAATAGAAGTGCTGTATGAGTATGTGCGTGAATAGGAATAGGTGAAGTATAAAGCGCTTTGAGTGGTCACCATGACTAGATAAGCATTATATAAGTTCAGTCCATTAACCATTTAAATTCTGTTCAAACAACCTTAAGACTTTGATGTGACTGTTTTGTCAATGAGTGAATAATGTGTGGCAAATATCAAATGAATATTGTTTCTTATCATTCCAACTCACAAATATATGGTTTATAATGCATGAGGTAGCATTCAGATCAATGTCTGAATCCATTGTTTTGAGACTGTCACAACAGAACCTTAGTGGGGAATACTGTTCCAAGTGAAAATCCTCAACCATGACATTGACTACTCACTCCTAGCATATATAAACACCATATGTTAATGGTAAGAAAGTTGAATTTTTGTTGGATGGAGTCTTTTGCTGTGTAGTTTTGTTTGTTTTGGTTTGATTTTTCGGAAGTGTACAGTGAACAGCTAAGTAGGATAACCTGCAAAGATTCAGGGAGATGGAAAAGGATATACAGCATGGATTTTATTCAATGTTTTCTGATTATTCTCATGTATTTGACGGAAATGTACCATTTGTTTGTTAATTTATGCAGCTTCAGCTTAGAAATGGAAAGTCCATCATCTGAAAGTGTATTGGCCAGTAAAAAATACTAAATAACAATCTAATTTTGCCCCACAGCAAAGACCATATGGTGTTGTAGAACTGAAACCCAAGTTGTTCCCAGTAAGTATGATTAATTTATTAATGACAAATGTAACATTATACCATATTCCACATAATCACTATAGCAAGTGGTTTGGTTTAACAGTTGGATGCTCCTACACCAATCTTATAGAATTAATCTGAGATGTTCTCCCCCCTTTCATTGCGCTTAGGGTGACACCATTCTGGAGACGGGGGAGGTTGTTCCAGATCTCCCTGAGACCCATGGCCATCACTGAAGTTGAAATATTTCAGTCTTTTCTTTGAGTTTCTCTTGTAAAAACTATGTATATTCCATTAAAATATTACAAAGTCTGTTATGATTAAGAGGCTTTATATTGGTCAAGTTTTTTTTCCCCATGAAGTGCTGCCAACAAGTATTTTAGATTCAATACACAATCTTTTTTTTAGGTTTCCAAACAGATTGAACTACATAATAACAATAATAATATCTATATGCATACTAATTTATATGTTAACAAAGCCTTTGATTTTTTTTTTTTTTTTTTTGGTTAGAGGTACTTCAGAGGTACTCCAGTATGTAATACTAGAACTGTCATTTTGCATTAATGTAAACAGAAAACTTACGTGTTTTTAACCCCTACTTTAAATTTTACGGAATCCGTCGAAAAACTGTCAGGGCGGAAATGGTTTTTTTTTCCTCGCTCCATTAAGATCTGTCATGGCGAAGGGCGGAAGTTGTTCCTCAAAAGCTCCAACGTACGTTATGAAATGTAACGGAAGGTATTCAGGTTAACAGTTGTACGGAAATGACAATTCTATAAAAACGACTGACATTCTTAAAGAGGGCAAAATGAGATTATTTGTCAGCTACATTCGTGTTTGAGGAACTCACAGGTAAACACTTAACAACTTTTCTCTTGTGTCCAGACTAGCCACAAGCTTTCTGGCTAAACTTTAGCTACTACATGCTAGCCAACTCGGCTATCTTGCTAACTAACGCTAACCAAGTTCACCTGCTTTTAAACTACAATTTACGGTCATAAGTTAGCTAGCATCAATGTTCATAAGGCAAGATAGTAAAAATATTTAAGTTTTTAATACATATCTGACAAGCATTGAATTCCTGGTATTTTACACTATTAATGACTCATTGCTGTGAGAAGCTAGTGTATTAGCTTACACTATAAAGGCAACTAAACTGTCACAAAACGTGCGGGAACAACATCCATTGGTATCTGTTTAGAAACTAATTTCACTTCGATGTATTTTCTTTATTTTGACGTATCTGTTGAAATTAGAAAGATGGAAAAACACGTATTCAGTGTAATATTTAAAACTGGCGCTGATCGTCCCACTGGTTATATATGGTTGACAGCCATATTTGCACATACGGTATTAAACTGCCCTTCGTGATGACTAATTTCTATGCTATATCTGTTTTCTGCATCTTTATCATAACATTTTTATGCTGTTATTACAAAAAAGATTGCCATGTACACAGAGTATGGACACCTGTATTTTTCCACATTTGAGGAAATACGTGTAACAGTATTTTATCTTGTCTTTTAGATCTCTCTCTCAAACTTTGTTCTTAAACCGTTTCAGTTAAAGAGACAGGAACTAGAAGGAATAGTTTTAATTCTATGAAAAGAAGAGTGGCATCATCTGTTTGTGTTGTGTGATGCGCGCTTGGGTGTGTGTGTGTGTGTGTGTGTGTGTGTGAATGTGTGTGATTTCAAATGTAAAGTAGATAGCATTTGCATTATTCTACTCTTAGATTTTTAATATATGTTTTTACACTGTAAAGCACTTTGTATTGCATGACAATGTATGAAAAGGGCTATACAAATAAAGTTTGAATTGAATTGAATTGAAGACTAGCTTGAATGGCAAGCATAACCTCTTATAGTACCAACGTGTCCTCTGTGGGTGGGTTCAACAAGAAACTACATTCTTGAGTGGTCCAAGAACAAAGCTGAGTGTCCACATTCAAACTACATTATATTACATATTTCTATTTACCTACAGGCTGTGCCAAATATAACAAAATATCTTATTATAGTTCAGACTTGTGCAAATCTGCATCTGTGCAACTATTCATGTGTTATATTATGTGGCATATTTGCTGTATTTGGTTGCATTAGATTGTACTGGTTAGTGATAGCTCTGTTAAATGATAGTATTTTACATTTTGAGTTAATAGCTCCATCTGTTATTTGGTAGAATTGGAAAAACTTAATACAAAAACATCTGCAGTGCAAGCACCGATGTTAATGTGGCAAAGATGGAACACCTTTTATTAGTAGTAATATTACCTTTGGATATTTATGCCATTGAATTTTTTTAATTTTTTTTATGAGTCTACAGAAAACATAATGTGGCTGCGATGTTAAATGAATACAGGCAACATAGACATAAAAGTGGTAAACTGTTCAAAAAAAAAAAAAAAAAAAAGGAGAAAAATAAACAAAGAAATCTCTTTAAGAAGACCAGATGTTGATGATATTTCCCTTTTCTCCTTTTATCTCTTCCAGAAAATGTTTTGAGAATTTTTGGGGTAAGAGGGAAAAGTTGGTAAATGGCTCAATTTTACTTATTTCTTTTCTCCATGTCAGATCATGTCAGCAATCAAGATTGCCCTGCAGCAGAGCCAGACGAGTGGCAAAAGAAAAAACTGTGGAGCAATGTCTGCAGAGGTGTCCCCAGACTCCAAGTGTCCCATCTGTCTGGACATATTCCACGATATTTCTTATGTGAACCGCTGCCTGCACAAGTTCTGTTTCCGCTGTATTCTTGAGTGGTCCAAGAACAAAGCTGAGTGTCCACTATGCAAACAGCCATTTAATTCAATCTATCACAGTATAAAATCAGATGAAGACTTTCAGAAGTATGAACTGAAACAGCATGTGGACAATTCTTCTTTTGGGTATTTTGAGGGAGTGCGATTTAGATATCGCACAACTCTAACTGGAGTACATCGACAGGTGCGTGGAAGGACCTCTCCACCTCCAGACAATGGGGTAATGTTTGAAGCCTCAACAAATCCTACCCAGCAGCGGCAAGATCGCTATATTCGACGCATGATGATGAGGTTGGCTGCCAAGAGAAGAGCTGCAAGTGAAGGCAGAGCGGTGGCTAATGTTAGAGAGCAAGAGATGATCAACTTCAGGAGAGAGCTGTACCGTCGGGGAGTGCGAATTAGGAATGTTCAGGATGGTGGCCGTTCCCGTGACACCTCTGCTGAGTTCTATCGAAGGAATCCTGCTTGCCTGCATAGACTTGTCCCATGGCTGAAAAGAGAACTTGTTGTGCTATATGGGGCCCATGGCTCTTTGGTCAACATAGTTCAACACATCATCATGTCACGCATTACGTGCTATGATATGGAAGATGGAGCTATTCAGGAAGAGCTCAGGCCGTTCCTCCAAGGTCGAACAGAACACTTTCTGCATGAATTCATCAGTTTTGCAAAATCTCCCTTTAATATGGAGGCTTATGACCAGCATGCTGTTTATGACTGCCCAGCCCCTTCCTCAAATGAAGGCAGCAGTTCAAACTCGTCTGTAATTGCTATTTCAGAAGATGAGAACTCAGTTGAGATGGACCATCCCATAGAATCCTCTTCTGCTCTGAGCTACTCTGTTTGGGATGACGAGACGCCTGGGCCGTCATATTCTACTACAGCGGAGCAGGGCAGGACTGAGCATCTGTCAGTCCTGGACACAGACTCAGATAGCAGTTCAGAGGAAGAAAGGCGAGAGCTGGATTCTTCTCCACAGCAAATGAGTTCACATAACCAAACAGACATGACTCAGGTTGACAGTAAAAATGTAGATTGCACATCTTCTGACAATGACTGTGTTATTGTAGGATTTATTAAGCCGACAGTAGAGAGGACTCCCGAGCTGGTTCAGCTCTCCTCTGACTCTGATGAATCTTCCAGTGAAGACACTAAAGAATTTCCTCGTCAACCTCAACACATCCGTTTCACCAGTTGTAGCCCTGCAGCTTCACGGAGTAGCAATTCCAGTAGGGCTGGACAATCAGAAAATGTAGAAACAGATAACCATCATCAGTTAAATTTAAGAGAACAAAATAACTCTTCATTATCTAGCAGGCACAAGACATCCAACAAGACAGAAAACATAGATGGATTTCGGGAGAGGCACAAATCAAAGGACAGAGACCACCGGAGGAAGAAAAAGAAGTCAAAAAGTAGAGACCGCAGAAGCCCAGTGATCTCCCACAGCAGTGTGAGCTCTCGTTCCACTGAGAGAGGTTATTCTTTCTCCAGAGGCAGAGCATTCTCAAAACATGACAGGAATTATGAAAGAAGGGATAGTGATCATAGCTATCAGTCATATAGCCATTATAGGCGAGAGAGAAATGGCAGTGTTACACATTACACACAAAGGCAGTCCTACTATTACAGCAGCCACAAGTACTCTGATTTGCGCTTGCGCTCTCGCTCCAGGAGCCGCAGCAGGGACTCGCAAAGAAGAGACAGAAGGCGTTCTCGATCGAGAACTTATTCCAGCAGTTGCTCTCCATCAGCAAAAAGGGAATGTCATCAAGACAAGCCTGGAGGGAAAAGAAAATACAAAACAAGACATTTGGAGGAGCCATCCACAAAAATACACTCAAGCCCGTATAGAGAAGGTGACTCCATGTCATTAACAAAACATAAGAAAAGAAAGAAAGAAAAGCGCCATAAAAAATCCCGAGAGAGGTCAAAAAAGACCAGCATGGAACTTGTCGATGAGGAAAGAGCACATGAGCGAAGCAAACATCACCATAAAAAAAAGAAACACAAGAAGAAAAGCAAACGGCGCAGAAGTGTTGAACACAAGGAGAAAGGCTCACCCGCTGTCATTACCATTGATAGTGACAGTGATTGTTTAGCTAATGACAGCCAGTGCAATGGCACAAAAAGAGAAGACGTCATCAAGAATGCCACTGATGACCAAGTTGACCACCTCCATCCAGACTAATCGTCCTAACCATTTTGATGGATTAATCTTTTTCTGCAGTAAACCGGCCAAGAGTATTTTAGATGATGCCCAGACCTTGAAGGACATTGTCAATACACATTTGCGTTTAAATTTCACTTTTTTTTTTTTTGTTTGTTTTGTTTTTGTTTTAAAGAAATATTACATGGGTCACCAGTGTATGTTACAAGCATAGATGCCAATAATGATCTAGATGGAGGGTCACTAATTGTTAACGACCATGTAATGTAATGTTGATCATACAACATTTTGTCCTCAGGGATAATATTAATTGCATTCTTTTTTTTTTCCAATGCTTTTGTATTAAAATTTATTCAAGAAATAATGCAATGGGTGTGTGTGTCTAATTTTGCTCATGCCCTTTTTGAATTTTTTTTTTATCAAGTCAGAAAATTATTGATCATATGAAATCTGATTATAAGATGCCTTGCATAAGCAGATGTATTCATAAGGTTAATGTTGAGGGGGATGGGACATAATGTGTGCCAAACTGATCACTGAGCTTATGCAGTATATATGAAAATATTAATAATGGATTGTGAATTGTTAATTTAGTGTTTAATAGACAATCTTAAAAAACTGGTATATAGTGTTGTGTTAGCTTGTATCGTGCTGAATTACTTTTGTTTTGAAAATGACCGAACAGGAAGTAAAATATCTTGCGGTCGTTTTGCTGACGGACGTTGAGGGTACAGCATCTTCCTGTAACTTCGTCAAACCTACAGTTTTACTAGTAAAAACATAGACACCATGTCGTCCATTGTGCCCATTAAGGTAATAACGTATTGTCACGTTATGTGTTTTAATACACTGACAAATAGACACGAATCGTAATGCTAATTACATGAAATTATGCTGCCGTGGCAAACGGAAATGCAGGAAAAGGCTTCGCGGAGTTAGCATTGAATTAGCTTAGCTTTACTAGTCTTCACTGTTCAGCTTTAACGGTCAAGTTTAGAAACGTAATGTAACGTTTGATTGTTAACGTCGCGGGTATTTTTGCATAAACATGCCACCATTGTAATAATTACTTGAAGGCGAACCATCTGAAAACTACACGTGGCTTGGCCGTGCACGCTGCGCCTTAATGGCTACCAGCAAGCTGTCAAATTAAACTGAAAGAAGTGTCTTGAGTATCAATAAAAAGTAGCAAATGTACCCCAAAGATCGACATTGAAAGATAATTTAGAACATATATTTAAACAACTTAAGGTCACACAGACGTAATGTCTTTACATTGTAAGGCAAGTTTATTTATACATTGCATTTCGTACATCAACGCAATTCAATGTACTTTGCTTTAATTATCCCCAACCCTGGTTGTCAAGGCCCAGTGTCCTGCAACACATTAGAAAAAGTTTTTAATAATATATTACATTTTATTTTACATTAACGTTTAATTTTGTTACATGCTGCACCTTTAAAGCTGGGCAATTTTGTGTGTTAAAATACTGTAAATATAACTTTATTCAGATTTCAGATATATAATGATATAAAAGTATGTAATGCAAAAAGAAATGAGCAAATACAATAAGGTTTAAGAAAATGTACAAACAATTGTGTGCAAAGTGAGAGCATAAGTTGAAAATGTCTCCACCTCACCTAACTTTAGCAATAAAGTTCTACTCTGGCATCACCACATGGGGAAAAAATTGAAATAATGATAGAACACGTTTAAGTGGGAGAGTCAGGTCACTCATCTTGCTTAAGTAGTATGTTTACAGTCACTCATGCAAAAGGTATACCTTCATTTCAGTCTCAATTTTCTCATAGGTTGAAACAGATTTCCATCAATAATTTGCTTGTATTTAGTTTGAGCCATTATTTATTCAACACTTAATTATTTTTCTGGGCCCTCCCAACCAAAACCAGTCCCATAGAAGTATAGGAGCTTAGCTTAAAGAGATCCTGTGGACAGACTCTTCAGTCTATATTATGGAACTTTGAAGCTTCTTCACTGGCTCCTCATGAAAAGACAACAAACCTTTGAAGTCCTTTTCTCTATTCCCACAAATAAGAGCGTCGAAGTGATAAACTGGCCAACCTTCAGGTGGTAGAAGAGTCAAAACCACATCGTAATTCCTCCATCAATTATTGGCTGGAATAACATCTGGCTTCACTGTTAATCCATTTCTCTCTAAGAACTTTTGTTTACATGAGCAATATTTTACAAGTTTCACAGGTTGTTTTTGTGATTGTTGGTATTTGTGTTGCATTATTTTCAGTAATCTTACATTTGTGTTGTTTAGACCAGATTATCATGCAGCTACATCAAAAATGGATCTCATTTTGTTGGAGAAACCACTCCTACTCTGAAGTTGGAACTTTAAAATAATAAAGGGAGTTTTATGAATTAAGAATAGTCAAAATCGGCACAAAATGAGGGGAACTATCACTGATGTTAATAAGACTTATGAAAAGGTTCCTAGTGTCCAAATTTGCCTTTATAAAGTTTATCCCATAGCTATGTCATGGTGTTGTTTATGCTACCTAGCATTACAAAGTTAGATTCTTGTGTTTTTTCTTCTGTTGGTGAAGTGTGTTTTAATTGTTTTAATGTAGCTTGGTGAACCTTGCAGATATGCCTGTGACAGCCAGTCTGGTCAGATGTATTTGTCTAAACTTCTTTTTAAATCTTTCTTATAGATTGGAATAATTGGAGGTTCAGGTCTGGATGACCCAGATATCTTGGAGGGAAGAACAGAGCGTTATGTGGACACACCTTATGGAAAGGTGAGTTCCTATTTTGCCAATAGATTATTGCCTATCAAGAGTATTTTGATTATTCTAATGGATTATTTTTCTCTTGTTGAACAGCCATCTGATGCCCTGATACTGGGAAAGATAAAAAATGTGGAATGTGTTCTCCTTGCAAGGTAAGCGTTTGTAGTTAGACAAATATTACCCACTGGCACCATCTAGTGGAAAAACCATGGACCTGCCAAATACAATGGCGATGTGCATTGTTTAAATTGATTACATTTTAATCCGAGTTTTGTCCTTCATAGGCATGGGAGACAACACACAATAATGCCATCCAATGTAAACTACCAGGCCAACATCTGGGCTCTCAGAGAAGAAGGCTGTACACATGTGCTGGCCACCACAGCCTGTGGCTCTCTCAGAGAAGAGATTCAGCCAGGAGATATTGTCGTCATAGATCAGTTTATTGACAGGTTAGTTGGATACGACTCCATCTTAACTCTACAGTTTACAGTCAAAAGAATCTGCCATAGAAGCACTGAAGATTTATTGTCTCTATCCCCTGATGTCTATTAATATAATATATTTAACTTGTGTAGCTAGGAGGTTTCCAGAATAGCACAGGCACTGAGAGTTTCTCTGGTATGACAAGCTTTCATGTTTTCCTAAAACTAAGCTGGTAGCTTTTAATTCCTGACCCTGACCATATGGCTCAGGTGCTTAAACCAAATCAACGAGTGTGTGAATGCAGAAGTAAACAACTTTAAATATACAGTGAGTGAAGTTCATTGTGGAAAGTGTATCTGGATTAGAGAGAAACTCAGCTAACTTGGCTGATGGTCATGTATTTAACTTCACCATATAATCCCTCCAGCCTCCTAATGCAGACATCTCAGCCTTTTAAAGAGAACTTAACAATAACTAATTCGGCATCCATCCTGCATCCTACCTGTATGCTGAGCTCTTACTAGCCAGTAAAAGTCAGTCTTGTCTCATCTCTTGCTTATCCCTTCCCCTCTTTCTTTTCATCACTTCCACTGGTTATGTCCTCCTATGTTTCTTTGATGAATCAGCCACAGTGCGCATTCAAAATGGCCAGTGTGTTGATATCAAGTTGCTAGCTCTTTACGTGGTGCATAAAGCGAAGCTCAGCCAAAATGTGATACAGGGTTTGGGAAGCAACAGTATGCGTAGTTCAGTTTCTTACGCTCGGAATGCTGCCGGACAACAACAACTCCAGCAATGTACATAAAAAATTTAACTGTGCCATCAAAACAAGTCACAAAGTTACATAAGGCTACTTTAAAACCAGTAATTACTTATTTTTGTGGCTGTTTCACAAAATGCCGCGAGCCTGTATTTTGTGATACAAACAAAACAAACAGTTGTCACCCAGGATGTGAATCAACAGATTGCATTTTGTGAGTTTCATGAACTTCTGTATGAATGTTTCAGTTAATTATACCCCTGACTCACTACATCCTCTTAATTTCTTTGGACTGTGTGACATTATAAAAACTTAGAGCAATAATGTGATATGTGACAGTGCAGCACACAAAAAAAGTGTTATTTTTTAACGACTCGGGCGTTTGAGATTCAGTCTCAGAAAGTAAGCAGCCTTTGTACATAAAATAGATCAGAGCTTTCTTATGTTTTTAAAAGGAGACCTCAGGAATTAATGTGGAAAGTGTTCTTGTGGTCTCTTTCAAATGTCTACTTTATGTTAAAGTTTTGTGTTTGTCATTATTTTTTGTTTGGTGTACAGCAGATAATATATCTTCCATCTTATCTCACAAGTGGGATACATGTTACCTTCTGAGAAAAAGGAAGGACTTTGTTCACCGTGTTTGATCCGATCTGTAAGAAAAGCAGCGTTTTTCCATCACTTTCCTGTAGTTAAAACAGCTGTTATCCTCTGCTCGATATTTTCTGTGGCTCTGAGTTGGCACAGTTTTCCAAGGGTTTCAGCAAACGTTGCATATTTCATTAGTAGAAGCACCAGCTTGATGATGAATAATGTGGCGCATTAACCCTGCTACAGAGATATTTATATAGACAGTTGTGGCTCTTCCTGTTTGTCTAATGTTTCATTTAGTGAGACACGTTTTCCTAAATTGTGAGAATCTCTGACCTCAGCTGTCATTCATTTGATTTTCTGGTTTAACAACTACTACAGTGCTAAACTATTAAGTTGAGCATTTTGTGCATATCATGTATACTCAGTTGCAAAGTTACTGAATAGTCCTAGTTAAAGTCTTGTTAGTCTATCGCAGCCTTTCTTTTATAAGATGTACATAATAGTAACTAAAAGACTGTCGTGCTGGTTATAATGTTATTATACCCACACCATTTCTATTAATATAGGTAGGTCAAACAGCAGAATAATTCTTTGAATATTGGTGTGAACCTTAATGAGACTGGCCTGGAGCTAAGGATGAGAAAAGTCATAAAGCAGTTTAGTATCTTGTCTGCATATAAACATGACTGACAGGAATGGAAAGATTCAGCATTTAAGGTTGTAACAGAATAGTTTTGAAGGTATAAAATGCACTCTTGAGAACAGATAGTGTTACAGTGATAGTTTGTAATATATCACCATAGCACAACTGAGTGGGTTGACTGAAATATGAGATGTGTTGAAGCAGGAAGTAGTGGGCTGTTAGGGACAATCAGTGCTGTCATATGCAGATCAGAAGCAAACAACTTTAAGACTAGAAATAAGCAGCAGACACAGATCTGCAGGCCAAACAAACACATACAAAAAAAAGGGACCATGGTGTGTTTTTTGGATTATTGACAGTGGAACTCTCACTCACAGGACCTATCTTCTGCAGACCGGCTACTATCTTGTCATAGTTCCCAGATTTGCTTATACAGCGACGTTCTCTTAGCTAGAGTGTGTTTGTTAACCACTGTTATCAAAAGTGGACATTCCTGCACTGCAAAGAATTCCTTTGATTGCTGGGTAGAACTATACAGCTATTGGCATGGGCTGAGAGAAATTGATGAAAGGAAAAGTTAGAACAAACCAAGAGTGTCATGACACGATGGTCAGTGACCATAAAGAAGGACCCAAATGCAGGACCAGGATGCAAGTGGACATAAGAACTAAGATTTTTCAATAAAACTAAAACCACTTTAATGGCAGACCAACTAAGAACAAGAGTCAAAACTAAACAAGAAAAAAATTAACAAATGTAAAACGAAGAAGGCACAAGAACAACGTGAAGATTATGATGAGGATCTGCTATTGGCAAAAGAAACCAGTAAGAATTTATACCAAGGAAATTACAAGCTAAAAGCAGGCGAGACAATTAGTAAAAGAAGACCAGGGTAAGCAGAAAATGAAAGCTAACTAGAACATGGAAGAGACTGACGTAGAAAATAAGACAACAAATAAAACAAGAAGTAAACTAAAAACAGAACTAAAACCTGCAGATCATGATAAAGAGAAGACGCCAGATGGCGCGCAGCAGCGGCTTGCGGCCCCTTCCCAGGCCATAGAAGCAGATTGCTAGCAGCTAGCCGCTAGGGCAGGGTCCTGAGTCCTGTCACCAAGCAGGTGACTGCAGCAGGTCAGTTCCGTTCCAGCCTGTTCCCAGCAACTATTAACTACTCACACACTCAGCCTTGTCCCGGCAGATGATGGCTGCTCTCAGGGCTGAATGAGCAGCAGGTGCTAGCAGTTAGGTGACAGGAACAACACTAGCCCACAATTTATGCATTTTGTACAAGCCATTTGTGACTATGATAATATAGAGTTTGTAAGCATTATTAGGTTTCTAGTTCATGACTGCAGATGTTCTCAGCCTCAGCTGGCATTTTGACACACTTCAGTTATTTGAAACTTCCTACTAATCACAACTCTTAAACACACCAGGTATTTGGTCTCAACATCTCACATTGCTATGAGGGATTCTTCCATCAGTACACTCACTGGTAAACATAATGATATCTTTGTTTCATGGGAAAGAGTACTTTCTCAGCAGTTTTTGACCGCAAGGCAAATGTAAGATACTTCTTGTGTAGCATACATAGAGCGTGACCCTGTGGGAGTGTTGTGGTCTATGTAAGCTGAGCACACAAATAGCATTAAGTAGCAATATACTTATTGAGAGGTGCTGTTAGAATATGATAGCTTATTACCCATGTGTTGGCATACAGCTAGTTGAACTGGAATAATTAGTACCCTGTCTTTCCACATTTCATTTGCTTTGTTGCCTGTGCTGGTGAAGCAGATGAACTACTAGTATCATGACTTATTTATACAAAAGGAGGAAGTTGCTTGCTGGGACTTGCTCAGACTTGTCCCATGGCATGTGACAGCATGCTTGAGACAATATCATTTTTTTCTCCTTCACTTGTGTACAAACCAGTTAGCCTCAATGTTCATGTTTTTATTTTCACTTTTGTTTTTATTTCTGCTTGATAAAACTGCGGAATTTCCATTCAGTGCATAAATCTAATCAAGATATAAACTATAACTTTATTAAACAATTCAAGTATGTCATTATTTTTTTAAGAGCTTAATTTGCAAGTCAGAGTATCACTGAATTATTGTCACATATAACAAAATTGCTTATTTTTTCTAAAGAATTGTTCACATTTCTGTTTTTTTGCACTTATAAAATGAAGTTCTTGTTAGTTTTGGAAGTCTTTTGCAGTATAAACAATGCACAGCTGTCCGCAGCACATCCTTACGAGAGTTTAGGAATAATTAAAATGTCTGACAATTACTGGGTGACAGCAGTGATTTAGAAATGGCATTGCTAAAGAAATGCTAGGCCAAGATAATTCAATTTATATAGTATAATCAAGCATTGTACTCAGCTCAGAGTTTATCCCTCGAGTGGTATTGACTTTAAGCAGGGCAGAGATTGCTGAAAGTCAGCTTTAATGCCGGCTTTAATCTTCCAGTGCCAAGGTTATGAGTAAGAGATAGGGTTGGGCATCAAGGTATTCATATTTTGGATGTCTAAGATAATTATGTTGTGACTCAAAGACTGGTAAAACAAAATATAAAGTAAAGCAGTGCCATCAGTCAGGTCCACTAAAAGCCTTGATTTTGGACATACTGTTTACACTAGGGATATCACAGTTGAACATTTCCCATAAGCACATATCTTAAATCTGAAACTCATTTAATGCTCTTCATAGTTTAAAACAAAGGGAGAAAAAAAATCAGCTGTATCCAAACATTTTATTCATACTGTATCCATCTTCATGGAATCAAACTGTCGTAATAGAAAAGTGGCTGAGAGGTCACAGGAAACAGAAACTTTCATGTCTTCATTGAACAAGTAAGACAGTCTTTTGTGTAAGGCTGACTTGTCTGCATGATGAGTTAGGTGGAGACAAGCTGGCGCTCTGCCTGTTGCTATGGCGCCGTGCGTGTTGCTTTACCACTGACTCAGCATAGCTGAACACCAGAGGCCAGTTGTCAGGGTGAAACCGAAAAGGCTGCTGATATTCTCATCATGTTTTTATTGTCCTAGAGAGATGTGAAAGAATTGTGTTAATAAATTTGATACTGAAATTTATGTACGATCACTTAGATTTCTATCCGACATTTCTAACAGTTATCTAACAAATGATTACTATGATCATCATTTTGTTAACGTCATTACTGTTTGTGTTGACAGTGTTTTCTACTTTTTCCCTCCAATTTGCCATTTTCAGAATTTTCTTTTTGATCTTTGGCTGTTGTTAAATTTATAAAAATTCCTTACAGACTTAGTTTTTTATTCAAAGCTGGGTAGCTTTGGTGATAACATTTAGCTAACTCTTTCTGCTTCTCGTTAGGACTACAAAGAGAGCTCAAACACTGTTTGATGGTCAGTCCACCAGTCCCTCAGGTGTGTGTCACATCCCCATGGCCGAGCCTTTCTGCAACAGAACTAGAGAGGTCAGTTTCAAAATATTTATAATACATGTATGTAATGTGATTTTTTATTATTTTTTTTTTTACCAAAGCTATAAAGCTATACCACTTTTACATGTTAGACGTTTTCTGCCAAGAATGTATTGAGATTTCTAAATCACCCAAAACTCCTGCATAGAAAAACAATGAAAAAGTACTTAAATGTAAAATTACATTGGACCTCATTCACAAATATTGTCTTATCAATCTTTTTAAAAGTTTATTTTTATGAAAACCCTTCATCAGATTCACAGACATGTTTTTAGATTCATAATTGTTCTTATCTTTCCTCTTAGATTAGTGAATACCAATTTTTCTCTAAGTTATGTGCCAGCCAGTCCTACTTTGCATAGGTAGACGGCCAAAAATGCCCATAAAAGACCAGGACTGAAAGTCCGTGTGCACAGAGACCCAGACGACTGTGAGACAGAGACAAGGAAAAATAATCATAAATAATGTTGGTTTAACCTCTGGTTCTCACTGATGCTACTATGTTACTACTTATTCACAGGACAGTTGTCTTCAGATTTTAGTGTTTCTGAGCTAAAACTACTGTAATCATTCACCCACGGTGCAACACAGACCAGGACCGCCCCTGAGTTGTGGTGTGCCAACTGCTTGTATTAGAAACGTGGTCAGTGGTGTTATTAAACAGGCAGCCACGGCATAACCTCAAGCGTCTTTTAAATATAATTGTTATAATAAAATTCTCCCATTGTAGCAAATTTTAGTAATTAAAGACCACATTCAGCAGGTGGATTTAGGAGTCTCAGGTGACTTGGACTTGCAATAGAATTAAATCCCATCTGGGACATGTTCTTGAATGAATGAAATTAATTAAAAATCATTAAATTTTCCCCTAAGGGGAATGAACTATGATGTTAGGACACAGTCTGCAGTATGATGCTATATAAAAGGTTTTGTAAATTAAGTTATTTTTTAAATCCTGACAAATAAAATCCTGTTATTTTATTATTGTATTTTAATGAATTGAACAGCAGAAAACAGCACAGACTGATTTTGTTCAGACATTTCAGCACTGAAATGTTTGTAAGAGAACTCTTAAGATTAGTTCTTGGCTCAGAACAAAAGAAATATTTGTTCCTATGTCAGAACAAATCCAAGACAAAAAGACTTTCATGAATGCAACAATCTTTGTAATAAGTTTGCAAGTAGGACTTAAGACCAAACTTGTTGGCAAGATTGGTTGGTGAATGAGGCCCATTGTTTCTATGTTTTTCAGCAAGTGTTATGCCCCAATTTATATTTAGATGTATATTTTTTCCATGTATTTCCCTGTAGACCTGAATTTGCTTGACTCAGACATTGAAGGATTGTATAGAGATATATGCAACAATTTTCATGGAAATGGCAAATATGCCAGGCTAACATAAACATGAAATGTTTTCCACTCGGTTTAAATTAAAAACAATATCTACAATTGCCCATATTGTGAAAACATCTTTTTTTTTTTTTAACCCATTATGATTTGATAAAACATAACTCTAATTTGTTTCAGGCTGAATAGCCATTTAAAACACATAAAAATCTCTTAGTTCCTCTATTTTTATCTTAATAAAAAACTGTTTCTAACACTATTCTTTGACAGGTGTTGGTGGAGGTAGCACGAACTCTGGGTGTCAAGTGCCATACGCGAGGGACAATGTTGACTATCGAGGGACCTCGCTTTTCCTCGCGGGCGGAGAGCCTGATGTTCCGCCAGTGGGGTGCTGACGTCATCAATATGACCACCGTGCCTGAGGTGGTCCTTGCCAAAGAGGCGGGTTTGTGCTATGCCAGCATCGCCATGGCAACAGACTATGACTGTTGGAAGGAGCATGAAGAAGTGGTGAGTGGAAAGCTCGAGGTCTTAACAGTTGTTTTCATTAATTTGATGTCCCTGCATTCCTTTTGTATGTTGTGAGTCAGCATGAAAGGATGGTACCGATAAATCCAGCTGATCTTTGCCCCACTGCACAGCAGACACTAAAAAGGCTTAATATCACTGGAGAATCCTCTGGGTACACGTCAGGTTTTCTTAGGAAGTTGATGATTCACACTTATGGTTGTTTACTTTCTTCGTACCACTAAGGCTGGAAGTCACCAAACAAAGGCTGACATTTCAGCGCAGATTACCACCTTAAACCTAACGATTGAGGTGACGGGAGCACGCTGCGACTCCAGTAAGACTGCTAAGATTTCCTAAAGACTTCCGTTTTTAGTCTGCAACCGTGAAAATCATTTGGTGTAAGCCGATCATAACTGGATGGATTACTGTAGCTTGATAAAAGACCACTGTGTCTGGGGCAGAGTTGAACTAAAACAAGTTGTAAATAGTTTACTTTTTGCAGAATGTTCTCTTATTATTCAGTCTAACTTATTACCACCTGATAGACAATCAAGAAACTAAACTATTGATAATAAAATAATAGAAATAAAATTAAGGACACTAATACCCAAAACCAGATAATCAAGACAGAAAATATTTTGGGTTCTGTGCTAGAAAGAGTTAAATCAAAAACAGTATTAGATGCCTTGATGACAGCAACTGCCTTACTCCACATAAACAGATTAATTAATAATTAATTAATTAATAAATTTGTCAGCCCAGGTGCTATCTAAATCTTGGTCTTGATTATGTCACTTAACACAGTGATAACAAGGATGTTGCAAGGACCTGTCAGGGTCTGACACATCTGTTTGCTGTGCAGAATGATTCATTCCGATAACGTTGTGCAACGTTTTTCCAATGCAAAGGTTAAAGCCTCTGATGCCAGGCTGTGCAGTAAAACATTTATATGGCCATTTTATCCGGTCCTCGTGTAATGGCTCTAAGACAGTAAAAATGCTGATATGATTTTGCACTTAATAGGATTAAAAACTGATTTGACTGTTGCATGTACAGATTTGTACACGTCAGCTTTGGTGACAATAGAAAGTTTACATAGTTTGTGGTCAAACTTAGAAATTTCTGTCTTGGTAAAGTGTAACACATCATCATTAAGAAAAATATGTTCAAGGAAGATTTCCTCTTTTTATTAAAATGTCTTCTGAGGTTTTAATCCACAGAGCTTTATGATTAGACAAAGAGTATCTGTTGCGTCTTCATGGCTTCTGAGTGACCCATCCTCTGTCAGGTTCTCTGGATGATTCAGTGACACTGTGTGTGTGTGTGTGTGTGTGTGTGTGTGTGTGTGTGTGTGTGTGTGTGTGTGTGTGTGTGTGCGTGTGTGTATGTGTGTGGGCGATTTGTTTTTGGGTTTTTGTCACTGATCCAGTCCAACTCACAACTCCACTTCCGAGTTCCTGCAGCTGACCTCTTCCCCCTCCTGTTGCAGAATGCTTGCCACATCCGTCCGCCCCCTCTCTCCTTATTCACTCCCTCCCAGCCTCACATTACCTCCCAGCCTTACACTACCTCCCGGCCTCTCCCTGCTCATTCCTCCCCACCACCACCACACACCCCCAGTCAGCTTGCCTGCCAGCCTCCGGTGGAAGCCCTCTCAGAGGAGGTTGAGTCACACTGAGTCATCAGCACTGCTGTCTTCATCCTGAAAATATCACACAAACATTAAGCCTGACATGAAAACAAAGGACTCACTGGTAGAGTTAATGAAGGTTACAGGAGGTAAACACGAAGACAGGATTGGATATGTAATTGTCGGAAGTGACCACACGATTTATAGATGAAGATATATGAAAATATTTTATTTATTTTCTCAGGCTGACTGAGGCAAAATGCAAAACATGGGCCAAAACAAAACGAGAAAACCATTAGGGAATTGGCCTATTATTATAGCCAATTTATGAACAGAACATACTGGAAGTGTGTTGTGCAATATTTTAGCTCATCAATGAGAGTATTTGGGTATTCAGAAACCTGTATTTGTCAAATATTACACAGGTTAAATTGGCTGTGACTGTTCTGTGCTAACAGAGTGTTAATTTAGTCAAAAACATTTCTATGAAGCTATAGAAACATTTTTATGCTTTTTGAAAAATCTATTCTATAAAAAAAAAAATCAATGTGGCAATTTGGTTCTTTCTTTAGAATATTAACATTATGACAGAAGTCAACCAGATGAAGAGGCCTCTTTGACCTGATTTAAAGGCAGTTAGAAAATATGTTGGTAAAACTTATGCTAGTTAATTTAAGCCCGTTTACACGACAATGTTTCTTCACAAAGCGTTTCTGAAAAAAGGAATGCATTTACACAACAGCAGAATAAAAACTATGTCCATGAAGGAGAAACTGCAACGGGGATCAGAAACGATGTAATGGGCATGCCAGGCCTTTAGTGGGCAGTGAAACTTTGCAGTGACACACGCATGTCTGCACCGTCCTCATGAGACCGCAAACACAAAAGCATTGTGTGCCAACCGCTAGTTATCTGGTGCATGTAACCTCTGTGTCTTTCCTGACGGCATGAATACCCTACCACAAACAAATTTTGCTTCAACAGACCAAATAAATTAAAAAGATGTAGTGGCACAAACATGACACGGAGGTCCGCCATTGTTGTTGTGCTTCGTGGGTTACGCAGTCTGAGTGCGCTAGTGCAAGATGATGTGAAAGACCACTTCCAGTTTTCACAAATGGGACTCGCCTTACGTTGTCAGAAAATTTCACCCTGGATGTCGTCGTCAAATCGGTTTTATCCACCCAAAACTCTGATACTGCGCAAACATAAGGCTAGAACACAAAACTTTTGCGTTTTACTGTCGCAGCATAAACAAGGCCTCGTAAACAAGGCCTAAATTATGAAGAAAACGTTTTAGTAAACCTACACTGAAGCTGTCAGCCCTGATTAATATGTTTCATAACATTAATTTGCCTGGAAGACACATCAGTTCTTCCCTGTTGCCTTAAAATATTAAATTTCTGAAAATTATTCATGAATGTTGGCTTTTTTAGTTAAAATGTTAGCGTTTTGGGTCAGAGCCTGTTTGGGTTTAAAAGACTATCTCAGTCAAGCATTTTATACAATTTCTCTCCACCAGCATGTAAACTTAATCATTATTGAACTGGTATATACCCCAAATACGTTTAGCTGAATTCTATTCGAACCTACACATCTACTTTTTTTTTTTTTTTTAATCAGCTCTTGATAAGTAAAAACAATGTTGTTCTCCTGTAGCTGACCCAGGGATTTTTTTATTAATTTCTTTTCCACGGTCTTGATGTTTTAAATCCAAATTCAGCTGGTTTTTCATGCTGTGTGTTTGAGACTAAATGGGGTAAGAAAGTGGGGTTAGAATGGTCTGATGAGTCATGAATCCAGTCTACAAACTACGCACAAGGAAGGATGGATGGCTAATGGATGGCTAACAAAAACAAAGCTATTTTTAATGTATGTATATAAATTGTTTTCATTGCACAACTGGACAACAGCATTAGATTTTCCATTTGTCCTGAGACAGAAGCAGGCAGCCAGTAATGTGAAGTCACGCCATGTTACTCATTTCATGTGAACCATGTTGCACCGGATTTTTAAAAGAATTCCCCTCTACCTGTGATAAAGTTAGTCATGTGGATAATTTGTTTTCTGGTATAATAGACGTGGCGGTTGAAATTGCTCAAGACTCAGAGCTCCATCAAAACTGAGTCAAATATGTAGGTGGTGTCAGAATATTGCTGACGAAGGATTGTTGCTAAAATAGATGCTTTGTGTGGCTTACTCAAAGGTATTGTTGTGACAGATTAAACTCAAAATGAAACTTTCAGTTCAGTTAATTGAACATCCATTAGATGTGTTGAAAAAGGTAAGTAACAAATAGGATTTGTGTGTTCTTGGTTTTGGTTCAGATGTTTTTTGATTTCTTCTAAAATAAGAAATATGCACAATCACCAGTTATTCAATGTAATTGAAAACACGGCTGTGTTAAAAATTAGTTTGTAAGGTAATATCAGACAAAAATTAGAAGCACTCCTCCGCAAAGCCATTGTAATTCTTTTGCCAATGATTGTGGGCATTATTTTTGAGTTAGAAGCCCTAATGGCTAAATGATCCCTATCTCCCCATAGTAAAAATCCCTGGATCCAAGCGGTGAGCCAGATCAACCCCATAATCTAATTACTTGTTCCTTATTGCATTATGAAAATACGTCCACAACCTTTTTATGTTGCAAAATGTCAGCTGGGGGGTGGTGGTGGTTGTGGTTGTGGGATCTACTGTGTGATTTTGACAATAAAAGAGAAGTGAAATTTACATTACTGTCAATTTTGCTGTTTTCCTCCTCATTTCAGGTCTGTGTTGACAACGTGTTGAAGACGATGAAAGAGAATGCTAACAAAGCAAGCAGCATCCTGCTAACGGCAATACCCCAGATTAGTCAGATGGACTGGGCTCAGACAATCAAGGCCTTGAAAGTAAGCTGTTAGCAACACCGAAGATGTTGTGACAGGGGGTTTGTTTACCTTGTAGCTGCCAGTCTTACACTTAGATCTAATTATTTTAATTGCTCTAACTCGGAGAGATGCCTCAGAAGAATGAAAACACATTGGTGCTTGACCATTTTAAATGCAACTTGTTAACTTAAACAATGACTATTTCCATGAAGCACTTCCATCTCTGAAGCAGTGTGACGTATTGAGCTGTGTTACCCCCTGACACACCATATGATGATGCAGAATATTATGATAAATCAATGTGTTTCTTAAGAAATAACAACATGCACAGTTATAAACATACATTTGATATGTTGCACATGAAAATGCTAAAAAAGTATGTAACCACATGTGTTTCTTAGACTAGCTACATTTACATCCATTAGAGAGAAGTTTGAGTCTGCCTCAAGTAATCGGAAGCAGCATCATTATTTGTAAATTTTAGATAAATATTTTAGATAAATGAGGAAGTCCCTCGTATTTATTTACTTATTTAATTTAAATTGATGTTTGGTAACATGAACAAAAGCACATATTCATTACTTCCGCTGTTTTTCTCTCCTACTTGCTTAAGAAAATTAACTTCCTGAGGAACATAAAACAGTTACTTGGCAACTTTCACATCACTTAAATGTACTTTAATTTCTATAACATTTAAGGAAATTTTGTTTGTTCTTTTTCTCTCTGTTTCAGTCAATGGCACAATCTTCAGTGATGTTACCAAAATACTGATGGTAAAAAAAAAGCCAATGAAGCAGAAAAGGATAAGAATAGCTGATACCATCTGCACCGGTTCACAGACAACGGACTCAATTCTGCCCAACTCATCATCACTGACTCACAAGAAAGTGCCTCACAAAAATAATGCACATGCTGTGTATTCAGTTGGAGTGTCAGTATTTTGTCTTGACTTCAAATACATACACACACACCCCAGTTTTTACTGAGTTATGTGTCACTGCTTTTTTTCTGGAATGTGTTCTTACAGTCACATTATTACAAATTAGAGATTATTGTCACTATCTTGTAGGTTTGATTATAAACATTTTAAATAAAATCTGTCAGTGATTTCATTTTTTTTATGCAGGCCATAATAGCGCTTAATAAATGCTTTATTACTGCCTTCGTTACAACTTATATTTAGTACATTGGGAGAACTATTATTGCATAAAATGATTTTGCATACACTTTAAAAAGAGAAAAATGTTAATAGTGGGAATGTTTCTCTGCTTTAGGGGTTCTTTTATTATCTGTTTTTTTTCTGATCAGCATTTCTTTTTTATTGACTCTCCTCAACAGTTACTTGTTTCATGAATCAAATCAGAATTTAATGTGAGATGGAGCTGCCGCAGTGCATTTTTCTAGTTTTCAACATATTGATAGCGTTTGGTGTATTTTTGAGAAACATATGTCCATATTTACTGAGTTTACCAACGATAAATGTTTCATATACTATAGCAGTTTGTCATCGTGTATTAAAATATGCATTTTTTTGTAAGCACACTGCACCTTTTACTCATGTTACATCAATGTTAAGTAATTATGTTCTATGCATTCTCTGGACCAGAACTTCATTGCACTGCATGTTCCACAATATATTTCAGCTTCTTGTACTTCCTCTTTGTCACCTGTTTTCCCACAATAAAAATATCATGCATGGATCATAGATTGTTTAAATAAAACTGCAAGAATTTATTGTTCAAAGTGTTCACGCCATCTAGAAGTCAATGCTTAAATATTAAACACCTGAGAACTTAATCTTTTTTTAATGCAGAAATGCTACCACTGATTTAAAATCAAAATATCTAAAGGTCTCCACTTGATGGAGAAATATTTAAACCTTAGTTAAAAGTTAAAAAGTTAAATCTTTTTTGACTAAATAAAGCCATAAAACCCGTGTGGTATTTAAAACAGTTCTGACAAACGTTTATTTAGGCCATGATGCGACGCCTATTGTTCACATATATAAAATGTTCAGGATGCTTACATTAAACAGTTTGGGTCATTTTCAAGTTTAATGACAAATAGGTGTCCTGGTATAATTTGTGTTTGAAACAAGAGCAGTGACCGATCAGCCTTCATCTTGCTGTGGCGTTAAAGCCTTAAGCCGCTTGTAGCAGAACAGCTCCTGTACCAACATGAACGTGAGCGTCGCGAGCGTATCATCTGTTTTGCATGTTACAAAGGTCGAAGAATAGCTGTATCTGACCTGCATCTCTTGAAAATTCATTTAAAAAAATCCGCTAAATAAGAAAACAAGAGAGGTCATCCTCACTAAAGTTTTAATTCTTGCCCCGAGGTTGCATGTCCCTTACAGGCGCTGCCACAATTTAATCCTTCAAACAACAGCATTAAAAAGTTAAATCGTCTTTGCTTGTTTTCTTTTTTTTTAATTTTCTGAACAGTAATTTGATTTATGTTTCCATTAGGTATGCTTTAACCCTGTTCAAAACACACAAACCCCCAAGAAAAAGAAAAAAGGCACTTTATTAAAGTGCATAGAATATCCGGAATCTGGATGTCATCTAAACAAACAGGAAACTAGATTGTAAAATAATTAGGCTTCATAATTGTGCATCAGTTAAACGTAAATATGTGCAAAACATTTTGCATGGCTTATCAAGTATTTTTGGTTAAATGTTTAACAAAGACTGAAGTAAAAAACAAACAAACAACAACAAAAAAAAAAAAACTAATCTCAGAACATTAAACAAAATCTAATGCTATCGTTAAAATAGTATACAAATATTACACAAACCATGTACAGCAAAGGGCTTATGATCACTCATACAATGGAAAACAGACAGCAACTAAATGTGTTGAAGTAGACCTTTACAATAAGAATATCCGGTTGCATGATTTTCTCATTAGCCATAAGCAAGACTGTCGACAGCCCTGATTATTAAATAAAATATAATGCATAGAGCATTAAATAACAAATAAATATCAAAGACATACAGAGCAAAACAGTCAAGAAATCATTTAGGCTACAGGCCTCTTCAGGCCTGTTTGCAGTCCTCACACAGAACCATGAAATAAAAAAATGTCACATCGCCCACGAGCAGGCCAAGTTTTACAGCAGAGTCTCCAGCAAAGCAACAACACCTGTGTGTCCGTTCTGTCTGGCCAAATCAACGGGTAGATACGTTGCTTTGTCCCTGGCCTGCGGATTCGCTTGGGCTTGCAACAGCAACCGCACCGTGTCCAGAAAACCCAAGCTGGCCGCGTCGTGCAGCGGGGTGGTCCCGGTGCTAATGTCCGCCACATTTGGATCTGCTCCGTGCTCCAATAACACCCGAGCCACAGGCGCGCTCCCCATCATCATCACCTTTATGAGAACATAAACGACATCTTAAAAAACAATCATGTGATTTCATTTAATTGCAAGGCCGTAACACAGAAATGTCACTATTTCTCTCTCTCTCTAACACACACGGACACACACACATGTTTTACCTTGTAGACTACAGCGCTATTGAATTTATTTATATGGAATTAACCACAATAAGCTCTGGAAGCAAGACCTTCACACACCTTTATTGGACTAATCCAGCAGGCATATATGATTAATTTCGCTGCAAATTCATAAAAGAACATTTTCAGTTAAATCAAAATCATTTTTAAATGATAATAATAAAAAACATTATGCCCATTTATCATCACTGCCATTTATAAACTTGATCATTTGAAGAAAATAAACCAAAGGCACAGGGACTGGGTCGGATCTAGTCTTTCACAAACACAATAACAGCTAATGATAAACACTTGTTAAAAAAAACGTTCTTATAACTAGCTATAGGTTAATAAGCTCAATTTCTGTTGGAATCTGAAAATCTATTTTTAAAAATAAAGAATGGGATAAGTCTCACGTGAATCAGATATTTGTGTAGGAATTAGGGAGTGTAATAGCCGGCAAACACTGCTATTATCACACGATTATGCTGCAGCACTAATTTTTTTTTTTTTTAACATATTTAAAATTGAACCTGACGCAGTTTGGCTTAGTTAATAATAATAATAATAATAATAATAATAATAATAATAATAATAATAATAACATAGTGTGTATGTTGTGTCCAATTCAAAACATTCAATATAAGACCTATTGTGTGCTTTGCAGCCGTTCAAATGCTACGTATAAACTTAGTTTCATTTTATTTTAAGGCAACTGCTGTTATGGCATTGATATGAAAGGAATCTAAACGTTGAAGAAAACAGCAGTTGTTTCATCAGGTCACTAAACTCACGAACAGTGCGTCGTTTCCAGACGCGTTTTCAAAACAGCCCGGTCATAATTCCCTGCTCTGTGGGGAGCTATGGAGCAGATTTCTTTGCTACTTGTTGACTCCGTCCAAAAGGCAGATGTAAGTTTGATCGCTATTTTTTTGTTGGGTAATGTAGCGCTGCTCGTGATACTGACCTGAAGTGCGGTCCGTCCAAAACGATTCACCCCGTTAACCTCAGCTCCTGCCTGCAAAAGTTCCCGTACATGTGCCGTATTTCCCTGTGCCGCAGCTGTTGTCAGATCATCCTCGAGAGTCATTGTCACGTCCACAAATCTGCGTCGATAACATCCGTGACAGACTGTTTTGACAGGTAGCCTGGTGATGCTTATTTGAGGAACGGCAATAGCTGAATAAAAAAAAAAGTGTATATTAAATACTCACAGTTTGTTGTTGGTGTGTACCGCAGTTTTTGGTCTTCAATTAGTTTCTTTGTCCCCGGGACACCGGTTGCCTGAGCAGGCTTAGTTTACTGCGTTTGTCCAGTCGGTGTGTGTCTGGGCTTGTCTGTATTAATGAATGGGTGGCGTCATCGTCTGGTGCTGCAGTGTCAGCGTCATGCGCATGCGCAAGAGCAGCTACATTTGACAGTGCTGAACTTAACCTCTCGCTGCTTTTACTTCTGCTGCCGGCCAACGAAAGCCACCTATTTTACGGAAAAACACAACAAAAACCGGCGGAATGAAGCTGTTTAATCGTTTGTTCGTGTCCTTATTTAAAATAAACACTGATGTCACCGTATTAAAGTAGCTTAAATAGCTTATTTCTTCAGGCAGCCCACTGTAGTTTTCTTGAAGAAGACAAATATGTACTTAAATATATTGTAGTGGCAACTAGCAACATTTTATTTCAACGAATATCTTAATACTTATTAATTCTTCCAATTAATTAATACTAATTTATTAATTAATTACTTAGCAGAATCAGAAGACGACAGAAAAATGAAAGCACAAACCAGGTCCATGGTGAATTATTATAGGCTAGGGGACATTTTAAGAAAAGACAGATGTAATCCGCTTCTTGCTGGAAGAGAGATAGGCTCCAACCTTCCAGCGACCCCAAATTAAACAAAGTATAGAAAATGTATGGATGGACGGATGGATGTATAGGATGGATATAGAAAATAAATTATTGACATTTTAAGACAAGATTTTATTGAATTTGGGGCAAATATACAGTAATAGCTGTTTAAAGTTTAAAGAATAACGTGGTGAACATGTACTACAATAGGTCTAATATTTGTACTAAGGACATGCATTATTTGGGAACTGGTTACTTCGCAAAATCACAATTGAATTTGGTAGGATAATCATTTATTTACTCATTTTTACTTATTTATTTTTTTAGACTTGTGCCTGGGCATTTTTACTCTGTATTTATACACTGGTACTGCTAGAAATAAAACAATCTTATTGTTTGTAAAAGTTTAGACTACACAACAAGTGTTCTAACAAATTGGAGCCTCACAGTTCATTCATATAGATGATGACCAAGATTCATAAAAGTTTATATGTTTAATAGCAGCATCAGAGGAGCAGACATAACCTTTAACTGTTTAACAAAAGTTAAAAATGACCACTGGCTATAGGGAAGCTAAAGTGATATAGTTAAAAGCCCCTGATCAGATGTTTTATGGCCATTAGGTGCCTTACTAATTACTTATTTATTAAAATAATTTTTATTACCAAATGTAAAGGCAAACTAAATAGCATGCTGCTAAATAACATTATGGACAGTAGTGAAATTTAGCAGATCTGTGTGTGAGAACAGATAACAACAACTTTGTATCAAAGTATAATAATATTGTTTAAATTCATTTCTGGCACAAACATGTTTATTCAGACCTGTACTGGCTTGCATGTTGCTAGCTTAGCATGGACACACAGCGTGGGAAGTGTGTGGCTTCTTTTTATGTTAGCTCATAGTTCCCTTCTCTGTTTCATTCTCTGTCAAAACAAGCCACACACATTAAATATCTTAATGTAGGTGTGTGATTATGAACAGTTTTAGGGTTTGTGATTATTCAGCATGGTTGTGAGCAACATACACAGTTTCTGATATGGTTCTTTGAATGACTGCTGCTGGTGTGTCTTGGACTTAAATGATTGCTAATGTGTAAGGCTACACTCAGACTGACACTTGACTGCACAATATAATTTGAAGATATTTTTAAGTTCTAGGTGTCACCGTGCAGGTAATCAGACATCTTTCACATGTCATTGTCTGTAAAGGTACTCAGTGTAAAGGCAAAAATGTGTGTGTGACGTTTTAAAAGGAACACAGAGAACACATTTTGTTTGGACAGCACATGTAACACCTAATCTATTCATCACAAGGCCTGCTTTTTTCTGCTTCCTGTCAAAAATGACTGACACAAAATCTTATTTTCACAACCACAAGGGCTGTACATATTATCTTGGTTTTAATAGAAAGCTAAGAAATGTGATATTACTACATAAGTGTCAGAGTCAAGATAAGTGTTATTGTGTGTCAAAATAAAAATACCTGGATCACAGAAGAAATTTTAAATTCTGTGTCTGTCATAAACCCAGAGTGAAAACCACCTTTGAATCACAGGACGGCAGCGTAATTTCATCTTGGCACGAGTACAGTATTTTCTGATGAGTAGGCCTATCTTTGGGAACTACAAAAAAACATAAATAAATAAATAAATAAAATAAAAGAACCTGCAGTTTTAAAAATGTTTTCACACAGGCATGTCCAGGCAGAACTGCATAATGTGCCATGAGCATATGGCACCGTTTGTGCTGTTTGACCTCTCTCAGGTACCAGATTGATAAACCAGTTATATTTCACTGATGCATCACTATATACTTATGCAGCCCCCTTTATAAAGCCCCCTTTATAAAAGGCACTTGCGAAGAAGAGGATAACTACTCTACACTCAGTTATACTAAAAACAGTTCCTTTTTAAAGGGAATCATGCAATTTGTGTGGGAAGGGTTGGGCAACGCTGCAGAAAACAGGTCTACACATCAGACAAAAAAGAAAAATCGTTGTTTAAATGTGAAACATGTTTTGACTTTACTTTTTTCCCCTGCTATCTATTACCTTTTAATGGCATTTTGGACAATGGAATTTGCAGGCTGAAATGCCCCAATGGCTTTTTATAGCCTGTTTTGCAAGCATTGCTAAACTTTCACATCCTTACCCATTTGAAGAAGTTTGAATTGTGGAGCACAGAGTAATTATAAACAGTGGCTTGTCTTGAACTGACAAATCATAAACAGAAAGTTTTGCCAGCTGTGCAGGCCCTGTAAGGTCAATTATGCCCAATTCTCTTTTATCCTAAGCAGTAGGAGGACCCATCTAAGTTACATAACAGCAACATTCGAATGAAATCTCAGTTTAAATGTTTATTGACAAACGGGATTTACTTAATCCTTCTTATGTCAAAAACCAACAAATGCATTTGTTCACATGGATTACTGCCTCAGATAAAAAATGTGTTAAATTCCCATTAAAAGTTGAAATTTAGAAAAAAATGCAAAAAGTGATGTGAGTGTGAAAACAGTGACATGATGAAGAAAAGCTCATTGTCAGCTTATTGATTTGTGTACCATTATACGAAGTCATACGAGGTCTTTGCCTGTCGCTGCCACAGAAGTCTGAATGGTCGAGGTAGTGTGTGTCTGCGTGTGTCAGTTATCTTAATTCTTTGTGTATCTGTGTAAATGTGAGCAGATCTGTAAGGAATGTGTGTTTGTCTGGAGGTTCAGCCTTTAGCAATAGAGGTTGAGTGTGGGTGGAGGTGTGTAGGCCTGGAAGTCCCCTCTGGTGTGTGTGTGTGTTTGTCTGCGGGTGTTTGCCTGTATGTGAGCAAAAGGGGACTGTAAATGACTGCAGACATTATTGCTTGTGTCGTTCATGCTCAATTTTAGGTCTGGAAAGATTGTGTTTATTTTTCTCATTCAATAAAGGGGACAAAAACAACTTGTTTTTAATAGCACCCAAGAATTTTTTTAAGGACTTATTTTATTTCATTAGTGTTTGAAACATCTTTTGATCAGAATAAATAATTCTAAAAAAAAAAAAAGAACCATCAGTCCATTGCTAAATGTCACACACTGCTCAGTTTAACAATGTGAGGAATTTGAGACATGGGAATAATTATGTTAGTTATATGCTCCTCTTGATACCATGCCTCATGTACTCTCACTGATGTAACAGTACCTGATTCGGTTGCTCTACTTTTTCCCTTTGTTTCATATAATTTATACCACCAAACACTGCTTTGTACAATGAAACGCTGCAGCTGTGCGCTCTAAACCACGGTCCTCGGCCGCAGAGAAGGGGAATACCTGCCCTTGTATTTCTTTTGAATGAAATCACCTCCTGCTGACTGTTTGAAATCCTCTGTTTATTTTTAATCTTAAATGTAGCCTCTTTTTATTGCTAAAGCCGCCTGCTAAGGAATTGTTTAAGATTTGTATTAATTTACATTGTTCATATTGCTGGATTTCTAGTGACAGAACACCTTCAAAACTCTGCAACACGCAGTGTTTTTGTCTACCTCTGTTCAAAGTCTTCTACAAACATTTGCTGTTGCAGTAAAATACTTCATGTTCATGTTAAAACACTTAACCAGAAATTTAAATAACATGTAAATTATATGAATGAATTTTTCAAACAATGTCACCGCATTTTTTTTTTTTTTTTTTTTATCCACATGCTATGGGAATGGTTTTGCACATTAGAACCTTACATCTATAGCTTCTCATAGAAATTCTACACACTATGTGGTATTTCACCACAGTGTGAGGAGTAAATGCACTACTTCCATACTAGCTCATTGCTTTGTTGCATTTTGACAGGATCTTCCACATACTTGTCAAATAGTCTTAATTATTTCTTCAAGCTGAGTTTAGATCTTGAATTAAGCTCTTTGTTATGCTTCAGTTTGACTCATCGTATATATCCTGAGAAGAAGACGCTCTTCCTCCACTATTTGCAGACTGCTCATTGCATCAAAGACACATTATAAACCGTGACTTAGGTTAAGTACACATAATTCACAGTGTACTGTGTTGCAGATAAAGTCTTTGATAGGCCGATGTATTTGCTTTGAAATTCACTTGTCTGGACACCTTCCTTGAGCAGAGAAACAACAGCCAGACAGAGAGAGGCTATTATTAAATACTTGGGGTTACTTAATGGGCGTTTTTATTGCATAAAGCCCTTTGTGTAATATTATGTATGAGAAGTTCTCTCCACTCACCTCCACTGTTCCTATTAGTGGAGAATTGCTGCTTGTAAAATATTTTCCTGTTCTGCTACATCCTATATCAACCTTTTCACTTTCACAGTGCTCATGGGGCTCTCACAGAATGATTTTTCTTATTAATTTATAGTAGGCCTATTTGTTGTGGAAAAACAGATGCCTAGTACTGCATATAACCCTACTCATCATGGTGGATGTCCTTGCTCCTGAAAATAGAGAGGAAACAAAAACTTGTTGATTCAAAACAGAGAAGAAAATATTTTTCAATTAAAAAGATTGGTCATTCAAAGAAAACAAAGAAGAAAATTACAACTTTGTTCCAAGGTGATACAGTATTTAGCAGTGCCTCCACACAGTCATGAATCACCCTGAGGTTTCTCTGCATGCTGCTTGTAGATATTTACACTATATTATACACTAAATATTTGTTGTGTAATTTCATTTTAAAACTCAAATTCAACATTTTATCTTTTATTTACAACTTTGTCTGTGTAATGACTACAAACCATACAGCCAAACAAGCAACAAAATGATAAAAAAGGAAAACAATCATACTGTCGTATAAAATAGCTTAAAAAGAGAAAGCACGCACACACACACCTACACACACACAGACACACATACCAAGATTACAGACACATAAATAAATACGTGTCCTTGGAAAGACAATGGTAAATACATAAAAGTCCCTGACTGGCTCAAGGTTTAATGAGCTAAACAGATGCACAAAGATGTGCTGTTTATGAGGGCGTGAAGCTAAATAACTGTAGTGGTTGTGCAGTGTGCTAGTAAAACTGATTGGTGGACCTTGTATTTATATAATTTTCAGAGAATATTGAGTTGTTGCTTATATTTAGAAAAGTTAATGACACTATTTGAAACGGAGTTTGTGATCAGCTGTGAGGTATTTGTATGCCTGCACTCTCTCTCTACATATGAATGTAGGTCTATTGATGTGTTTTTCTCGGAGCCAAATGTCAAGCACAAAGAAATGCTTTGTAATGCTGAATCGTGCTCTCATAGTAACTGAACAGGTTTCATATTTCTGCAAACATCTCAGTTTTGGTTTGATCACTATGACTTCAAACGATCAAAAGACTTATTTATATTATGACTTCTCACAGTGGGCTCATAATAAATTAAAAATCAGCCTGAAACTACCCCTGATGATGTTCTCTAAAATTCACATTACTTCATAGTCTTGACTCTTACAGCCAGATGTACAACACAGCCGGTAGCAATTGGTGAGTGTATGTGGAAGTGTGTGTATGTGTGTGTGTCACCCTTAGTCTCATTTCATCATACACATGCTATTAAAACATTTTTGTGAGCGGGCTGGGGTGTGTAAAGCCGCAGATTTTCATGGACTGGGCTGCAGATGAAGAACAGCGTGGTGGGACAGATAGGAAATAACTGAGAGCACTCTGGATTTGCTTCTGCTGACATAATCTCGTTGTCAGTCACATGTGCATGGAGCAGCCACCACCCACATACAAATGACTCGTCTTCAATACTAACATTGAAATGGACAATGGAATGAATGAGTATAGACTAAAGAAATTAACAGCCTAAATACTAACGTACAGGTTGTATGTTAGCTGCCTCCTCTAACAAAGAATCTGTTGTATTCTGACATGATGTGTCTGCCTGGGGTCAGAGTTGGGCCACATTCTAACAATAAGCACATTTTAGCTTTTGTATTCTTCCTGGAGCTATTGAAATTTACTGTGATAGAGCTTGTAGTCGTGTGTTTTTCCAGGACGTCCTTAACAGACTGGATAATAAAGGTAACATTTGGGTACTTCCATGCTTGGGCAATGATTAACAGGGAGGTGGCATCAGTCCTTTATATTATGGCTGTGATTACTGGCAGCACCTTTAGTATATGCTTACACAAACAAAACCACTGACTTTCTGAAATCTTTATAGAGGAATAGCTTCTTGTGTGTATAACAGCAAAAAAGAAAAAAAAGGGCATTCTCTAATTTGTATTTTTTAATTAAATTCCCTTTCTTGTACTAAGATAATTACTGTGGACTGGCTCATTTTATATTCCATGTAATTCAAGCAGCCTTGTGTTTAAAGGCTTGGATATTCTCTGGGTGTTAAGTAGGCAGGCACAAGGGAAAAGAAGGTAAAAGAGAAAAGGGGGATTAACTGCCTTTTTCTGTAATTTCTAGCTCATTGTTGTGTAGCTAAACCTATTCATGAACTATAGATATAAATTTAGATGTATTTGAACTAGGAGCTAATATGGCAAAGCTGACATGGCAAAGTTAAAAACATAGCTTTCTTTTGATGGCAGCTATCTTATCAGTATTTTCCATTTTATTAGAATTTGTTCCCCATAGTTTAGCAGTGGTCCATGAGGTTTTTCTAAACATATGTGATCAGCTCTTCCCCTTGATGAGTTCCTGCCACACAGAGTAAGATCCGCTCTGTGGGTGAATAAAATACCTTCATGCTAAGCAAAAATACAGTCTCACTGAAGGGTGTCATTTGAACACAAAACCAAAATCCAGAAAGCTGCAAGTGCACATATACAGACTAAAAGGTAGAATATTACAGGATAATGTCTTTTACTGGTAATATTCACTCTCCTTTCTTTTATGAGCACTATAAAAGAAGATCATATATTTTATATATATATAGATGGAAGGATACAAATCAGACTTGATCAACGGTAAGCTTCAGCAGAGGTGTTTTTTCCTGTACTGTGTTGTCTGTGCCCTTTCGTAGTCCAGCTTCCGTCAGAATTTTGAATAGTGAAGTTTAGGAAGTCAATGGTGACGTTTCAATCATTTTGTGAATTATGTCCAAACAAAATAATCTGCCCACGAAGGGCCCCATTGGGCATTAATTGCCATAGCTCACTTCCTCTGTGCTAGTCATTGGCTGAAGGGGTGTTTAGTCAGTGGAGATACTGTGTGGTCTGATCATGACACCACTACATCCTAAAAACAGTATCAGACACAGAGGAAATGGGCGTGACTGAGTTATAAAGTGTGTAACAAACCTCATTGTTGAATGACTTCCATTAAAATAAACATTTAAACCTAAAACCATTTCAAGTGTATTAAAAAACTACACCAAACATAAAGAAAATTGCTTTTTAAACTTAAAAGTGTGCATTTGTTAAACTAGTAGCTTTAATATGAAGGTCAAATTGTTGGAATTAATGGTTTTGGCCCTTTTCTTTGTAATTTCCTGACTTGAAATGAACAGAAAGGGAAACCTATCGCAACAAAATAACATCACATGATAAGCTGGCGATTGGTTATGAAGATTTCATGACTCATTACTTTCATGCCAATAAAGCAACGACTTCTGTTCTAAATGAGCGACCTTTGCTCTTTGATAAGAGTTAATTGTTTAGATTAGTATGTAATGTCCCAACAACTGTCATTATAGTTCAAATTACACTTATCTTCATGATCATTATTTTACCATCAGCAAACCTTGGACTACCATGTATAAAACGCTCTGCCACAAAAGGACTTTGTGGGATTTTATCATGTGGCCACTAGGGGGCAGAAGTGACTCTAATTTAAAACTAGTGTTCACTGGAATTGCAGCACTATTATTTCCCACCTGCCCGGACATAGTCATAGACATAGACCTGTAAAGATAAATATGAAACAGAGTAATTAGAAAGGAAGAGGATTCATTTTTCATAATCAAATATTCTGCTGTAAACTTTTTGTATAAGATAAGTCAAATAATTTCATTTTTTTACAAACAGCTCAGTGTTCGTCCCTCTTTACTTAAAAAGACAAACAAACAAACAGACAAACAAAAAAACAACAGCAAAAAAACAAAAAACAAAAAACAAATAAAACTATAAAAGTTCATGAACTGTAATCTAACATGATGCTTCTCACTTATTTTTTACCACAGGGAATAATGCAGTTATCGGTTCTTAAGAGCAATGTGACGATATTGGAACCAAATGTTAGATGTTGAAGTCAGCAGAGGGGAGATTAGGGTTGCAGCCATGCGGACTGAGCTTCTCTCAGAGATAATGTGTGTAGTCACCCGCCCTCTTCCCTCCTCTGCCTCCCACATCAACACCATCCCTCTGGGCTATATGAGACGTCTGGGAGAGCAGAGGGGTGAAACTGGAGAGATGGCGCAGTCACTGGCCCATGTAATAGAACGAAGGAAGGGTGTGCCAGCGCGTATACACACACATGCATTTGTATGTTAAAAGGTGAATATCCCAAGCACTGTGATATTTAGGCAGCGGGATAACCAGCAATCCCGTTTTTGATTTAGCAATAACCATGCTTTTTCCTAATGTCTAAAGTAGTCATGTGTCATGTGTTTGGCATTTCTGATAGATTAGTTAATTTAATTTTTTTAAGATATAAAAAAGCACATCATAGAGTATATAGTAGAGAAAAACTGAGAAATAAACATGGCTGTATTTCAAGAGCTCTTGCAGCATGCTAGCATCCATATTACTGCATGGATGAATGGATTACATCTGATAGTATCTGACAGATCTGAAAAAACATGATGATTTGCTATAAAAAAAAAAAGTGTACAAACATGTATTGGGACAGACTTATAACACAGGGTGAGAACATCGTTAGACATCAATGTGGTAATTTCTCTGTGTTAAAAACTGGCCTGACAGCTTTAACAGCTTCCCGTTATGTGATCTGCTTTCAGGGGGTCTCCACTAAACACTGACGTCAAGAAGTGTTGTCATGGAGGTCTGGATTTCTTATTTGGGATGCAACATTATCAAATGAAATATGTAAACATGAGCATTGAAACAATGACATTGTATTGTATTGTAATTCACATGTCATTTAATTGTACACTAGGCTAAGTTTAAAGTGAAATAATTTCCAAAACAAAACAGTATACCAGATTTAAATTAGCTGGCAGGCAGCACAGACACCACATGATGAAAACAAACGTCCCATTCTCTGTGAAAGCATGTGACAGCAGCACTGCACAGTTTGAGAAATAAACAATCACAGATATACCATTTGCAGATGGTGAGAAATATGTCATCAATCATTGTTAAATTCTAATTGGATCGTATTCAGTCCACAAACTGTCCACCTGAGGATAAGGCCTACCGTTTACCACTTCACCACTAGATGGCACTGTTCCAACAGCAATTACCCTCAATCTGAGCACACTGACCTTATTCCCTATCTATCTAATTACACATTAGACCTGTAATATGCCATTCCACATCCATGGGTCTCAGATGAATGACTTCCCCCTCCCTTCCTCTTTTCATCTCTCTCTCTCCTCCCATCCTTTCCTCCTCCACCCCCATCTTCACACTGTTCCGGCCAGCTTCCCTCAATTACTGTCACAGGCAGGCCACAACATCGGGGGAGGCTCTGTGGGTGGGGAGGAAGGAGGAGATGTGTATATGGATGTGATGAGAGGAGGAGACAGTTGCTGACATACCAGCACATGGTATATGTTTACAGGTGTGTATATATGTGTGTGGGCATGTATGCTGGCTTTGTGCTGTGCATTTGTGTGCTTGCGTGACATGCCCATGGGGCAATTGGTTGCCACATGCCATAGCTGCTGGAGCAACAATACTGTGACAACAAAGATTTGACATCTGTGTAAATATATTTCAGTTAGAGAGAAGACATTTTTACTCACTAGTTGAGTGTAAGACTTTTTTAAAAGCTGACAAATATAATGACCACAGCTGCAATGATTACTCGAACATATTCCATTTGCAGTATTGTAAAAAACAAACAAAAAAACAAACAAACAAACAAAAAAAGGAGACCTTAATTTGTCTGGAATTTCTTCTTTAGGCCTAATTTTATCACTTGGTTTATCAGTTATTAAAATAATAATAATTGCAAACTTCTAAAGCTCAATTTAAAATATCATCTGCAATATTTTTTCCCGTTTTTTCATAATTTTTTCTAGGGGGATAGAAAAAGAAAAAGAAAGAGAAAGAAGCAATTAGCATGCCGTGTTGGATTCAGATAACAGTATGCATCCTAAACCACAATGATCAACAAATATCTTCTTGTCCAATATCAGGTACTACCAGGTACTATCAGGTACTACCAGAGGGAGAAATGTAGTACTGGTGGATCCTGTATGTGTAGCAATGTTACTGGTTTTTGGAGAAGTAATTTATAGTCTGCCTGCTGATAGGTTGAAGTTTTTTGTTGATGTTTAAACAACAGACGTTCCCTGCAATCTTAAGACTAAGATTGTTTAGTTCCAATGTGCAGAAATAAATATCAGCCACTCCAACATTGCTGACAGCTGAGTTTATTTGGGATCTATCTGTTGAGCGTGAAAAAAGATTTAGGCTAGACAGGGACCCAGGCTCCTCAGATTATATTTTTTATTATAAAGACCTGCTACGTTTATGAAATGAACAGGGTTATGGTCCATCTGCTTTTCTTTGCTAACCTGACTGTTAATGCTGCTTCCAATCCACTGCTACTGAAACTGAAACAGTAAATAATATAAATAATAACAATATGGTTGTAACAGAATTTGTGACAAAAAAAAACCCTTTTTTATTTAGTGAGTTGTCTAACAGAAGTGAAACATACAAAGAGAGAATTTATAATCCAGTCAAATGTATAAATTCATATGGATTTAAGTTAGAAAATACTTCCAACTGAACATCAGATTAATTTGGTAAATGCTGTCAGGTGATGTCATTTTGATCTCTTATATGAATTTGGAGATTTGCTGGAAACTGCCTGACTGGGAAGTGTCTGACTGGGAAATGTCTGACTGGGAAATGTCTGACTGGGAACAGTCTGACTGGGAACTGCCTGACTGGGAAATGTCTGGCTGGGAACTGCCTGATTTGGAACCGTCTGACTGGAAACTACCTGACTGGGAAATGTCTGACTGGGAAATGTCTGACTGGGAACAGTCTGACTGGGAACTGCCTGACTGGGAAATGTCTGACTGGGAACTGCCCGACTGAGAACAGTCTGACTGGGAACTGTCGGACTGGGAACTGTCTGACTGGGAACTGCCTGACTGGGAAATGTCTGACTGGGCACTGCTTGACTGGGAAATGTCTGACTGGGAACTGCCTGACTGAGAAATGTCTGACTGGGAACTGTCTGACTGGGAAATGTCTGACTGGGAACTGCCTGACTGAGAACAGTCTGACTGGGAACTGTCTGACTGGGAACTGTCTGACTGGGCACTGCCTGACTGGGAAAGGGATACAATAGACACAAAGCTGAACTGTTTTTATGGTGACGTCTCAGTGTCAGATCATCAGCTGTACCAACTTTGATGGATTTCTGATTGTAATTAATCGGTGTCATTTACCCAGGGCCTACTGCAGGGTGGGGGGCCCTGAAAATCCTGGATTGAAAAGTTTTTTTTTGTGTTCCATATTAAAACGTGTAATTATGGTAATAAAAGTCAGCTTGCCTGAATGAAGGTGCAGACTAAATTTTGCAATATAATAATGATGGATGTTCTTAGAGACCATAACACCCCTCTAAAATTGTGCCAAATGGTTCAGTCCACACCAGCAATGGTAGGTCGGTTTAACCGAGTTACACAAAGACTGCAGCTAGATAGAAAGTCAGGTATTTACCAAAGAAAGTGAAGTGTGGATGCCAGAAAAAGGAGAGAGAAAAAACATAGATAAGAAAATGAAGTGAGGGGCAGCTTCTTATTAATTTCTTAGAGAAGAGAGGTGAGCAGCATCTGAACTAAAACAGAGTTTGAGCTGATATCAGCAGCAGTTGTCTAGGCAACATGTTAGGATTCATTTGGGGACAAGAGATTGATTACTATTAGAAATTCATCGAAGCTGTTTTCACCTTGCGATAAAAAAACAGTTCCACATTGTATCGATATTTTAGTCCTTTCCCACTTATCAATCATGACATATTTGGTATCAATGGATTCCTTGTGACTTCAGGATTGTGAAGATTCTCCTGACATCATGTTATCTGATAAACTGAATGCACCAGACCCCAAAGTATGTAATGCTGAGAACAGGTGAAAGGGCTGTTTTATAAATTTTACTGAATTACTTCACTGAGTGCATTAAAAGTAAGGGAGCGATATGAATCAGAAAGTGTCCCTGTGATGGAATGGTGACCTGTCCAGGGTGTACCCAGCTGTGTCAATAACACTGACATAACATTTTGTTCTATAGTATGTTCTGCTATAAACAGGTTAAGATAATCCTGTATCTATCTAGCTTATATGGGATCTGTCCTCCTTGTAGCAGATAGTAAAGCTTATTACATACTCAAGAACTTTGTTCATGTTCTGGGCCACAAAAACAAGATAAGTTTATATTGGTGTCTATGTTTTTATGTGCAATGGACAACTGACCTGTTGATTTCATATTTAACGAGAAACTTTGTCCATGGCAGGGTGGGTCTGAACAGGCAGCAATTTCCCTGTCTTTATTTTCCAAGTGCTGTACTCATTTTCTTACTTTCTCACCACCTTGATCAGCTGATAATTAAGCCCCCCCAAAAAGGCCAAAAGCCAGTCCAATAAGGCACACAGATCTAGAGAAATTAATGATGTTGTGAAATTCCCTCTGTTTCGTCTTATTATCCCTTCTTTTTTGTAGTTGAGTTGGTTCCTGTTTTATTTTGAAGTTTCTGTTGGTACATTGAAGACCCTTTTTTACATTTTGTTACTCCTGAGTGCTGTATTTTATGAATAAACCTGCACAAATTGAGACTAAGTGGTTCATATGTCTTGCTACTGTGTATGTCACAAATTTTTTTTTTTGGCTAATCAGTTGGATGTTTTTAGCCTGGTTTTTATGTTTGCAGTGCTGGTCGCTAACTTTTTGTTCATCATTACATGTGTGCTACCCGCTGGTAGCGATCAGGTAAAGGGAAGATGAGCAATAACTATCCATGTATGCATACAACTGAGCCAGAAATCTGGGAGCAGTCATGGACTCTGGATTACATTAAGACATTAGGACAGATATTAAGATGGTCTTCTATCTGACTCCTCATACTTAGGTACAGGGTTTCTCTTTGTAAAAACAACTTGTATAAAAATGTATTCATCCCTCTGTCAGCGAATCTCATTAATAAATGTATGTGTCGGGATGATCAGGAAGCCAGGAAGTTCAGGCAGGCTCCATAGTGGTCCAGTTTTTAATCAGTAATGCTGTGTTTGCACTTTTTTTAACGGCTATTTTATTGACGCTGATTTTATTGTGGTTTATTTATTGATTTTTATTGTTTGTGTATGGTAATTATTTATGGATAGTTATTTATTAATAAGGGTGTGTATGTGTTTTTGTGCCACGGGTCCCTCTGTCCAAGACAAATTTCTCCCAAGGCACCAATCAAGATACTTATGATCGTTGTAAAGTCAGCCTATTATCACTAAAAGAACATACTGAGGATTAAAGGACTGATGTCTCAGCAGGATTTAGACAAACTTCCATGCACTTATCTTTAGAAGACTGGACTACTGTAGTACTGTCCTTACAGCTGAAGTTGGCTGTACATGAAATGTGTTAAACAAATAAAACTGCCTTTCCTTGCCATCCATCCATCCATCCATCCATCTTCTGTTAAATAGTCTACAGTGTCTACAATAATATTTAGAAATTTATACAGAGAAATTTGCACACATCTGCTAGTTATGTGAATATGTTTATGTGTTTGTAATTACTAACTGAGGGTCTTTGGGTCAAGTCACAGTAATTTCTCCATTTTTCAGATCTCTTCATTATGAGCTCAGACTTGCTTCATTAAGAAGCCTGGTCATGCCTTCTACTCTTGCAAAATACTTAATATATAAAACCCATAATTTCCTGTCTGGGTACGTGTAAGTAATTGAATCATTTCACACTGAGGAAAGATAAAGATCACACTGTTGGAGGTGTTCTCATAGACTCTGGGACAACATGGCCACAAAATGTTAGTGAATATCAGCTACATGGTGTGAGACTGTGCAGTAAGTCACTAAATCATCCTCACATTAAAAAAAAATAAACAGTCAATCCATAAAAAATTAAAATCATAGAACATACCATGTTTTTTGGAATTGTTTTATCCACATCTTAGTACCAGAGGTCTAATAGATGGAACGTAACATATAAATTAGCTTTTTACTTAGTCTCCATTGGAAAACTAAGACTCTTGAAAAGTGATTGATATAAACCATTCCAGGCTACAATCACAACCATACATTCAGTAAACACACATTTCAGACCAGTTGCATATGCAATGTATTTTTTAAAACCATACTGTGCTCTACTAGCAGAAGGTACTGCAACAAAAATGCTCCCATTACACCAGCAAGGGTCCAATGCATCAACATGATAAAAATGAATGCACAGCGTAATGATATCACTTTGGTCCAGATGTATGCTAAGCTAAATGTGATTTGTTTTTAGCCTAATTTAGATTATGTTTGAATTTAGCACTGTTGAATCTAAACACAGCAACATAAGGTTGCTGGCAGTACAGTTAGTAAATAAACATAATGGAGTTTTAATATACACAAACTTGGAGTGAAATTATGGACTACAGATTGTATATCCCTTTAAGAAAAAAACTGACCTGACCTAAGAGTTCATTTTTTTTTTTTATATGTTCAGTATACGAAGGAAAGAGAGGAGGTTAAATTAGTCTTGGGACTTGTTTCACCTTAGTGTTAAGATAGGTGTTATCTTTCAAATCATTATTATATCAATTTTAAACAGCGACCAAACCTTCTTGAATTGGGGCTGGATATTTTCCCCCAAAACTCATAACACACAGAATGAAAAATGCTATTTTTAATGTCTCTTTTTTAGACAACTTAACTTTAGTTTGGCCAGATGAATTTACTAAACATTATGGGTGTACTTAATCCTATTTCCTCTCCTAACCTTTTCCCCTCAGTTCCTCTGCTACTGCTGCACAAGGGGTTGAAAAGGGTTTTTAGGGCTTGAGTGAGGAGGTGAAAGGGTGAAGTATGGGGTGGATCTGTGGTGCATTGTGGCTGCACATTAATTGAATGGGCTTGGGTCCTGAATCCCTAATTAGGGACAATGGTTGTGACATAGGCAGTGTAGAAGCAGAGAGCTCTTCTGAGAGGTAAGTGGGACGTTGAAGGATAGCCATGGGAAAGCACCTCACACTCTTACACAGCATCCTCCAAAAGCCTTAAGAGACTATTGTGTGAGTGTACAAGTGCACCCATACACACACGCACACACACAAACACACACACCCACCCACAAATGAATGAGAAGTATAGTGGAGCTGAGGATGGAAAGGAGATGGCGCTTCAGCTGCTTTTTCTTGTCTTTTCCGTTTTCAAGCTCATTGACTGATGTCACAGTGAAAGAAAAGAGTAAAAGTGCATCATTTTGGGGGGAAAAACTAAGCAAAACAAATGTGAGAATGCAACTCACGTCTAAGGAAGAAAATAAACACCTTGCTAAGAGGCCTCAAGCTGTGATAATGCATTTCCACATATATGTGTGGACTACTAGCATTGAGAAATGAGTCTGCTCATGTAAGCATTGCACATAACTGTCAAATATTCGGTTTTCTGACCATATGTCTTCACTAAGACATATTTGTTCAAAGGAATATAAAAACACTTTGCTAACAGAATGCTGAACGAATGTCAATACTGAAATTCTCAAACCAGCAATTTGAAATAATCAGACTTAGGTGAATATTTTCTGTTGATATAAATTAGAAATATAAAGCTGCTGATCAATTTAGGTTTGCATCTGTGCCATAAATATTGTGGCAGGTTTTGACTTATATTCAAGGATCAGATTCCACACAGTGTTTTAAATAATTTAAATGATCTGATTTATACCTCTGTTTCATCAGTGAATGGCCTTGCACCAGTTTAGATATGCAGAGCTTCTCGTAAGGACAACCAAAAAGGTGGTCATACAAGCAAGGAGGCTTATGTGGGGAAACTGGTACCTCCCAGAATGATGATGATGTCAAGACTCTGTAGAATAAGAGAAGCTGACCTGGGGTAGAAACAGCTGGCGTATTCACAAAATGCTAAAGGTGGGGTTACATGAGCTTTTCAGCCTCTACAAGCTTCTCTAAAACCTATCATTGAAACATTTTTTTGCCAGTAGCTTGAAATGTAATTTAGTGAAGACTATAGTGAGGTTAACGTTCCTTGTAACATCAAAGTTGAAAAAGTCTGTTCAATTACCATTGGTTGATGCAAGGTTTAAGCCTGTGAGCTCTTGCACGACGTAAGTAGCTTTTGATTACAAGTATTTTTGATTACAAGATTACAAGAATATATGTATGTATGGATATATGTATATATATTTATATGTGTGTGTGTGTGTGTGTCTGTACATTACCGTACTGTCCTGCACATTACGAGCTCGAGCAACCATGCATTTCCTAAAGTGACACTTTGGGAATACCCAGTGCATATAAACCTGATTCAGAGGGCTGCTGAATAAGTGTCTGTATGAGACATGTCAGGAATTTCATCAACATGGAAGGGTTATGTGCAGCACATTGTTTAAGCTGTGCTTTAAAAGTGCTTTAAATACAGTAGGGCTGGGCACGTTAAGGCATTATTATCGCGTTCATGCATTAATAAATTAACGCAGTTAATTTTTTTTTATCGTGCATTAATGCAGTTTTTTTTTCTTTTTTTCAAAGTTCTTGTTCACTGGCTCTAAACACAGAGAATCCACATGCAGAGGCTTGAAGTCCTAGTGCTTCTATGTCTCGTCCTGCTGTACATCTGATGTAAGGTTTATCAAAATGAAGAGACGTTTTCTGTCTGGAACTTAAGAAAGATTAAAAAGAACCAACATTTCTCTTTGTCCATCAAAACCCATGGGCAGAAATGATTGATTTTTGGATGAAAAGCTGCTTCCATAAGAAACACATTATTTATATATGCTTAAAAAAATGCAGTTTTATCCTGGTGGATATAAGTTTTAGGTTATGTTTTACAAACATGAAGCATAAATCGGGCCTTCTTTTGCATTTGGTTTGGATGAAACTTACACTTTTGGAATCTTTAAGTTGTGTGCTTTCAGTAGAGGTGTCGTTTGTCCGTGTTCATGCCATCGGGTGGACAGAGGGAGCAATAATATGTGTTTACATATATTTTTGGACTTTGTACCTGGTCTTTTAACTGTTTGTTGTCTTAACTGTATTTGGTGGTCATATAAATGGTTTTACTGAGCTGTTAGCTGAGAATCTGGACTTTATGTGGATACCACACATACTTATAGTTACATTTACAGACCTGACATTACACCTGTAAAACTGGATGTTCACCCCTTAACTCCTGGTGCCGGAGGGTGCAGGAGCAAGAGGTTAAGCTAAACAGCCAAGCTAAGAATGCAAAGTTAGAGAATTTATAGGCAAGAAATTTGGATAACGAAGCACTAAAGGTGCATGTTGTGCATGTTCACCTGATGCTGATATTCATCAGATATTGTTCCTTCTGTGTTTAGAAGGAAGCAGCTTCACAGCTTTAAATTCATCCTGCTGACTTTTTAACTTTTAGTTTGTAAATCCTGAAAATTTCATCCTTCTTTGTCATAAATATTTGATTTTATATATTAAGAGATATTTAACTGTTGCTGTTTAAAGAGAAAACTGCTGCTAAACCTGTTTATGTGTTTAGTGCAGGGGTCTGCAGCCTTTCCAATCCAAAGAGACATTTTCCCCTCAGCCAGCTAAATAAAACTTGTTTAGCGACACAAATGTCATGAGACCTTTTAAAAAAGAGAACTTATAATTTTTTTGTAAATATCTATTTAAGGAAATTTGTTGTCATTTTTGAAGAACCACATTTTTATTTCTATTTATAGGTTTTAAAATGAAGAAAAACAAAACTTTTGCAAAAAGAGGACAGACAGACTTTCTTCTATGAGATGTAGATATTTGTGGACAATTATGCATGTAAAAAAAGCCCATAGTTTCCAACCTAATGACAAGAAAAATAGATTAAAAAAATTATATATTACTGGTGCTTTTAGTGTCATTTTATTGTGGAAATTCAGTGCAGTTATTCCACGAAAAACCTAAAAAAATTGCTAAAAAAAATAAATAAAAAAAAAAGAGATCTGTATTTAAAAACATTAGTTAGTTCTTTAGCATGTTAGCCATAAATTAAGAGCCATTGTGGAAGATCCTGAGAGCTACTTGCGGCTCTGGAGCAACATGTTGCAGACCCCTGATTGTGTGTTTACAAACCAAAATTTACTGCATTTTCTTCATAAAGCAGTAGGCCTTCTTTTAAAGGAAAAGGACACTTTGTGTGTAACAATGTGATAAATCATGATTTCATGTGATTAATCGATTAAAAAAATATATTACTAACCTAACCTTAAAGATTCAAATCCAAAATAGCTAACATTTGGTGCAAACAAGACTACAACACAGACACTGACATAAAAAACAGATACCAAACTGGAAAATTCAAGTTCTTTCTGTGACAGTAAAAGTTGAGTTTAGTGGAAAGTTTTTAGACAGCAACACCCACTGAGTGTTAAATGAATGAATGTGATGCAAATCAATTCAGGACTTCAAGCTGCTAGTTTATGTGTGTTTAGCTTAGTTGATCAATAATCTCTTCAACACTGTCTGCTGTCCTCTAGGTGTGTAGCAAAGTTGTAAAACAACAGTCACAATGAGGATCTAGGTGTGCGTGAGCATGTTTGTGTCCTACCGAGACACAGCTGGATTCTCAAGGCCAAGGGTGTCAGCCAGCCAGCCAGTCAGCCAGACGGCTCACTCCCCCCACCTTTCCCTGTTCTCTCCTGCTGCCCCCCTTCTCTTCCCTCCTATGGGTCTCATTATGAGCAGGAGAAAGCCAGCAGATACCCTCTCCTCCCCCAACTCCCTCTTCATCATGGCCGTGGAGATGGAGAGGTGGAAAAAAAGAGGGAAAAAAAGAGTCAGGTGCTAAATGTGAATGTGGATTAGTTTCTATGCCAACGGCAGGAGGACGCACTTACATAGGCAGCCAGCCAGGGTCTCTGCAAGACACTTGTTTTTGTCCCTCTTGTTTTCTCTCCTTGTCTGCCCTCCCCTCCCTTCTGTGCTCTCTCTATCAGTAGGGGAGATAAGGCTGGGCCCTGTGCCTGGTATTAAACCTTATCTCCCCAGCTGGGGCTAAGGCCTGCTAGATTTGGCTACACAAGTCCACCAGTTCAACTCAAACAAGCCCTGTTTTAATGGCCACCCATTAGCATCACTTGTCAGAAGGAGAAATAGCCAAAAAATGAGCTTTGTAGTTTTTGATTTCCACTGTCCGCATGCCATGTTTTGCTTGTAATTTATACCATTTCTTTTTTAACTTTCATAGAACTGAAATATTTCAATTATTTAGTTTTTTTTACTTTTTGCTATTTTGTTCTTTAGCCTTTCCATTGGAGCTGCATACATGCCTCCTTTGTGTGATATTTCCTCTTGATGCTGCTGTTCCTCTCTCTCTTTAAGGGTTGAGGGTGGGTGGATGGGAGGAAGGGAGGAGGATGAGCAATAGACAGGGAAGAGGAAGACAGACAGTGAGATAGACAGGGGCAGAGAGAGCTGAAGGAGAAAGCAGAAGAAGGAGACAGGAGAAGGTGCACACACATACGCTTGGGTAGCGAAACAGGCAGGAGGGGGTTAAGGTGAAAACAATAACAAGGGGAGCGGGGATCGTGCGTCAGTGTGCGGTTCCCTGGAAGTGTCAGGCTCTCTGTTCATTGACAGTGTCGTGCACCCGCCGCCCCAAGAGCGCCGGCAGCCTCACAAAGACAGACAGCTCGAATTAATCCCACGGGGGGAGTGCGTGACAGTTTGGCAGAGCGGAGAATTGAAAGGGAGGAGGATGCAGAGAATGGGGAAGGCGCAAGCATTTGTCAAATCATAATTAAATGATGAATCACTATTCCGTTATTAACGATATGCCCACCCGAACCTCCCCTGTGACAAAAAAAGGAAAAAAAAATAAAAAATAAAAAAAAAAGGAAAAGAAATGGAGAAATAAACGACCACCAGCACTGTGGCCACTGAGAGAGGATTTGTTGCCTATACTCTGCTTATTGGGAAGAATTCAGGTGGACTACTTTTACTGCACTAACATTATTGTAATTGGAATAAATATGATCAAATGGATTTTACATAGGATGCTTTAAACTCATGCAGAAATTATTAATTGAGTCTCAATCCAACATTTGCGTATTCCTTACAGGTGCTAATTACACACAATAAGTAATATTAAAGTATTGAATAAACACCACAAGTAGACCTATGCTTGACAGCAGTGGTTCCCATCCTTTCCCCGAGGACTCCCTTCATGCAACTACCAAAAAGCTGTGGACCTCCTGCCCACCCCGTACTGAAACCATACTTGGTTTTATGTTTTCATTAACTGCTTCTCACCCATAAATGATGCATTCTGGATGATGATGAACTTGATAAAAGCAAAGTTAAGGTAATTACCAAGATGTAGCCTTACTTTTTCTTTTTTTAAAGGATGAATTATCTGCCTTTTGGCATTTATGAGACATACCTCTTTAATGAAATGGTGCAAAACTAGGGTTTTTGGACACCCAAAACTCTGGTTCCATATAAATGATAAAAAAAAAAAAACTTAAGCAAATACAACTAACTCGTCTCTGCGTAAGTAAGTAAGTAAGTAAATGTTTATTTATATAGCACCTTTCAAGATAAAATCACAAAGTGCTTAACAATAAGATAAAACACTGAATAACAGTAATACAGAGAGAATAAAAACAAATAAAACTAAGTAAAAGCAAGTTTAACAGACAAAGCCTTGAGGACCCCAGGCTGGAGACCACTGCTACAGTACAATAAGAAAAACAACCTTTATTTATCCTTTAATCATTATTACATTACTGTGATATTTCAAAAGTAAAAGTAGGACATTTAAAATAAAGAATCGAAGATCATTTCTCAAAGCAAGCAAACAATCCATTGCTGGTCTTGCCCCGCCCTACCCCTCTCAGCTGTAAATAACCGGGGAGCTATCTACTCCCCTTTCTGGTTCAGGTCGGCTGACCAGCTGCTCCTAGATGTGGTGAGGATACTGTGGAAGCCCTGGGGGGACCAGAGCTTTTGCGGTGGCAGCTCCTCGGTTGTGGGACTTGCTACCACTGTGTGTTAAACAAGTATCCTCATTGTCCAATTGGAAATCTCTCCTGAAACCCCCTTTATATGTTTGATTTTATTTTGTTTTCAATATTATCTATTTTTTTTTACATTTATTTATTGTGTTTTTACTGTTATATTTATTATTATGTCTTTTAATTGTTTTATGTATCTCAAGCGTTAAAGATGCACTACGTAACTTTCCGACCTTAAAACTGCACAATCCTGACTTATCTGATAACATCCATTATGTGCATTTCTGGAGCCGTCACTCCTCAGCAGAAGCTGAGAAACCGTACTATACAACTTCTTTTTTCAGGGCACCACATGATGTCGCAGCCAAGTTACGCTGTAAGCACCACATCACACGCTAGCAATTGGTTATAAACACAGCCGCCATTTTGAATGCGCATTGGGGCTGATTCAACAAAGATATGCAAGAAGACATTAACAGAGGAAGGAAAGAAAAGAAAGAAACAAAGGTAAAGAGTGACAGATAACATAAGAGTCAAGATAAGACCCTAACCCTGTTTTTTATTGTCTGGAGAGAGTTCACTGTACAGGATGCAAGGTGAATGCAGAATTAGCTGTCGCTAAGCAGGTTGAAGGCAGTGGTGGCCTACAGAGGTGGTCTTGGGTCTGGAGGACCTGGGTTCCAGTCCCTGGGCTGGCAGCTGACAGCTCCTGGGCATGGCCCAAATGCTAACCCAGGTGCGAGAATCTGGTCTGTCAGCCCATTGCTCCTTGTTTAACTAGGATGGGTTAAAATGTAGAGAGGGAATTCCCCAGCTGGAATTAATAAAGTAGAATAAAATAAAATAAAATGAAATAAATTAAAAGGGGGTGTACTGAGAATATCTGCAAAGTTCTTTAGTGTGTCTTTCAAGCACTTTGGTCAATATATGCTGTTTTTAAACTACTTTATGAATGGACTCAGACTTTATTTTTACTTAAAGTAAGTAAAGTAGATTCTGATATTTTATTTGACAATAGTTTCATGAAACACATTAAAAGACAGAACAAAGCTGTAATTCCTGAGCTGTTTCATGAAAACTTTATTTAGTTTTTCATGAAACAGCTCAGGATTTTTACTGTTGAAATTGGGGTTTCATAACACAGCAGAACAATGTTTATTACAAGTAAAAGCCAAACTTTTCTCAAATGCCTTTATGCTATTATTATTAGATCATATAAATGAGTAAACATGGCTGTTTCATGCTGGTGTCAGAGGCCTGAAAACTCTTCTGGATGGTTCCACAGGCTGAACCTCCTGGCACCACAAGATGGGGAATGAGTCTGTGAGTAGGTCCCAAAAATGCTCCCATTTTGTTTTACAGACTATTTTTCTGTATTATAAACTAATCTTGTAGTCAAGCATGATGACTATGTGACAAACCTTTTAAAGCCTTTATAATAATGTGATTTTCAGATACAAAACTTCTCAGATTTATTGCTGCTCTGACACCAAAGCCTTTACCTGTAAAATTGAACTCAATATACATCATTAGGGTCCGAGCCATACAAAGTATGGCGGGGCCCTATTGTTTCTGCTATGTTTATTATTCTCGTTCTCCTAAGCGCTTTGACCCCAAATTTGACCCCCTAAACAACCATGAAAAGTTGTGAAACTTGGCACAGACGTCACGTCCGGCGTAACTCGGATATTATAAGGTCCGCATACACTTCAATGCAAAATTGGCTCAACAGCGCCACCTAGAGTCACCAAAAATCACCACATGAATGGGGCCCCGGAAGTCTACTTCAACGTAGGAAGACGAAACTCGGCACACACGTGCACCACCCCGAGTTGACCAAAAAACTCAAAGTAACACCTGTCGCCATGGCAACAGGGTGCCCGCCATCTTGGCGTGTGCGGCCATTTTTTTGCCATTTTTTGCACTTTACACACATCGTATTTGAACGAACTAGTCTGAGGGGATTCGTGCGATTGACTCCAAACTTGGTGGGAAGCTTCCTGACAAGTTGGGGACCAAAAATTGTTCAAATCTTTCTAATAGCAGGAAACGTGTTACCGTGGCAACCGACGGAAAATGACCTTCTCGCCATGAAACACGGTTTGCTCATATCTCCATAGAAATACGTGGGATCTGCACCAAACTTGATAGGATTCATACTTGTGACACCCCAAGTCCAGCAAAGAAGTCAATAGAACACCTGTTGCCATGGCAACGGGGTGCCCGCCATCTTGGACTTCACTGCCATTTTAACGAACTTGTCTGAGGGGATTCGTGCGACTGACTTCAAACTTGGTGGGAAGCTTCCTGACAAGTTGGGGACCAAACGCTCCTCAAATCTTTCTAATAGGAAAAAGCGTGTAACCGTGGCAACCGATGGAAAAATGCCCTCGCCATGAAACACGGTTTGCTCATATCTCCATAGAAATACGTGGGATCTGCACCAAACTTGATAGGATTCATACTTGTGACACCCCAAGTCCAGCAAAGAAGTCAATAGAACACCTGTTGCCATGGCAACGGGGTGCCCGCCATCTTGGATTTCACTGCCATTTTAACGAACTAGTCTGAGGGGATTCGTGCGATTGACTCCAAACTTGGTGGGAAGCTTCCTGACAAGTTGGGGACCAAAAATTGTTCAAATCTTTCTAATAGGAGAATGCGTGTAACCGTGGCAACCGACGGAAAACGCCTTCTCGCTATGAAACACGGTTTGCTCATATCTCCAGAGGAATACATGGGAACTGCACCAAACTTGACAGGATTCATACTTGTTGGGTCCCTGACGCATTACACCACCTGTTGTCATGGCGACATCGGGTGGCGGGGTCCAGGCAGCTCGGACCCGATGGATGCCGCTTGCGGCTTTAATTGGTTTTGTCCTTGCCCAGACATTTCTATCCTCTTTTTTTCTAATTATTTTAAGAAAATTTACTGTATTACTTTTGTTTCCAAACACTGTCAGTTCTTTTAAGCAAAACAAATGATAATTTTCAAGGACAATGAAGACAATCCGGTTACCAAAATGTTTGGAAGACCAGTGTGTTTCCCTCTTGGGGAAGTCTAATGGTTCTTTAAATTGGCACTATTTCATTTATTTCTTTGGATATGCAAATTCTGACGTAAGGGTTTGTTGGGTAAAACTTCTAATGGTTGAATGTTTTACATGAAGTAACTTGTTTAGCAACTGGAGCCCCCCTCCCATCCTATTTTCCTTTAGTCTTTTTTTGGGAATAAATGAAAGTCAAAGCAAAAAAATGTCTCATTTTCACATGCTTGTTTCCAGCAGCTGAGGGGTAATTGTGATGCTCTACATAAAACTGATTACAGTTTAGTCAGACAGTTGTTGTAGAAATAGGAACTGCACCCAAATCAAAAATCTAAGCAAAATCAGTTTACTCCAAAATGCTTCAAATAGTTAAAATAATTCTTGAGTAACTGAAACTTAAGAAAAAGTCAGACAAAACACATTCATTCTGTTAGTGTTACTTCAGAAGTGAAGACCAAATAAGTCTCGAGCAGGCATTGGAAAGGCAAAAACCTTGAAAACTGGGCAAGCTGCCCAATGAGCAATGCAAATACATGTTGTAAGAAAAAGTAAGAATGAAGTTGCCTATCTTTCAGAGCTGCAGCTGTGTCTAGAACTGGCAATGCCGAGCCACACTACATAAACAGGAAGAAGTCAAACGGTCTGAGAATACAGTTTATCTTGTTAATTCACTTCTTTGTTCTATTCCAGTTCCTGTAACTTTCTCATATGTACAACACCCTTCCTGTTACTACTAGATGCTGCTGTGACTGTATGTGAATATTAGCTTTAAGATGTCTTTACACTTAGTGAATTAAATCTGCAAAGTCTGTGTAAGACTGGACATTATATTTTGGAGTTACTACAGTTTCCTTCCTCATAGTGAAATATGTTTGGCCCCCTGAGATAAAATATTTCAGATACACAGAATATCATGTTGATCTAGTCAACAACTGTAGGTGGTGTTGAAGAATTAACTTAGAATGAACTTTTGTTGGGTTTAGGGTGTGTGTCCAACAGAGGTTTTTAATTCATGGCATCTACTGTACACGTTTGAACCAAATTTCATAACTGTCTATAAGAGATGTGAGCATGGTTACATCTCTGAAATTTTCTTGGAGTTGCCATGGGGGCATTCATAAACATCCCAGCCTGAATCCAACACAGCATGTTGATATCCATCGTTCTTGGCATGTGTTTTAAGTTTCACGAACTTCTAAGCATGTTTACTCCCTCAACAAGTTCCTCTTTTATAGAAAAAAAAATCACAGTTAGACCTGACAAAGCAACAACAACAAAGAAAAAAAAAACAACACAATTTTAAGCCCCATCAAGATTTAAAATGTCCAATCACCAAGGTTTAATTGGAATAATAAAATCATAGATACAGGAAAGGATTTCCTGCATCTTAGCACAACATACAGTGAGGATCCAGTTAACATGTGCTTATGAAAAAATCGACCATGCTTCCTGATGCAGCCTGATGGGAGGGGGTCTCATAATGTTTCCTTGCAGCTTGAACTTAGAACAGCACAGTAGTCTTCAAAGGTTTTGTGCCCAGGGCATGCTAAAATGTCAGTGAACAGCTTCAGGACATTTAAATCTGTGTTATAATGTGTCAAATGTCTATTTATATTTTACAGTCACACTATACATTCAAATGTTTATATTTTACAACCCTTCATTCAAAAAATGCTAGGAAATGTAAGTAAAAACAGAAAACATTATTAAATCTTACTATATAATGAAAAATAAAAGTGCAACATTAATTTGATGGCAGCAACATGTTTCAAACAGCTGAGACATGGAACCAAAAGGCTGGAAAAGAATGTGGTACTAAACAAAAACAGCTGGAGGAGAATGCTGCAATTTATTAGTTAAATTAGCAACAGCTAAGCAACGTCCCACACAAGTCTAGGCCAGACCTTGTATCAAGCTGGCACTGCTGGCTGACCATAGGCATGGCAACTAGTATATCATCCGGATGTGGGCCAGATTTGGCAGTCATGGCACTGTTTATATGACGCTATGCCACATATGGCCAAATTGTAATTTGGTTTATGTGGCCCAGATAGTGGTTGAGCTTATGTAGGCCATACCTGTCTCATATGATGAGACAGGCAGGTGTTCCCTTAAGTGTGAACCATAAATAATAAACTCTTACCTTCAAAATGCTTTTCTACCTTTACTGGTATCTCACACGCCACCACCTCGTTTAATTCAATTAAGTCCTTTAGAATTTACAGCAAATTAGCGCATTCAAATTCATCCACATCATCACTGAAAGAAAATCTTTTTTTCTCAAAACTGACTGAGTAATAATTTAAATAGATGGCCCTAGCTTCACCTATTATGAAGTTACAGGACAACTTTACTTTGTGTTTTAAAAAAATTCAATCTCTCATCATTCCGTAGTCTGTCTGCTGATGCCTCTTTGACAACCAACCAACAAACCAGTCTTTTCTTTCCCTTGCATTAGCCGAACTTGCTGCATACTCTCCTCTAAACGCAGGCAGAGATACAGGACTCCTACTGGCTAGTCACAAAATCAGTTTGGTGGTGTGTCAGTGTGTGCTTGAAAACTTGTTCTTGTGCATTTTCTTTGTTATTGAGTCCTGCTGGGTGAAAACATACACATGAATTTGTGAGCCTTCCTTTGACAACTCTAACATGCATGCATCTCCTCTGAATTTCAAAAGCTTTACAAGATAGCCTTCACATGAAAGCCTCCATATAAGAAACAAATCTCTTTATGATCACCTGAAGCTTTGCACCGCAGTGCATGCTGAAGAACAGTTACTCTACTCTGTTTGTAAGCCTCTTCACTTGGTGAAAATGTTATGCTCAAACATAAGAGCATAACTGGCAGAGGGGGGCAAAAATCCTTTCCTTCCATGCCATGTAAACTGTCTATTACCTGTAGTGTAAAGAACAGAAGAAGAAGAAATCCTGGAAGCTTGAAATGGAAGTCAAGCAATTAAAGATCCATTAGCAGCACCTCTCTGAAAAAGCCATTAATCAAGAAGAAGCAGTGCTTCTTACAATACCAATTCGTATGCACACTAATGAGAATGAGTGACTTATGATTAAATGAAAGATATCTTTGTTTGTAAAGTGTGTCTGAGCTGGATGTGCAGCATGTGCAGCACTATAAAGACAAGTTTGATTTACACAGATAAATGCATTTAAAAAGAGAATTACTTCTTAACATTTAAATATAATTATTAATAAGAAAAGATGAGATAGGAGGGACAAGCATTGGATTTTTTTTTTACAATATGATACCACTACTGGGAGCTGCAATGCTGGTTTTGTTTCAGAATATCATTATCTTTTAAACTGACCCCACCTATAATGTGCATTGTTCATTACTCAGGCATATAATACGAATACAGTAAAAAATATGGCAGCTGCACATTAATTAGGCGTATTGATAAAACATCAGGCATTCTGCTGGATCAGCAGGCAACATGTTATAAGTGAAAGGTTAACTGCTGACTGACACCTGATTTCCTTCCACACCTCCCTTCCCTTCCCCTCTTCACCTTCACTATAAACAGCTGAATCATAATTTCTTATGAGGGGATAAACTGCAGAGAAAAGTTTGCTTCTCATTGTTCCCCACAGTTATTTCATAGATGTGGGTACACACACAAAGAGCCTCCACTGTCATTTAACAGCAAACTCTTCAGCATCACACTTGCAAGATAGATGCCCTCTCACATGCATTTATTCACCGGTGCTGTGGTGCTTTATTATCTAATTTTGACAGCCCGCTAACGCCCTTTGTGCTGCAGTTCTACTGCCAACAGTTCCCCCTAGAGACAGACTGGGTGATGCCTCTGCTGAATGCAATCACAAAGCACTAAACATGGTGCAGATTTCCAATCCTAATTTAGTGTAACCAACATGCTAAATACCTCCTGTCACTGCAGCTACCTGTCCACCCATGTCCTGGCTGTTCTCTTCACTGCACCCTCTAAAAAACAAGACACACTCATTCCAGTGCTCTGCTTTGTATTTTTCTCTGGTCCATAAAAATCTGCATCTTCTGTGCTGCTCAGGGTCCAAGGTTTACTGGGGCTGATAAAAATGGAGATTCTGTGGATGGCTGTCAGAGCCCAAGGGAGAGATGACAAGATTGAAATGTGTGGGGGTGCTCTTCCTGTAAGCTGTGATGAGGGATGGCTGTCCATTCTCGCTGAGGTCTGAGTGGATGAAACATTAAGCCACCTTAGGATAACTGATAGTGAGTTGATTAATGATATAGTTAGCATCATTGTCATTCATCACAGCATGGAGAGTTATTGTGATTCATCAAATTGACTGGTTAGCAATGGGATTGTGCTTGTTTTTTTTCTGTCATTTAAACTGCAAGGCCTATCATGAAGGTGTGTTGGCCTCATCATGCTGTCACAATTTGCGTTTCCAGATAATGACAAGACAGAGAAATGTGTTGAGAACTTGCTGGGTGCTTTAAGAAATCTAGAGAGGTACAAGAGCTCTGTTTTAGGCAAATCACCCTAGGGATTAAAATCTTCAGGAGTTAATATCTCAAAATAATTTCTTATGTGTGATTGAAGCATTCTTCATTTCTTTACACTCTACCAAAGGGAGGTTTGGGATTGACTGTCATCCCAAAGACTGCCATTCAACCATGATAGAGTGGGAAATCAGCTATTTCCTTGGAGCAGGCAGAGCTTGTTGTGTATCGTTGCTACTATAGAAGATGTTTCCTCAAGGCGTTTATGACCCATGGTATTGTATATGACATTTCACTGTGTGGAATTGAATTGTGTTTTTAACACAGTAAAATCAGTATTTATCTTAGAATTCAGATACAGTTTCCCTAACTTCATTTTTTCTCATATTCAATGATATTGCATTGTTGGTAGGGGTAATAGAGAGTGGATGACATCATCTATGTCTTTGTTTTGAGTTTCCTCTTGAAATGAGCAAATGTCATCATCCAGAAATGTTTTTTTTTTTTTCATTTTACTTTCTCACTTTCCCACAACAGTTCAACAACAATTATTATTCACTCTTTGTGATTAGAAGATTAATAAGATGCTTAAAGAGTCTTGTTCTCAGTCATGTCTATGTTCTATAGCTGAGTTCAAACAACTGTTTAAGTAGGCTTGGGGGCGTTAGCTCTTCTGGGCTTGAGACTCTTTTTTAGCCCTTTTTGCCCACTCTGAAAATTAGATAATCCTTGGTTTGTGTCTGTGGTTTGCTAGTGTTGTGCAGTGCTTCAGCCCCTGAATTGGTAATTTCATTCCAGTTCTTCCCACAAGGCTGACCCTGCAGTTCTTACCCCCTCCTCCTATTTCCAATCCTAACATGCAGGCCCCGCAGTTGGTCAAATTGCCTAAACCCTGAGTGATTGTAATTTCTGAAGAGGCAGCTGAGTGGTGTTTTGAAGGAGGAAGGAGGGAAGGGCAGGACAGAAAAAAAAAGATGCAGTAATGCAATGGCACTAAGCTAGAAGCAGAAGCTAGTACCTAAGAGAGAGCAGGGAGGAGTGTGAAGCAAAATTGTAAGTGTGTGTGTGTGTGTGTATGTGTGAGTATGTGTGTGCTCTAACAGACCTGGTTGCAGCCTTGCTTTTGCCTTCCTGATCTCCTGGACAAGCTCATCAGAGAATCACTCCAACCGCACCACCACTTCAACACTATAGTTGGGGGCACTTTCACTCGGGCACTTAGCAACCCTACCAAGGCCCCTAGCAGGGCTGCAAAGTTCCCTAGTGAAGAGTAGATTGAAGATAATAGCAGTTTTCACACATGATCTCCAGACAATGTCTGGTGAATCAGATCCAGACATTGTGGCAAGGTGCTTTTTAAATCAAAGCTCGCACAAAGAGACCATGTTGAATGACTTCTCATTATTAAATAGATGTCACTTTTTACTTCCAATCCAATTATGTTGCTGTTACACCTGTGACATAACAGGAACCTCATTAGAGATCACATTTTGATTGCTATGAGTTAACTAGTCCACTACTTGCTTTATTCACACAACTGGATTTCATGCTAGCTTGGAAGATAAAGTCAGTTCAGTATACAGGCCATCTCATCCACAAAGTTGTGTTTTCATAGACCGGCGCCTAACATACATTCATCATAACCCCAATTATGTATTTTTCTTCATAGTCTTACAATAACTATGAGTGGGTGGGTGAAAGATATTGGTTAGGCCTTCTTTTTGTTTCTGTTTGGTGGGTGGAGTCAGTTCGGAGCACCTGGCCAGTCCTCCCAACAGTCTTTAAATACCATCTGATGGAGTCTACTGGCAACCATCCCCTTTTCTCTTCCTTCCTTCCATTTGTTGCTGGCACCATGTCTTGTTTGCTAGGCCTTGGGCTTTAGTAGTTTGAGTTGTACACTTTCATCGCTGCATGACACTATTTGGACACTCATCCATCTGCTGACACACTGATACTACTGACTGTCACACCTTATATCTTTATGTTTTGTTGGACACTTCTTTGTTTGTCAATAAATTCTGTTATTATATTTGGTTAAAACTCTGCTTTGTTTCTGTTTTTCTCATGGCTTCCGGGTCATTATACCATGAATACATTTAGTTAGGAGTTAAAAATACACACTTAGGTTTAGAAATAAACAACATGGATAGGTTTAAATTTGAAAGAATATATTATTTAGGTTAGAAAAAAAAATATAAAATTTCATGGACACTAGTTTTGGATGGGGTTACTGTTACATGACATACTGCTACCTGCCACAAAACAATAGCTTAAAAAAGTTAATCTTACAACTTGAAGCTTATTTTGTAAAAAATAGTACATTTTGTACGGCCAAGCATTCATATTTTACAATCTTGGATAAGATGGGCCTGCTATTTGAGCTCTTTTAGCCAGCCTACATTTGCCACCAACTCTGCAAACTGCATTGCAATCCTCCTCCACCCCAGTGGAAGAGGGGTGCTCAGAACTGGGACTTAATTTTCTATTTATCACTGGGGTTGTAACTAAACTCCAGTTTACATTGTGGTTTGATTGTTATAGAAGCTGTGGAAAAACAGTTCACAAATTGCTTTCTTGAAATAAATAAATAAATAAAAGCCATTCACATCATCAATCATCAAAAATTCTTGTCATTGACTATCCAGTGTGTTTAAATGTAATCTTTAAAGGCTGCATCACGACATCATGTGAAAACACTACTTTTGCTGATTTTCAGGGGTAACCCACTAGCAAACCTAGTACACCCTTCATTAAAGGTTAAATAAATAATGCTTTCAGTCTTTAGCCTCATCTGCTGAATGCAACAGTCATAGTGATGACTCAGTAGCTTTACTTTATTTTAAATTACCATTGTGGAAAATTTGTTTGTGCAACCTCTATTTCATAGTTCTGACCTTTCAGATATACTAAACTGCTAATTCAACAAAGTAATTGTGGAGATGATGTAGCACAGAAACAATAGATGAATAAAACCCGGTCAAAATATTACAAAAAGGCTTTGAAAAATCTGAAAGGAGTATGTATTTAAATGAGCACTAATTGATAATGCAGATTTCCATACTTGGGTGCCTGCTAAAGAAAACTAGTTCAACTCTTCTCTGAGCTCTCTCCAGACAGTAAAAGTCAGTCTGCTGTTGACTCTTGTCTTATCTCTTACTTGGTCGCTTTATTTCTTTCTTTTTGTCGCTTCCTCTGAAAAGGCATCTTGCATTTCTTTGCATTTCTCAGCCATAGTGAGCATTCAAAACAGTCAGTGTGTTGATATCCAGTTACTGTTGTGTAACAGAGAGGTATAAAGGAAAATGCAACTGTCATGTGATGTTTCAGGCTGGAAAAAAAAAGTTGTAAAGTGAGGTTTCTTAGCCCAGGAATGTACAATAAATGTCAGTGCACCATCACATGAGTCAGAAGCACAGAGTTTTAAGGTTGGAATGGATTAAAGATAATTAGTAACCTAGTAAATGCTTTTTCTTTTGGTCACAAAATATTAAAACATCAATTTTCTTGGCTCATTTAAACCACTATGATAGCCTGACTACACTGCTGTTTTAGATATCTCAGTTATCTATTTTCTTGACTGTTTGTCCTTTGTTAAGATATGGCGGTGCAGACAAAAAAACATGCGGATTAAGCTGGAAAATGGTATTTATTAAAGATCTGCCTCATGTTATGAAATGAGGACTGAAGAACATTTGTGCCTAGTATATGTTTTATGTGCTTTAATCATTGGATTCAGCCAGTGTATTATGCTTTAGTGATTAAGCATAGGGTGTAGCATTATCGAGAGTTGTGGAGTTTTTATTTTTTATTTTAAGTGACCAGTTGCGCAAAATCATCCCTTTGTTATAAATAGTGGCATATAAGGCTAATCTGCTGCATGATGTTAAAAAAAAAAAAAAAAAAGAGCAAGGATATTGTCAAATAATTTTTTCAACCACTCACGGTGATGGGCAGAGGACATTACGTGTTTGCCTACCTAAGAGGAGAAACAGACTTCTAGCACACTACTGAATGGGATAATCAGAGATTGTGAATTGGGTTCACTCTATGAAGACTTAAACATTCGGTATTCTCCATATTCCTGCGTGTACCCTCTACAACACCACCACATCTAAGAGATAAAACTGTTGGGTACTGACATAAAAGTAAAAATTTGCATTATAAAAGCCATAGTTTTTCCTCAAAAAGCATCACTATTTAGTCTATTTCTGGTATGATGTAACAATTAATTCTGCAGGTGTTTCTGTTTTGGTGTCCACCTCTTGTATGTACTCTACCCTTGCCTAACCCCACTGCATGCATTTTAGCAGCCCCACAAGTAAACAAGCTTTCATGGAAACTCTTGTTGTTCATAACAAGCATAAAAACTGAACACAGTGCTGGAAATTGGATAAATCAATTAAACAGTGTTCTTTGTCACAAAGTCAGAAGGGGGCATTTTAAGAAAAAGAAAAAAATGTTCATTGCAATTGAAATTTAACAGTAAGCATTTGCTTTTCTTGTTTTGTTTTCACCCTGTGAGGGATGACAACTGTAAAAGCAGAATGGTCTCTTTTTCTTCCATTGCTCCCAAATCATGGAGATGCACAACAGCTTTCTATGAAGAATGGTTATACAATATGTGTATGCATATGCCTATGCATGTGTGTTGTGTGTCTCGGCGTGTGCTGTCTACAATTTGGGCACGCACATCGTCCTGTCAGGGGTCTGTGCAGCTAATCTTTATGCACTCTGTGACCTCCTCACTGCAAACCCTGCTAAATATATTATTCCCCTGGGCCTTTCATTGCTGCTTGGTGTCAGAAATCAATATGTATGAGGCGCGTAGATGGGAATTTCTAATAGATCTCTGCGGCCCTGCGCTGCTCTTCAATATCTGCCTTGGACTATTAGTGCCGGCTCAGTGGCGGTGAAATAACCGAGATAATCTTTTAAGGTACCTTTCTTAAGGTGGAACGGCAACTCCTGCTCTGCATCTTCTCCTGGGTGCTAAAGATGGATTTATTGTTTAGTGGATGTCTCTGGTAAAGCAGCACACATGCTGTTTGAGATTTGAACGTCCTCATTTATGGAGTTTGCTTTAATCTATTTTAATTTAAACATAAGTGGTGGCTAAAAATCCACTGATTTTATTTGAGCTTTTACATTGTTTGTGTCATACAAGTACAAAACAACATAACAGAGATAATCTACACAAGTTATCTCATGAATTAATTTATATATGTTTTTTTTTTTTTTCCATCTAAATGCATTTTTGTTTGGACACATGTGGTTGCATGCATGGGTTTGTAGGCACATCATTGTGTCAGGAAAGATGTGCCTCACTGCTAATTGCCCATATTCCTAATGCGGGGATGATTTGCTGCAGCACTTTGCAGCAGCACAGGAACCTGACTCTAGTTTCTGTCTCTCTTCCCTCCACCACCTACACCACCCCCCCCTCTCCTAACACCACCACCAAATCACCACCACCCTCCCACCTCTTTCCCCACTACACTGAGGAGGAGAAGAAGAGACATCCGGCATATCGGCAGGCAGTTAGAGGATTGGCGGGAGAGGTGGAGGGAATGGAAGGGGTGGTGGTTGGCTCAGACAGCGTGTGGTCTCAAGGGAGGAAAAGAGGCTGAAATTATTCTACGGTCACAGGCTTTATCCCCCCCACACCCCCTCCCCACCACCTCTCCATCTCCTGCTGAGGACCTCAGTGTATAATCCTTGGCGCTCGCCTGGCTCGTATATCTGCCGTCCCTGAGACAAAGGTTATATCTCTCTCCTCCAGGACCACAGACTGCTAACTGAAGACCTCATACCTGCTTTTTTATCACCACATTATCAGGTTCTGAAATGAAGAATTAATTACACCACTGACATTATTTTTTCCCAAAGTATTTATCATGTATATTTGTTCAGTCTAGAGATAAATAGTGATGTGATGATGGATGATTATAAGACAAGGGTACCTGAATTTTACCAATGTGCTAGCTCACATTTATCTGCCTTTTTGGGTCCTTTTTTGTTAACATGGTGATGCATGTAATTCTAGTCTTTCCAAAATCGTTTTCATCTCTTCCCTCTATGAACGTACAGCATCACAAGCCCACAAGCTGACTGTGAGTGCCACTAAAATGAGAATAATTACAAGACTCTTATTCCCTGTCTGCTGCTCCAGTCTCTTCTTGGCTCAGTCATTGCCTAATCCCGGTGCAACCACCTGATACCAATTGTATAGCTGGAATTATTAAGAGATACTTGGGTGTAATGCAATTTTGTCTACTGTGTAAGTTAGAGGTGTTTGGATGTGTTTCAGTAAACTTTGTTAACAGTCTGGTATTAACACCTGAATGCCCTGGAGTTTTGAAAGCTCAGTAAATGTCTCAAATTAGGAGAAAAAATAAAATAAAGTAATGGAAGATGTGAAGAGTGAGAGTCAAACCAGTTGGAGAGGATGAGGCAGAGCAGGGTTACAAATAAAAATAAAAAAGGGCAAAAGAAAAGGGACAGCAAAGTGAAGACTGTCATAAGGAATATTTTGATGTAAAGCTCCAGTTTAAGGGATCCAGAGATGCAACATGTCGAAATTTGGGAACCCAAATAAGCAATATGGTCATGATTCCTTTCCTTTGCATGTACATGTACTCTTAAATACTCATCCCGTATGCCACTTACCTCACTAATGATCTCACTCTGGTACTGGTACAGAGAGATGCACTATTTATGTACTTCCACTGGGGGCACTGCACCAGAGAGATGGCAGCCTTTTTCAGAGCAGTGAGGGGAAAAAAAGAGGACTGATTATGGAAGTTTATGATGATGAGTGTGTGTGTATTGTCAACATTGTGTTTACAGAGCTGATGTAGTGACATATAATCCTAAATTGTAAACCAGTGTGGACGGATGCCATAATGTGGTTTTTATTTATTAATTTACTATAAGCAACACGGACCACATCCTGTGGCTGTTAGCACTCTGCCCATCAGATAGCAGCCCCTTGTTTATGACAATGAGAGGACAACAGAAAAGCTATATAGTACAAAATGCTTTTTTAACTCTCACACGCACCTCTGAAATCATGCATAAACTACTATAATCACTTGCACATTCACATAAAATCAACTCCTATATACACACATGAGCCACATATTGCATACTTACTAGTGAAAATTCATCAAGAAACTGAGGACGAGTTACAGGTGCCAGAGTCTACGTCAGGCAACCTTAGCATTTCCATTAGTTGTGATGGAATAATATTGTTAAAAGCCAAACAAAGTCTAAGAAGAGTACTCTGGAATTGGTGTCCGTCTTTTCCAGGTGAGACAGGATGAGGTGGAGCGTGGTGTAGATGACGTTATAGGTGGAGTGGTTAGTTCTGTATGCAAACTGGAGAGGGTCTAAGTTGGCAGGAAGATATTTTAAAGTCTTTTAAGTGCTGCATGGCGAGCCACTTAAGGCAATTCATCAACAGAGATGTAAGGGCCACAGGGCAGAAGTCAGTTTAGATTACTTGAGTTGGACTTCTTTGGCATCGGGACTATGGTGGCACTCTTGAGACACTTAAGCACCACTGAGAGAAATGTTGAAGATGTCTGTCATAGCAGCCATTTATTTCTCTGCAGTTTCTCAGAACCCAGCCAGGGATGTTGTCAGGCCCTGTAGACTGTAGGACAATGCTGGCCAGAGCATTTTCACTTTAGCTGTTAAACGCTGGATGAACTGGTCGCTGGGTTTGGGTGTGGCTTTGAGTGCCAGATGGGGCTTGCTGTCCTAAAAGTGCATAAAGAAGATGTTGAGCTGGTCCTGCATGGAGGGGTTGTTGAGGCACATTGGTGAGGGGGGAAGGTCTATAATCCATTCGAGTGCGGAAGCTCCGCCACAGCTGACAGGAGTCTTTTGTGTCAGTGAAGTGGCCGGGGAGTCTCTGTCCATACTGCCCTCTTGATGCCACTTGCCAGGTTTTTTTCTGGCCAACTTATGATCTGTAGCATTACCCGACCTGAAAGCAGCATTTCTGACTCTCAGCAGGACATGTAGTTCACCAGTTATCCAGGGTTTCTGTTTGGCATGGCATTTGATAGTCTTTACCACAGTCAAATCACCTCCTCCATGCTTGGCCTCTTTCTCCACCTCTTATAACGCCTCTTGCCACCATTGTGTGCTGCTGTGTCTCCACGTTGTTGATTGCAAATGGCCTATTGGCAAACTGGGTCAAAACAATCAATGCCAGTGGCTGATATTTTTATGGTGGGTCCTGGTTGTGCTGCAATGACTTCATCCTGAAAATAATAAAACTGAATTAAATTTAATTTAGTTGTGGGAAAAAAATGTTGGACTGATTAAGCATGGAAAATTCATTGAGTTGCCTGTGGCTTGGCAGGCTAAAAAGTATGTTGAAACAGTTATTCTTTTTCCACATAACTAATCTTTTTAAGTGAAAGCCTAAAACAAAGGATTTTGTTCCAAGTCAAAGATAGTGTGATATAGGGCTAAAAAGGCTGTCTTTTACTGTTTTCTTCATGCATGTTTTATTATTTCACTGGGATTAAAAATGACAAAAACAACTGTTGTCAGCAATCATCCAAATAATTTTATTTAACATTGGTAGTGATATAAGCTAATACTAAATATATCAGTTTGTGCATCCGCACTGATCAAATGGGTGCTGCTCTGTATCTGCAGCCAATTAAAAAGAAGACCACCCATCATTTGATCTAACATTCATACACCGACCCTTCTCACCACAGTTAAATGACTCAATAAAGTGTATGTGACCTCCTGATTATCAGTTTTTGTATTTCTGTCAGATGCAGAAAAACCCAAGCACTAAAACATGTCTCAATAAGGTATGATAATCACAATCTGATCAACAGTCTATCTTGAGGTTCACATAAAATTTGCTTATTAATCCACCATATTCCTAACTGGTTAAATCATACTGTTGGCAGACATCAAGCCCTGCATCAGTCTGAATCAGGTGTGTTGCAGCAGGGAAATTTCTAAAGGCCCATTTATGCTTTTATGCATTAATTATCAAAGTTATGCAGATGATACACAACTTTATGAGTCTCTGTCACCAGATGACTGCAGGCCAACAGATTTACTGCGTCAGTGTCTAGAGCAAATAAACACCTGGTTGAGGGAGAATTTTCTACAATTAAATAAAAACAAAACTGAAATTATTCTGTTTGGTAGCAAAGAGAAGAGGGTTACCATTGGTAAACACCTGGAGACTCGAGCTCTTAAAATCACCGACCAAGTTCGTAACCTTGGAGTGTTGATAGACTCAGACCTGACTTTCAGCAGCCACATCAAAGCTGTCACTAAGAAGCTTTTTACCAGCTCAGAAACATCAACAGAATTAAAAGTTTAGTCTCCCAGAAAGACTAAGAGAAACTCATCCATGCTTTCATCTCCAGTAGGATGGATTATTGAAATGGTCTTTTTATAGGATTTCCTAAAAAGAGCATTGAACATCTGCAGCTCATCCAAAACACAGATGCAGTTTTAAAATCTTTACACTGGCTTCCAGTCAGTCACAGAATAGATTTTAAAATCCTTCTGGTCGTTGACAAATCCCAGAACTGTTTAGACCCAGAATACATCTGTGATATGTTCAGAGAACATAAACCTAGCAGAGCTCTTAGATCCAAAGACTCTGGTCAACTAGTCAAGACCAGAGTACAGACTAAACATGGAGAAGCAGCATTTAGCTGTTATGCTGCAAATAATTGGACGAAACGGTCAGTGGAGATTAAACTTTCACCAAATATAGATACATTTAAATCCGGGTCAAACATTTTTCTCATGCACCTATGCATGAAATCTGCACCGTAACTTTTTAACTTATCTTGCTTTAATTCATTTTAATGTAATTTATGATTTTATTGTAATTTTTTGCTATTTGTTGCTGCCTTGTGCTACTTTTTAATGCTTTCTTTGCACCATCTGTAATGCTTTCAATGTTTTATGTAAAGCACTTTGAATTGCCTTGTACATGAAATGTGGTATACAGATAAATTTGCCTTGCCTTGCTATAAAGTTACTTATAACCGCCCAACATGCCCTAAACACACGCATACAGACTTTATTGAAAAGCTTGCACAATTTCTACAGTTGTTGTCATCTTTTTCATTCTTCTTCTGCTGTTCTGTTACCTTACTGATCCTCTTTCTCTTCTCTGGTTTGTTTCTTTTGTTGGTCGCAAGACAGTAATTCCACTCAGCACTGCCCCTTTGATTTCCAGTGGTATTGCTTTGTCTTCTGCTTCAAGCGAGGAATAGCTAAGGTCCCTAAAAATGGACCAAATTACATGCATAACCAATGCAGAAGATGGACGAAACTGTCCATCTGTCTGCATATCTATTTTCTACATCGAGTGTAACTGGGTGTCAAAACCTGCAGGACACCATTCCTCAAGGACCAAGATTGAGGATCCCTGGTCTATAGCTTGGCATAATTTTTACTGGTCCTGAGCAACTGCTTGGTGGCAATCTGTAAGTCATCATTTAATCAGTTCAGAAGTTACAACTCTGCTGCCCTGTAACTCAGAACTTGAACTATCCAGCTCTACCCTCAATTGTTTGTTTTTATATAAAAATTAAACTGTAAACACATGTCTTGTGTCCTGTTTTTGAATTCAGCAAATCCTTGGTTGAAGTTTGTGTCAGATGGACAGTACCAAATTAGCAGTCAAACACTTGGACACAATTACCCATTATATTTAAAGGGAAAATGTGTCCAAACGTTTGATAAAGTGTAAATCCCTCAGGTCCTGATTTAGAGCAACCCATGCTACAGTCAACCATCCAGGTACTTTTTAAAAGTTTCCAGTTGTGACAACTAAGCCCGCTGTCAAAACATGTGGACCTAAAAGCAGATGAGTGATTGATCCCAAAAAAGAGCAGGTCATCTTTCATTTAGTTTGCTAATGAATTTTGATTAACATTTTCAGAACAAACATTTCCACTGAATTTCAAACATTTAGCACATCTCATCCCATATTTAGCTTTTTGGATGCACAATTTTGTCCTTAGTGCCCGGGGAGTATATATGTGGTTTGTGCGTGTGGGCTGTGTGGTTGGTGGTTTTCAGTAGGAAGTGGTATAGGAAAATATTAGAGGGAATTGTCATCTATAAGGCAGGCATCACAGCAGGCATACATTCCTCTAATTACGCGAGGCCTCCCACAACCATTAGGAGCTGTCAGTAACATGAAGGAACCAACCAGCTGGTAAAGAACAGAAATCCATTGCAGTCCACCAGTGACTGCATATATGCAAGCTGTGCAAGCCTCTGCATGTGGCTTCCGATTTTCATGTAAACCTTTTTTTTTCTCAGTTGTTTGTTTAATGCAATATGCTGAGCAGTGGGAGAATTCCAGCCAATCAAAACATATTTGTCTTGAGCAATGCTGCCAGATAGTGACTATGAAATATAGAACCTGTCATGAATAAATACAACTCAGTTTCTCAGGTCTGTATATTCAGTCCTGCTAAAAGATAGATTTTTCATCCAGATGATTAAATTCAAATCATCCAGTGCATTGTGTTATTAAGCTATGATACTAACGTAATTGCAGATAGGTCCAGATTATCTTTTTGTTAATTGTGGTAAACATGGAGTTAATCAACTAGGTTTCGCAAAGGCACATGTTGATTTATAAAAATAATATTGGTGGCTCTCTATTCATCTCAAATAATAATGAACTCAAGTAATAAAACAACTGCAGCATTTCATGAAAAAAGCTAAAAAGAACAAATCTACCGGTCAGGAAGGAGATCACATCCACCCACGATTTAGTATCATATGTTATATTGGGTGTGAAAGTAAATATAGTTTCATGGCATTCCTAAATGAATAAGTTGTAAAAGTAGTCTTATTCTTAAAATAATCTTGTTTCTGTTTGTTTCAAAATTTTTCTATAGCCTAATATGTGCTCAAAATAAGCTGTAATGTCTCGTTAAGAAACTTAGATTTTCTAAAAAATAAGATGAATCTTCTGATGCTTCACATGATTTATTTTTTCAACAAAACAATTTATTTTGATGCTTTTTTTTTAACTGTTTTAAAATCATTTTCTATTAAGGTCAATGATTATTCCTGCATTCCTTTATATCATCCATTTCTTTATTATCTAACCATAGATTACCGCTGTTAGATCTTATGGCAGAAACAAGCAACCATACCTATCTAAAGAAATGCAGAAAAAGTGCTTGAGAGACCCCCTTCCAAATTCATGACCCAATTTTAAGGTTCAGTCTTGACCCAAGTGATATACCCATTTTTTAAATAGATACAGCAAACTAAATACAACCTCGCCTTGTCATTCTTTAACGAACGAGAACTAAGCTCAAATGCAGAACCAATTTGTGAACAACTAAATAATACTCATGAGTCACTATCTTATCAAACCATCTTTAGCAGCAATAACTTGAAGTAATTATTTTCTGTATATCATCATGAGTCTCTCACATCATTGTGGGGGTATATTAAACCAACTTGCAACATTGTTTCAGCTTAATGAGGTTTAAGGGGAATTCCTTCATGCACAATATCTAATTAATTACTTTAGCAAAGTAGCCATTAGGTTCTTCTTATCCTTGAAATATCAAATTGTTCCAAACAGCAGACAAGAGAAGCATTGTGGTAAACTAAAATATTCTAAATGTCTTTGTTCTATCCATGACTTGAAATGTTTGCATCTTGCACAATAGGTCACATAACATTTGTTCAAAACAACTAATAAGTATTAAACCATGTCCTTTTGACACCTCTGAATCTGATTATACATTTGGAAGTCTGCTCATATTATTCTTTTCAACCTCTGACCTTTTCTCACTCAGTAGGGGAGACCGGGGACTGTTATAACACTTGCAATCGGTCTTTGTCAGGTGACGTAATGCTCAGGATAGCTGCAGTGTATCATGGGTCGAATTGCCGTTTTGGTTGGTTACTTGTTGTAAACTCAATATTGTGAATCATCTTTGTCTGCGGCATTATCTTTGAAAAAATGGAACACTTGTGTGAAAGGCTGCCATACTAAGTTTCACAACTTTAATGGTAGAAAAGTTGGCCACAACGTTAGATTTTTTTGGTTTCCCACTTGAAAAAGAGGCTATAGTCAGCAGGTTGATGAAGTAACAAAGAGGCATTGGATGACCTAGGGTGAGATGGAAGGACATCACTTTCAACACCGTATCTCCTTTCATGCGTGTATGCTCTCGGCATTTTCATGAAGGCAAGTAGAAGACTTTTGTTGTTGCTGTTGCTTGTGTTTATTTAAGTAATGTTAATGAATATACGGTGGCCGACAAGTGCAAACTACATCAAGGTACTTATTTTATCTATTTATTTATTGCATTTGGCCTCAATCTTGCACAAAATTAGAAAAAGATCAGCTGTTTTAAGTTATTGACGTAAGCATAGTAAATTTTTGTAATGTAGTTTCTCTCCCTGTGCTCTGCTCAAACTTCCCACCAGTTCTGTTCTTCTCACCGTTGTCTGTCTCTTGGGTGAAAACGCACCGCGGGCCCTAGAAACAGAGCACTTCTGTTGTGTCAGTGAATTTGCAGCGTTTTCTTCTTGCAGTTGTTTTCGTTTATGCAGCGCTTTTCTTTATTTTACAGCGCTTTTGCACCTGTCGGCCACTCCATGAATATGCTTTTTTTTTGCTTTCTAAAGCCTCATATTCACATTGGCTAACCTCACTTGTAAACTACAGGCAAAGAGGGAGGGAAATAGAAATGAGTTAATCTGTTTGTGTTAGATCAGTATTATTATCATTATTATTTTTTTATTATTCATCTTATATCAAGACGTCACAGGGTGAATGATTTTAAATATACAGGTAACCAACAAGAATGCATAATAACACAAATGTGTATCAGTGCATGAGATTTTTTGTTTCTGTGCTCTGAGAGATCTGATGGGATTGTTAACTGGTCTGATAAAATGGTTAAGATTGTGAAAGCATCCAATGCTAACCCGCTTTTTAAATAAAAACAACAATGTGATTGCAGGTCAACCAACTTATGAAATGATGGAGGCTGTATCTTGGACACACATCTGTTACACCCATAAATGCTGCACACGCTGCAAGACGAAGTAGATGGGATCAGCTGAGAAAAGACACACTGCAAGCAGCAGAGATGAGGGTCCATCAGGATGCAGACAGTGGAGAGCTACAGACCAGAGAGGGGACACACAAAGCTGGAGAAGAAGGTGCTCAGCTAATCACAAAGGATGAGACACATGATGACGATGATGTATGTGTATAGTTAGACAGCTTTTCCATACTATTTGTGCAAACAAAAATGTGCACGTTTTTAATGTTTTTTTTTTTTTTTTCACATAACTTAAACCTGAATAATAAAGTACATCAATGGAATTTATGAAGTCTTCTTGACTCTTCGTTGCCAAACTCTTGAGCATATAAATAACTTGTTTCAGTTTGGATAATAAAAATTACTCTACATCACTAATTATATATATATATGTAAAAAAATAAATAAATAAATCTTGTGGAGATAAACGCTGAATAGAAAATTAGATTTTTAACCAAATGAGAATCTTGACAGTTTTACCTTTTCATTAAAGTAGTTTTGAAATTCTCAGTCAGAATAAACAGTAGCAGCACAACGGTAAACAGATAAAATTTCAATAAAAGAAAAGACAGAATATGCACATGCCACGTGATATAATAAAACCACTGAAGTTGTGGCATAATATCTTCAAGTAATGTAGTGAGAGAATTTCACATCTTTGCATGGCAGTTTCAGCACTGAAACAATATAACGTGCAATTGTGCTAAAAATAGATCCAAAAGTCTTCTTTAGGTGTTGCATGCTGTAGACCTCAGTGATGACCCAGGGCTTCAGTGGAGAGTCAGTCAGGTGCTGGGAGAGCAGGACCTGTAGACAACACACTGGCATAACAGGATTTAATTTTCAGTGGACAGACTTCTAAAACAGCAGAAATTAGGAGTATACCCGCACCACCAAATCAATCTGGACACCTATGTATTTGTGCTTCCTGAAAGGGAATCAGCTTTGTGTCTGAAAATCTGGACAATCAGTTTGCATTCTTTTGCTTTTTAAACTGCTAAGAACAAAAAGTGCATAAGAAACGAAGCTGAACACAAACAGTTCTCTGTGGATTTCCAGCACGGTGCAACAGCAAGTATCAGACATGCACCCTACGTCACACTGTGTTGTCTACCAGCCCATCGCAGCTGTTGTGGTGAAAGCCTATACACACACACGTACATGCACACACACACGCGCGCACGCACACACACACGCACACACACACACACAATACACGATACACACATGCACTCTTCTCTTTCTTTGCTTGTCCCTTGTGCCTTCCCCTTTAAAGAGACGCACGGGTGGCTGCGCTCCACTTGACATGTGGGCCTGTATTCTCACCTTAGAGACGGAGGATGGGCATGGTTGCACGCTTTGATGGCTTAATTATCGCTGTGGAAACAGGAGTGGTTAGAAGGAGAGGGAGAGAGGGAGAGCGAGAGAGGGTTATGTGCAAGTGTTAGCAACACTGATAAGCTAGTGAGGATCGTTAGTGTAAGGCTGGAATGGTACTGAGGTCCCATAAGGCATCTTTAATCTATGCTTCTGCGAGAGGAATTTTAATGCTTATTTTTCCTCACTGAATAATAACAGCTGAGATATTTAATTGATTTTTGACACTTCTTGGTGCTGTACCAAACATATAAAGATGTCTGCACTGTTGCTCTTAAATGCAGATTTATTTTACTAACCGGCTGCATTTATGTCAACTTATATATTCCCTAATAATCAAAATAATGCAGGATCTAAATAAAAAGACCTCATACAACCACTCATTCAGAACAGACTAGCCTATTATGACCCAGTCAGGCTGAAATTTTATATTAACAGGGGTGATTCAAATCTTAAACAAATATAACCCGTTCTTTCTCTCTAACTGGAACATGTGTGATTTTGTGCTGTTTTGCTAACAGAGAGTAACAACAACAAAAAATGGAATGAAAAACTTCTACCACCACTCCATTGTTGTGCATTACTTCATTAATGCCTGTCATGTCATTGAAAAATATTACTTCAATTTATTGTTCTCACTAGTCCTTGTGTCTGCGCTGACTCCTGGTGTTTAGATGAGGAGTGGTCACCAAAGATTTCAATATTGCAAATAATGATCTAAAAGCTCAGAGTGGATCCTGCCTGGTCGTGTTCATCAACTATATATATACATATATATGTATATATATATGTATATATATATAATTTGATTATTTACATATTAAATCAATGCTCTAGCAAAGATATACTTATAAATTCCAGCATTAAGGCACAGACCAAAACAGCAGAAATTGGCACACGTTATGTTTAATCTCGTCTGGGGCTTTTAAATCATTGCAGACCTCTTTAATTAGCATCACATGGTTTGTTTTCAGTCAGGGTCAAGCCCCAAGACGCCTTCTCTGATATGACTTTTTTATACAGCCTACATTTAATATATAGAGAAGGCTTAAGAAATAAACACAGATATTATGAATGCATCATTAAATATTGATCATGACCACTTCGGTAAAGATTTTCTAATGTTTTGTCATATGCATGGTTTTAAATGAGCAGTAAAGACTTGATTCAAAAGGTTATATGTATATAGTGGATACACAATTAGAAAGCAAGGCAGATTTAGTACATTATTATTCACTCTCATGTCCAGAATAGTTTTGTTTGGCACTTTTTCACCCACAGGGTGAGCTATTTTTTGCTGTATAGAATACTATTGCTAAGGGTTTCTATGACATCTTATTTTGTTCTCACACAAATTAGGGTATCTAAAAAATATTTTCAGGAGTTTACCAGTATGACCATACATGCCCAGCTTTGAAAGTAAATACTGACATGGTACTTGACATTCAATGTGGAATAAATTAGATTTTATTGTGATTAAATAGTGTCCCTGCAGTCATTTATTTTAGTAATTAATTTTCTCTCATTTAGTTCTCGTTATTTAAAAATGCCATTACACTTTATTATAAACTTAGATTTGCAGACTTTAAAATGTTAGCAAACACACATTTAGGTGAAAAAAATCTTATTCTCACCCAACTTTTTACACAAGAAAGGCCTACAGTGTGTAACTGTGTAGCCTCTAGAGTCCAGTGGTAAACCATGATCATGATAAAATCTCAGGTGTCTTAAATCATTGGCAGCACCCTAATTTCAGCCAAGGATATGGACCATTTATCGTGGGGAAAAAAAGAACTGCATGCTTTAAGCACAGCTGTCTCAGGTTGGGGGTTGGTGGGGTTGTGAGGTTGAGCTCAGTTTAATTGAAGATTATCTGCTTAATTACTCAAGCACAGCCGGCGTTAAACAGCCATGGATTAAGGAAACGTCAGTGAGGCAGACCTTGGGGTCCGGTGCTGTGCTCAATTAGCAGGAGGCCCCAGATATGGCTCTTTCCTCCTCACCCATCACTGCACTGGAACTGAAGCTGCATGCAAAGAGACCGACCATGAAGATAATAGCGCAAACGGAAAGACTATGAGCATAGAAAGTCAAAGTGTGGGTGCCACTTCCTGGAAACCCACTCTTCATTCCTTATAAACTCATCTGTTACTTTGCCAAAATATATAAAGTGATTGTGACTTCTTCAACATTGTGTAGTTAGTGAGGTGATGAGATGGTGGCATCATTTAAATATTTTCAAAAAGGTCATAGATTGATTCTTAATGGCCCATTTATGCTCCCTTATGTCTGTAAATAGTGACGTTTGTTTCAAACGTTGACATACATCGCTGTCCTCATACTTCCATGCGTCTTTTGAGTTGCCATGGTTGTTAAGTCAATTAATCCACTAGTGGGTAGTGCTGAGTTCAGAGTTCACTCCTGTGAGCTGATGTCAGTTTCAGAGACCGTTTAGCAGTGGTAATGCACTGGTATAAAGCTGTTTTGAACTGCCCAACACGCTCTAAATACTTGCATATCCTTTCTTCAAAATTCCTTTCTTCGTGCAATTTCTACAGTTGTTGCCCTTGTCTTCATTTTTTCTTCTACTTTTTTATTTCCTTCTTGATCCCTTTCTTCTTCTCTGGTTTGTTTCTTTTCCTGGTCATGTCAGCTGTTCTGCTCAGCACTGCCCCCGTGATTACTGGTGGTAATGCTCCGTCTGCTGCGTCACGTGACGGGTAGCTAAGCTCGCTGAAAACCTGATCAGCTCCCTGATCAGATTATGCACGTAACTATCGTAGAAGATAGATGAAACTGTCTGTCCATCTGCATATCCGTCTTCTGCATCAAGCATAAATGCTTCTTAAGTTAGAATGTTTTTCTTCTTCCTTTGTTTTCAGTGTTTCGTTAATGAAGTTTACACTTACCATTTAGTTTTGAATAAGCAAGGAGTTTCCCTTCTTAGTTTCAGCCTTTGTTTGGTTAGGTTTTGACACTAAAACTACCTGGTTAAGTTTGGCAATTTTGGTAAGTTTATATTATTAAATAATACTGAAGTGCATGCTGTATCTTTACTGTACAACATTTTTTTTTCCAGTTAGATGAGACAGGTGAGCCCCAAATGAAGTGATACCAGTAAGCAAGTTTAAGTACGCAACTCGAGCAGCTGTTCTTCGTCCCATGCGATCGGCTTCAAATGTTTCATGCTACACATATCAAATATACCCACTCAGTTTGGGTGGTCTATTTAAGCTGCACCCTTCCTCCCTTGCTCTTTGCCTCATGCTTGCTACTACTAATGCTGCTGCTACAGCACTGCATGCTTAACACTACACACTGATTACTTTTGTTTTGAGCCCCTTCGCCACCACAGCATCCACCTGTAGGCTCCAGGCAAAAGAGAAAATATTGTTCAAAACACACACACACACACACACACACACACACACACACACACACACACACACACACACACACACACACACATATATATATATGTATATATATATATATATATACATATATATATGCAAGGATTGATGGATTATGAGCCTAGCTGCCAAACTACAATTACTCTTAATATCTTAATACAGCTTTGATTCATCAACTGACAGAAATATTTGTGCCAGACCATCTAAGGGTGAATGATTCTACATGTGATGAGTTTAACATGTGAACCAAACCAGGGAGGTGACCGTGTGGTGCATGACACCTTTCAGGAGTTAGAAATTCAAACAAATTTTCCTTCTGAAAACTTGCACCAGCATTACTGTAAAGGGTAAAGTAGATGGATTAAAAAATGTTGAAAACATTAAAATTCTTAATGTCAAACATTGATACCCGAAAAACAATTTTTCAACTTTATTGCCTAATTTAAAACACTGTATAGAAAAGTAATCAAAAAGTAACCAAATGTAATAATAGTCTTTTGATTGGAACATTTTCCCAGGTAATAATAAATAAGATGACTATAAAAATAACAAAAAAATAAACATTCTTTTGCAGGATAAATCGTGGTTTTCATATTTGCAGAGAACACAAGAGATCTGGCTTAACCTTAGCTACAGTATGTGTTTTATTGACATTGTTCATTCTTTCTCAGCTTCTGACCCAGATCAAATTTAAAGACAGGTGTCAAAAACGGACTGTCGTCTTCTCTGCTGGCCAAGCATATGTCTTTGCTTCTGGGTTGCTTATACAGTGGACCTTGATGTTTGAAGGTTGGGCTTAAAATAAAATAAAAAAATCTTTCCCATCATGTATGCCTTCTGCCTATTAGGTTTATTAAAGCTACAGTGCTATGTTAATGTGTGTGTGCATGTCTTTCATGTGAAGGTTCTTTTGTCTGCCTGACCCCCTGCGTTGCATTTAAGTAGCAGGTCATAGTCCTTCTATACTCCCCCCCTCGCACTTGGCCTTTCTCTTCATGTCTTTCACCTCTCCATCATACTTAAACAATTCCTTTTATTCCCATCATCATTCTCTGTTTTTCACTTTGTGCCCCTCTGATTTTGGAGATGTTTGAGGAACCTTCAGCAACAGGTACTGCTCAGGGAAGAGTTGCAGATATACAACCCATGGCTGCTCAGCAAGGCAAACAAATGATAATTAAGCATGTTAGAAAGTTAGCTTCTTGCAATATTAGAGTGCATAGTGACTAGCCAAAAGCCAGGACTGAAACAGTAACATTTAAGGCCAATTCATGGTTAAAGCAGAAGACGGATATGCAGACGGACAGGTTCGTCCGTCTCGTTTGTCGGTTACGTGCAAAATTTGATCTGTTTTTAGCTTAGTTATCTGTTGCTTGACGCGGAAGATGGGGCAACACCACTGGATATCGCGGGGACAATTCCTTCAACCTCAATCAGCCTCAAGTTGAAGGTGGTAACACAGACCTCCTGTGTGGATTCTACACTATCTCACAAAATTGCCCCATTTTGTAAGAGCCCAGGACTGTGTGTCTGACCTGCTGACCTTCAGTATAGGTGTCCCCCAGGGGACGGTCTTGATGTTTCTCTTCACCCTCTACACTGCAGACTTGAAACACAACACAGACAGCTGAGTTTTGCAGATGTTCTCGATGACTCTGCAATTGTTGGACTGATAACTGAGGATGACGATGTGGAGTACAGAGGACTGATGCAGAACTTTCTGGACTGGTGTCAGCAAAACCACCTCCTGATCAATGCAGGGAAAACCAAGGAGATGGTGGTGGATTGTCGTGGACATTGGTCTGCTGTCCCCTCACCGGTGAACATCCAGGGATGTTGAGAGAGTGGACTCTTATACAACTTTTTTAAGTACCTGGGTGTTCACCTAAATGATAAATTGGACTGGACTCAAAACAGGAAGGGTACAGGAAGGGTCAGAGCAGGCTTTATCTTCTGAGGAGATGGCGGTCTTTTAGAGTGAAGGGGGCATTACTGAGGACCTTCTATGACTCTGTGGTGGCATCAGCCATCCTGTACAGTATGGTCTGCTGGAGCAGCAGCATTACAGAGAGAGAGAGGAAGATGCTTGGCAAAGTCATCAGGATATGCTGCTCTGTCCTGGGCTGTTCTCTGGACTTATTACTCTTATTGTTGATTTACTGCTTATTTGAATGAAACTTTATTATCACTGCATGGTGTACAATGAAAATTAGTTTGAGCAATGTGTTTACAGCTTATAGACACACAAACACGTGATACAGTTTAACAATGTTTTACTAAAATATTTATAAGAATTAAAATTAGATAAAAAAAAACATGACAATATGGCAAGATTCAATGAAATCAAGACATGACACAGCAGTTATGCAGATTGTTATTGCAATGTCGTGGACTTTTGCTATCTCCAGTAGTATGTCCACCGCTCTAGGGAAGAAGCTGTTATGCAATCTTTTTGTACAAGTTTTGGGAGTTCTGAGTCTGCCCGAGGGAAGTGTGGCAAAGAGAAAATTTCCAGGGTGTGTGGTGTCTCGCAGGATGCTTGTGGCTCTTGTGAGGAGCAGGAGATTCTCATCATGTATGTGCAGCTTGCAAATCTACAGCAAGTGTGATGCTATCATATCAGCATGAACCAAAATCTCAGAGAAATGTTTCTAACACCTTGTTGAATCTTTGCCATGAAGACATTATGAGACAGTTCTCAAGGTAAAAAGGTGGTCCAACCTGGTACAAGCATGGTGTACTTATTAAATGTATTCATATAAAATTGTTTTTTTTTTTTTTTACAGAATTTACATTGAAATTGTAAGCATTTATTGACATTTTCTTTTACAGGTGATCAGTTACAGAAAATCTGTGTCTCTTCCTAAATGATGGTTTACATATTTCTCTGGAGAGAAGAGAAAAACAGAAGTGAAAGTGGAAGAAGCTTACTCTATTCATTAATACTCCCACACCTCTTTTTAATACAGTGACACCTCAGCCCAGAGGACAGATTAAGCTGCCACGCCTTTCCTGCTTCTTACGCACAATATTTGGATTTGGTGAGATTTATTAAATCCGATCCCCATGAAAGTTTTCTATTTCACCTTCTCTTGCTCTTTTAGTTATTTACCTCCAAACACTTTTGCACTGACAGTCAGTTAAAGCCTGCAAAATCTATATTAATTAGGAATAAATATAAAATAACCTTCTATATCTCTTGAAATATCCATGCCCATCATTGATAAAAACAAACTTGCTATTATCTTAATTAAAACTGTTCCCCATGTATTGTCTCATTTAGACAAATTTGAAGGAATGCTAACAAACATTAACACTAACATTAGCACGAACAAAATTGTTTGTTTTCCCTCCAAGATAAAAACAAGGTAATAACTTCCACTATGAAGAAGAAGTTCTTAAAAACAGCCACTAATCTTATTTTCCTGGAATTTGTCTTAGAAGTTGGGATTTGTTGATTTATTAAATTTATTAGCACTTTTAAATGTGTTACAGAAGACAGCCAGAAGATGTATTACCCTTTTTGCTGGTCATCACTGTTCATCAAATTCACTTGGAAACAAAATCAATATGTGATGTTTAATTTTGATACTAAGGTGACATTTCCAGATCATAACTGATTTGGCTATGTATATATGTAGAATGTGGGGTCAAGGGCCAGATTTTGGTGTCTACTTTCATCATCCTGTGTGTAGCAAAATAGGTTATAATTAGCCAACAACTGGACTTAACTTTAATCTTTCAATGTTGACTATTATTTGACAATAATTTAACTTTATTTATTTATTTATTTAATTTATTTATTTTTAGCTTTTCTTCCTTTTTTTGTATTTGCGTTTCTCCCTGCATATTTGCTCTGTCTGATATATTGTGGATACTGCTGAAAAAACAGCTGTGCAGTTTTTTCTGGTATATAAACACCGGAAGGGAACATGCTAAATCTGAGGTGGCTGAGAACATGCTGTAATTAACATCTCTCTTCACAATGCAAACATTAAACTTTATGATGCAAATCTGTGCACACCTGTAATTTTTTCTTTTTTCTTTTTGGGTACTGCATCCACTTGTATGGGCTGCAGTCATCATTTAGCTCTTAAAAAAAGTCAGCTATGTCAACCTTCCGTCAGATTATCTTGATTCCTAATCTAATGGTAAGTATTTCAATCAGTCTTTGTGCTGTCTTTGAGTCCCCATCTCTGGCCTTCACATACACTTAAATTACTTAAGTCAAGAGCAAACATCAGGCTACTATTCATATTGGAAATATAGTCACTCATTCATTAATATACTATATATAAATCGAATGGTTTCTAATTATTAATCTAATTCATGTATTTGTTTTATGTTACATTTTAATAATATAATGGAACATGCAGATTTATATTGGTAGCTTTGAAATAAAACCATTGGTGTAAAATGCACATTTGCCTTGAAACACATTTGCCATAAATATAGAGAGAACAGCATAACATGATAATACAATATCAAAGTTTCTACTTTAAATTCAACAACTTTGTCTCATTTTAATTTGAGAAAATGAGACAAATGTCTGCAAAAGTCATTGACAACAGTGCCGTGTTTTGTTTTGTGTTTACGAGTGCTGTATGTTGATCTCCATGCATGTTTGCTACACTTATATCATCTGCACACAATCCTTAACATGTCTCAATTTGAGATTGAATCTATTGCCTTTCTACCAGTTTTGTTTTTGTTGGCATGTTTTCCACTAAGTCTCTGACATTGTTAGCAAAGTAGTCATAAAAACTCCATCAATCATGCTATTTTGATTTGTCTCACTCACTGACTGTCACCCATGTTTATGAGGAAAGAAGAGAAATGGGGGAAATAGGGTTGTTATGGATCATGCTACAGGAGGACAAAATATGCAATTTACTTGAAAAATCATATTGAAGAGTGACAATAGACATTTGAAGATCAAGCTTGAACAAGCAACCACGTGTTAGAAACAATACAATAAACACAAAAACACAACTTATACCTGTTAATAGTTTGACTATTAACTATTTCTGTCGAGAAAAAAAAAAACCTGCTAAGTCTTGAAATTTGCATACACACAGCATGTAAAACTGAACTTACAAACTGAATGCATTGACTTGCATAACTAACTTCTGGTAAAAAAAAAAAAATATGCAGTGAAAATTATGTTAGATAAGCCTAGAGGTAAAGTCATCCACCCCTTATATCTTTGCACCCATACTTGTTGCCAGACTAGAAATAGAGATGTACATGGAACAGGTGATACGCACCAGTTTTCTTTAAAGAAGATATTTTTTCCTTGTCACAGTAATATTTTAGTACATCAGATATAATTGCCAATCAAAGCAAATTAATTAAAATTAAATGAATATATTTATGATTTATAATGGTAATTTTCCAAAGAATAAAAACACATAGATAAATAATATTAGCCTGAATTGATAAGCTGTGTTTTGTCTTTTTTCAAATACAGTGGGGTAAACTGAAACAGGTTGGAGGTACTGAAGGAGGAAGCAATAATTTCTATTTTACTGCAGCCAAGATGAGTGAAATGTTGACTCATCTTCAAACTGTAAAAAAAAAAAGTCTAGTTTGACATTTGACACACATCATGCAAATCTCCATTTGGAAAAGCAGTTTTTGATTAGTCCAACAAATTGTTTTGACATGCAAACATTTAAATATATTGAAATATAAACGTCATTTGGTTATTTTATGGTGTTCGAGTTAGGTTTAGGGAAAAAAATACGACAAATATGACATTTGACCAACAGCAAAAATTTGTCTAAGACATATTTTTAGTCTTTTGTCATATATGCATTAAGACTTTAAATTGATAGGAAACTTTGTAAAATTTGGTGTTATTTTTCATTTTACTTCAATTTGAACATTATTGTACTGAATTCTTCTTTAATTTTTCTCTTCTTTTTGTCTGTTTCTTTACAGTTTTTCATGCTTCTTCCTCTTTGTGATGAAAAACTGTTTGTTATAGATGTCCCTTAAAGTTTAGAGTTTCAAGCTAATGTTTAACTTAACAGGATTTGACCAAAACAAAGTTACTTTTTCTTTAAAGCTCAGTAATCGGTTGAATATACAGAGAACCTTGAAGTGCTTATAAACTCTGCTGATGCATTCTTTAGGCCATAAGAAATCATGTTCATTGTGAATATGGGCAGATAGTATTCTAGTTTCAGCTTGAACTAATAGATGCCTAGGTAATCTTGAAGTAATAAAAACAAATGTAGCATATATACCATATGTACTGGTCACATATGCAACAGATGCCCATGTGACAGTCACAGCTTACTGAATTTTAGACTAATGGGATCTTTAAAACGGATGTCCTTTGCACTTAGCATCCAAGGAAAATCCAGGCAGCTTTCCATATTGCAGAAAACACTGAATAAATTTAACATCTACCAGGAAGTGGTTGTAGCTGTTGCCACCAAATATGTTTTAGGTTAGAGAGCTGGGGTTGATTTTTGGAAAATGTAACAGCCATCCAGCAAAGCATCATCACCAAAGGCAATGCACTTGGCAGAAGCAAGCCTGTCTACATTGGCTGAATGTACATAATCATTCACCCAGCATGGGATAAGAGGAGAGGGATACCATGAATCCTGCTAAATACTGTATCCACATGTTATGGTGTGAAAACTTCTTAACAGTGCTGACAGGTTTGTAAGTTTCTGAACATGAAGGAAACATAAGTTTCAGCCAACCCATCTTTCTCTGATGTTGTTTCCAGCCGTGAGCAGCCGAGGCCTTAAATTCGTCAACAAATCAACACATTAAGGTTCCCAGTACATGATATGGGGATTATTCTGTTATCCATGGCTGCTGCTGAGAGAGCATGAAAGATAGCTAGAAAAACTGAGTGGAAGGAAAGGTACTTGGGTGGAAGTGCAGAGGGAGGCAAACGGGTGAAGATCTGGTTCAGCCTGAGTGCCTCACTCATGCAGCGGAAATGCTGAGGAGGTCAGTCACTAACCACCCCACCCCCCATCTCCACTCCCTCCATCTCTCTCTGTCATTCAAAGCACCTCTCCTGTTTCCTTCTTTCCTCTCCTCTTATCTGTGCCAGTATTTCCTTTCCAGCCAAGTGCCATTTTGACAAACAGATTTATTGGTTACGTCATATTTCTTCCCTGTTTTAATCAAATGCCGTAGTGGCGGGGCTGACTTGTGCTCAGATTAATATCGCCATTGATCAGATTGGATTGAGGTGTCCTCGCACCCCCTCCGCACACATTTCCTCGCTATTTCATTGCTGGGAAAAGGGCTTTGCACCCTCAGAATTCCAGTAATATGGCTCTCCCCTAAGGCAGCTGTGATTTAACTCACCCATGCGACGTTAAACATTTCTTTGTGTGCCTAATTTAAATTTTAAGCAGTGCTTAGATGCTGGCCGGTATGTTTCACATGTTTAAATACTTATTTTGTTATGAGTTTTGATGTTTTTTTTTAAATACACTCCTTAGGGTCCTTCAAATGTGCTGCTGTGGTGGTGTCTCAACTTGGCAGATTTATTGTCATTTGTGAAGTAAAGCCCTGTGATGTTGTGGCTGTGACATGCACACATTACAGTGAGAGTAGGAGGGAAAGGAGAGCAGGTGCAGCAGTGACAACGCTGCAAGAGGAAGTCATTTTAACAAACACACCATGGCGGCCAGGGCCGATGGCAGCTATCAGCTCTGCTCCTTCCCCTGCCAGTCGCCCCCCTTTTGCCGTACACACACACACAACCAAACACCTACACACACAAAACCATCACGCCACCACCAATGATTTCACTCACCCCCTACCCCCCCCCCACAGTTATCTCCCAGCCTGCCAGTCACGCAGCTGCAGTTCTCCACTCTCGCCTGCGTCGATCATGCATGACATGGAGGTCAGTAGCAAGCAGTGGTGACGCAAAGAGGCTCTGCGGAGCCCTCCTTCCATCACCCCCCTGGGGTGTGACCGGCCAGCAGCCTGCCGCACGCGTTGGGAAATTACCACCCATCTTTTGTTGCTAAGTGCATGGGTGAGTGATGAACAGAAGCGGCCTTTGGCAGATGCTAACTGCAGGGGTGTAGAAAGAGGAAGAGGGGTGTGGGTGGGGGGTAGTTGGAAGGAAAAATGTAAAGAGAGAGAAACAGAGTGCTGGGAGTGTAGCTGTAGCTGGTGGTGGAAGGATAGAGGGGTGGGATGGGGGGCGGCAGCGGTGGCGGCAGAGAAGCGTGGGGAGCCGCAGCCTTCTGATTAAGGGCGAAAGACTGCTGGCTGAGGTATTGGGGGCGGAGAAGGAGGAGGGAGAACAGAGAACAGAGTGAGGGACCGAGGGAGAGACAGGGAGAGGAGATAGAGGGAAAGAAAAAAAGGAGACAGAAGAAGAGGTGGGGGAGGGGCAGGAGGGACAATTTAACGAAGCTCAAAGGCTCTGCCATCTCTGAAAAAGAGAGAAAAAAGACAGACATTGAGGAGATCGGGACGAGCTCCGGCTGGTGTTAACAGCCTGTTAGTTCTTCCCTCGCTTTTCTTCCTCTCCTGCTCCATTGTGTTTGTGATTTGGTGTTTAAAAATGTGAGCTGAGATTACTGCAGGCCTTAAAAGGAAACTTTAAAGAAATGCTGCTGGGAGTCTGTGAATAAGCATTGCTGTAGAGGTTAAACTTTTTTTTACAATCACAATGCAGCCTAAAATATAGTTTTTTGTTAATTTATTTTAAAATTAAGTCTTAAAAAGTCTTTTTTTCTTGCAATAAAAAAAAAACAAAAAAAAAAAAACTAACAAACAAACAAAAAAAACCTGTATTCTTAGATTGTACTGCAATTTGTTTTAGATTTAGAAAATGGCTTAATGACATTTGTATAGCTGTAATATCTTTTCAGTATTTTCCACTGCAAAACAATTAAGAGTAAAATCCACAAGGCCAAAGCTAAATGTGAAATGTTGACCCTAAGACCAGGTTGAGATGTTGTAATAATCTAGGCTCAACCCCTTCTTTTCTTCCATTTTAACAAATTCATGCTGAACTTAGAACAAGAGCCATTTAACATTATTGAAGTGAGGATACGAAACCCATGAACACAGAATGAGAGAGAGAGAGAAAGTCAGAGAGCACCTGTGTCATTGTTATGCCTGTTGCCTGGTAACAACATTCTTCATGGTGCTGCAAATGGCAGCCATGGATGGAGCAAACATACTTTGTAGAAATTAAATAAAATTTCATAAAATATGCATTTTATTCATTCATACAAAAAACTTTTTAAAGACAAATTCAATTTTTCATGGAGGTTTTTGAAGGTTAGATTATTTGATTGGTTAAAATTTGTTTTGATTTTTGTTTATCTATCATCTCTGTGGATTTCACTGTAAACAGGTGTTAATAACTAGCTTAGGCTTACTTACAAAGTTTGCATCATGGTCACAGTATATTAGTTTGCTCTGGCATTTCAAGTGTTGGGTTCCACCTGTTTGTGAACACACATAGTTTTTATGTCTGTTATTGGCACTTATGTTAAGCAAAAAACAAATACACCTTATGGAAAGTGTTGACTTTAAATTAATTTTTTTTATATAAAGGAAGAAAGAAACATATGATCCTTGCAGAAACATACTTCAAACAATAAAAAAAAAAAAAAAAAATTAACACACCCTATAATTATCACACCACCATATGCTTCCAGTTTCAATCCTATCACCAGATTTAAACATTTTGATTTTTTTTTTAATAAACCCATCAGACATTTGAACTCAATAACTCAGAGTCAAATCAGAATAGTGTGAAGCATTTTGTGAAGCAGTGTTTTCAGAACCTGCATTTCACCTTAACCTCATAGTTTTGCCCAAGAATGATCAGTAATCAGAAACTGGAGCCTCTGTCTTATTTAAAACTCCGAAATCCAGGATCTGCTGTGAATTTTGAGACTGAAAGGTCTGTAGAAGTCTCCAAGGACTAAAGGTTGTGGGTTCTTGTGAATTAAACAACAAACAAAGGAAACTATCACCAAATTATTTAAAATAAATGATTCAGCTTACAATAAAATCATCTACAAGTAAAGTGGTGTAGACTTTAAGACTTTTAGTTTATGCAGAATTAATCTACATTGCATGTTCTTATTTATGAAACTTATGTATTTTCTGTTCCAACAGAACGTACATAAGTTTCATGGTCAGAGCTGAGGATACTTCTAATTTTATATTTATCTCAAATACCGGTTGAACTGTTAGTAAATATCTTTTCTGCTACACTTTATTAATCTATTTATTTTCTGTTATCTGTGTCCTATTAAGTACTTACACCATATTGTTGGCCAGTGTGGTATCTAACCTGCTCCGATATGTATATTTTTACCTTTAAGAACAGGCAAACTCAATGTAAGATACACTGAAGGCCTGAGATACACCCACAACATTGCTGGATTGTTTGTCCACTAAAATGATACCTGTTTATAGCATAGGGATTGAGCCTGCTGCTTTGAGTGAGAGGGGCATTGATAGTGCGGCTGTGCTCTGCAAATCATCTTAAAAAGACAAAACAAATCACCAACTGAACCTCTGTGTATGCTGTCTGCATCTGTTAAACCCAGTGCAGTTCAACAGATTGTTGTGTACCATGGCATGGTCTCATTAAAAATAAACAAACAAACAAAAAAAATTTAATGTCTGATGCTGCCTACTGCTTAAAGTACTTGTCCCACTTATCGAGGTGGAACTACTCAGCAGCTCTGCACAACATGTTACCCTTCTTCATCAGGATATCTGACCTTATATTTGTTAAAGTTTCCACTCTCGGCAGATAAAATGAAATAAACATAAATGACTAATTCAGCGTATGTAACACTTAGATTTGACCATTTGATATGGTACTTTTCTCTAATTCATTAAAGAATTTGATATTTTAGAAAAAAAGTTTCAAACTGGTTTAAAAAGTTCAACAATAACTTATTTACCTGAAGTATATCAATCTCAAATGAACTTTAATTAAGTACTTCAGCCACTCTCTCCCATCATTCTGCACAAATTAGGACTTAGTTAGGAACAAGCACAAGCCCAAAGATAAAAGAACACTAACTAAAAGAGATCCCAGCACTGATGAAAGACATTAAAGCTAGACAACACCAAATAATTTTCAACCCACTGATTAGTATATGGACTAGATAATGAGTGGACAAATAAAGCCAAACCTGCAACTCTGGCATTTCAGTGAGACAGAAAGATAAAACTGTGGAATAGTTTGAGTTTGACTTATAAATGAAAAACACACACACAACAGTTCCTGCAGTAATCTAAAGCATGAGACAAATATTGTTTTACATCATTTAAACCCATTCTGAAATGTAGTTGAACCAGATTTTTTCTTTTTAAGAGAAAGGGATGAGTCGCCTTTTCTTTCACAACTTGTTTCCACTGTTCTAATTAACCTCTTCAACCAAATTTAAATGAGGTAACAACCTAATTTTTTGGCTTGCAAACAAAAACACTGTTCACTGGTTGCGAATTAGCATTGCACATCAGAGACTGAATGCCTGGAGGCCTTAAAATTTGTTATGTCATGTCTCCAATTAAAGCAGTTTAAAATATACATTGCACTCATTTCCAGGAGCATTTCTTCTTATTTGGCCACACTGAAGAACACCACAGGCTGTATGTACATTCTTATCTAGATTTTGAGTATAACTCATCCAAAGTAACGCTTAAAGAATTCTTTAAAATTATCTAAAAGGAAAAGTGGTTCAGATTGTAAGATTTAGGCTACATCCATATGTTAATGTGATAATAATAGAAGCAATTATGCATATCTGTACTTTAAAATCTAGTTTGTTGTACTTAATGGAAGCCAGAATTTAAAATTTTAATTTTTTTTATGTTCACACAGTTGACAAACACACTATGACTGTGTTCACTGCCTACTGAGAATCTTTATGATGTAATGTTTGGCTTTAGAAGGGCTTATGTTTTATCTTTACCTTGGTTATGTTTTATGTTCATAATAAGTATGTAGTCTGATAATTGTTTGGCTTAACATAAATTAAATGCATGCATATATTTTTAAACAATCACAGCTGAATCTGTCTTTTTCTCTCACATTTCTTTTCACCATTGAGCAGTCAATCAAGGATGCTAATCTAAATGCTAATTAAAAACATGAACTGCAGATTTTTTCAAACAGAGTTGGTGCATAATCATGTTTTTATCTTTTTGGGACAAAGCTTTAAACTGAGCCCTTAATATTGACAAGCAGTGAAGCACTTTCCTACTCTTTGCACTGTCATGTTCCCAGAAGTTACAAACCAATACTAGTTCTAGTTTGGGTTTTTTGTGTCTTCCTCATATAGAGGATGATACAGATAATATAAATTTCCTTGCAATATGCAACTTTGTCACTTGATGTCGCTAAATTCTGCACACATTTCCTTTAAATGTTTAGAATTTTATCTTTGTACAATTCAGTTTATGTGGAAAGACTTAACTACATTTCAATGAGGTGGTCTATTAATACTCCTACAGAAGCTTTTTGATTTGCCTTCATGCGTCTGTCTTTGCAGTTTAAGTCCTGATCAAGAACTATGAAAGCTGCCCTTTCTTTAGATTCTATGTAACACCTTGCGTTTTTGATGGGTGTTTGTAAAAGAAAATCCTTCCTTATCTCTGCGCTACAAGCCCCTATCTACAGCACTATAAAAATCTTATTCCTCAGTCAGTCAATAGTGGAAATTTTGATTTCCACTTTGATTTCCATTCTGACTTTTTCTGGGATATATGGGTTAAGGCTATTTACAGAAAATATACACTGTGGCCAAATAAATAAATAAATAAAACAATTTCCACCAAAAAAACAACAATGTCACACACTTTTTTCGTTGGACCACCTTGTGCTTTGGTTATGGTACAGATTCGCTGTGAGATTGTTTCAATAAGCTTCTGCAATGTCACAAGATTTATTTCCATCCAGTGTTGCATTAATTTTTCATCAAGATCATGTACAGATGATACAGTATCTCACATAAGTGAGTACACCCCTTGCATTTTTGCAAATATTTCATCATATCTTTTCATGGGACTATAGAAATTAAACTTTGATATACAGGACACTAAACTATAAAAACTAAACATTGATATTCTGTATGTCAAAGTTTAATTTCTATAGTGTTGTCAATTAAAAGATATAATGAAATATTAGCAAGGAGAGTACGACCGCTGTGCAAAGCCTCCTCCAGAAAATCCCAAAGATTCTAAATGGGGTTCAGGTCTGGACTCTGTGGTGGCCAATTCATGTGTGAAAATGTTCTCTCATGCTCCCTCAACCCCTCTTTCACAATTTGAGCCCAATAAATCCTGACATTGTCATCTTGGAATATGCCCATGCCATCAGGGAAGATGAAATAACCAGCTTGTTCAGTATATTCAGATATCTGCTAACTTCATTCTTTGGACACATAAAGTTGTTGAACCTAGACCTGACCAACTGCGGCAACCCCAGATCATAGCACTGCCCCCACAGGCTTGTACAGTAGGCACTCGGCATGATGGCTGCATCATGTCATCTGCCACTTTTCTTAACCTGATGAACCCATCAATCTGGAACAGGGTAAATCTGGACTCATCAGACCACATGACCTTTTCCATTGTTCCAGAGTCCAATCTTTATGCTTCCTAGCAAATTGCAGCCTTTTTTCTGGTTAACCTCACTGATTGGTGGATTTTTTAAGGCTACAAAGCTGTTCAGTCCCAATGCCTTGAGTTCCCTTTGCATTGTGTGTGTGGAAATGCTCTTCCTTTCACCATTAAACATAGCCCTGAGTTCTACTGTTGTTTTTCTTTGTTTGATTATACCAAATGTTTAAGTGATTGCTGATTACAATCATTCTGGATTTTCTTCTGACCACAATTCTTCCTCAGAGACGATGGTTCTCCACTATCCTTTATGTTTTTAATAATGCATTAGATGGTTCTTAACCAAATTTTAGTTTATTAGTTAGGGATAAATATCTTGTTGCCAGCTGAAACACAATCGCCCATGCAGCAACTATCCAGGAGGAGGTTCATACCTATTTGCTTAGTACACTCAGGTGGTGACTTTGTTTTGTTTTGGCCAGGCAGGCAGTGTACAATCTTACTTTGTTGTCTAAATTATTATCATTTTAAATTATTACTAAAATTAATGTTTTCCCTACAAATACAATGCTGGTACAAACATGTGACTTTTTCCATAGTTTCTTTACCCATATCCTCCTTTATGTAGCTTGGTGTTGCTACTGATATGAAATTGCACTAACCTGCCCAAAAGAGGCAGCTACAGATTTACACTGACAACATTTGCCATGAATTTCCTTTAAAGATGATGGCATTGTTGGAAAAGAGCCTAATAATGGTTGCTATGTTGCACAGGTGCTGCTCAGTATCACATGTCAGCCAGTGCTTTGAAAACAAGGACAGATGAAATATCTTAATCAATTTCTCTACATCAGTTTAAAAAAAAAAAGTACAAAAAGGTAGCAATGACATTAAAAATAAACAGGAAAGTATGCTACAAGACAATCTGTATGGATAACAAATAAAGTCCACACTTCCTGTCACACCACCTGCTGAATGACACTGAATGAAATACTACACAGCGGGGGTGATGGGTGGCGCACACAATCCTCGGTGTGAGAGTGCTGTCTGTGTGGACCAGGGTTCACCTTACATTAGCTGGGATCAGATTTCACATGTTCTTCACCTGCTGCTTAATACTACAGTTTGGCTCGACCATCTTATGGGGCATGGTGAAGAAAAGTATCAGGTTGCATGTGATGGAAATTCTGCCTAAACAACCAATTTAAACTTTTTCTAAACAATTCAAATAGCAACTAAAAACTAAAGCATTATGTAACCATACATTCATAAGTATTTGGCTCCTGAATAGCTGGTCGTCTGACAGAAGTATCTGTGGACTGTTACTACTGGCTGGCAAATGGTGACTTAATCAAGCAATGCCGCTGGAAACAAAATGATTTTCAACTAATCTTGTGGCCAATGATGAGCAAAGGTAACGGCTTGGATGCTGGCAAATGAGCCAGCGCCTTGAAATCTCAAAAGCTAATGACATGATTATTTGCTCATCAGGTCGCTGTTAGTGTGTATGTGTGAAACTGCACCCATGTGTGGATGTGTACTGTATGTGTGAATTTCTAAATTGCTTGCAGTTGATGGCGGTGGTGGTGGTAGTGGTGGGTGGCACCGGTCACATCTTAGCATGATAATATAAGCCGATGCTGTTGTCACAAAACTCAGCCCCCACGCCCTGCTTTTAAGTGCTGCCACTATTCTCAGAGAGCTGAAGACACATTACAGAGCGTGGGGAGAGGAAAGGAGAAAGAAAGGCTCAGTGAAAGAAACGAGGGGAGTTTGGAGGCCTGTGGCGGAAGGATTGATTTTAAATGTTCTGCAAAGGCAGTGTTTACTATCCTCTCTGGCTAGCCCCCTGACAGCGCCAGTATCAAAACAAGAATTATACCCCCTTCCCCCACCCAGCATAAAGGGGAAGAAAGCAGGAAATGGAATGGCTCTTTTAAAAAGGACGACTCGTCTCCCTTCCCAAAAGCTTAACTTTACCCCCCAAAAAAGTACAAATAACATCACAGAAAGCCTTTTGTTCTTTCTGCTTCGATTTACTTAAAATATGATTGGATTTAAGCCCACAACTTATTAAACAATATCAGTACTCATGTCGTTGTTTTAATATACACTTGACTGTTTCATTAAGACCCGTTTGACAATTTGCATTATTCTTATATTTTGAAAACAAAATGTAAAATGTTTGCAAAGGAATAAACAATTTGAGGCAAATTTGAAATTGCTAAAAACAAGAATGAGTTTCAGGATGTATTTGGACTTCAAGAAGTTTTGCTGAAACTAGTGAGTGATTCCACTCAAATAATATATATACTCAAATATATATATATATATATATATATTATAAAACAAATAAAAAAAGGCATTAAATGTCTCTATATATGTTGTTAGTTCAAAGTAAGGTTGGAAATGACAATGACAGCAATGTGTAGATCTAGGTTTTAGCATCTATATATCAAAATATGTTATTCCCAACTCACAGTTGTAGACCGCTGGGTTGAAAATCGAACTGAGGTGAACATCTGCTCTTGAGCTGGGAGCTGGGACTGATGCAATGTGAGGACCGAGGCAGGTCAGTCCTTTTGGATGGGGGAGGGGCCTGACTCATTGACAAGAGTAAACGTGTGCTTTCACGTCTGTCTCCAAAAGTCTCTATAATCACCTAAAAAAGTCTCTAGATTTGTTGCTAGTTGCTTTTTAAAAAGAGAATCGCTTGGGGGGGACTTGCTAAATAAAGCACCCAAGCTTTGACGTGTGCATCACTGTAATCGTAATGGAAATGGTGTGCTTGGTGACTGTTCATCTCAAGCTCTGGTCCAGGGAGCTTTAGGGTCCTACGCAGTTATCTTAGGCCTAGTACACACATAACGAATTTTTTAATCTTATGAGATTTTTTATCTGGTCGAGACCTCACACGTGAAGATAAACAAATCAGTTTTGATTGTATTATGTGTGGTGTGCTCCGAAAATGTAATCACAGAACAACACACATCTCTCTTACATTCTTCTTGCTTACATTTTCTTCTTGTGAAACCAAAACAAACAAAGGGAAATCTTTAATGCACAATTATCTACAACATTATCTCACTTGCTTATTCAGATTTTATATGTGAAAGCAGAAAGCCATTATAAATCCTAACACATACCAAATAGGGACAAAATATACATCATTATCTATTCCCAACTTGAAGCATGGCAGATATACTCACAAACAAAGCTTCTCTGAGGCTCAACACAGGCAGATTGCACATGATTTAGCAGAGGCCCAACTGAAGCCTCCTGTCATGCCAGACCTTGGTTCGAAATGGCAGGTCTCACATAAGATTAACCATGTGACCCACGCTGAGCATAGGGAAACAGCAAAACTGAAATGAGCTGTCTGCTTTCCACACAGTCACTGGGTGGTGCTAAAACATTTTAAAATACATGAAACATGTAACATCACATCGGCTCTGAAATATTAAACATGTTCAATGTTCCCAATTGTCGGCTACGACCTGTTTCGGACCGGATTATCGGAACAAATCGGCTCGTAACACACCACAGACCAAATGATGATTGGACAGGAAAATCTTATGGTGATCGGGTGTTTGCCGTCCAAGGTCGGGAAGAGGCAAAATCGGGACAAAAACAGCCCAAAAATTGTTATGTGTGTACTAGGCTTTAGCTGTTCCTAGGACTGCCCTCTTCTGGATGGAGATATCTGATGTCTCTCCAGGTATCTGTTGGAGCCACTTCTTCAGTGTGACGGACACAGCCCACTGTGCTCCGATGGCCACTGATACTAATTTTTGACTTGACATTCCAAGCTTTCTCCAGATCTTCCTTGAGTACTTGTATTTCTCCAGTTTCTCGTGTTCCTTTTTCCTGACATTTCCATCGTTGGGGATGGATTACTATGGCTTTCCTTCGCTGCTTATCTATGATCACTATGTCCGGTTGGTTGACCACCACCATTTTGTCAGTCTGTATCTGGAAGTCCCACAGTATCTTAGCCCTCTCATTCTCCACCATCTTGGGAGGTGTTTCCCATTGTGACCTAGGCATCTCCAGTCCACACTCTGCACTGTTTCTGTACACTATGCTGGCTACTTGGTTATGGTGTCCCACGTATTCTTTGCCTGCCAGTATCTTGCACCCTGCTGTAAGGTGCTGGATTGTTTCAGGGGCTTCTTTGCACAGCCTGCACCTGGAATCCTGCTTAATGTGGTAGATCCTCCATTGCCCTGGTACTCAAAGCTTCTGTGCTGTGCTGTCCTTCAGTCCAGCTCTCTCTAGCCATTAGTAGGACTTGTTCATATCTACCACTTCAGCTATCTGTCGGTGGTACATCCCATGCAGGGGCTTGTCCTCTCATAATGGTTCCTCGATTTAATTCTCCTCCAGGTTCCATTGCCTGAGGCAGTAACTTAGTGCTTCATACCTTGGGGCCATCTTCCTGATATATTCATGAAGTTTGGATGTTTCAACTTGGACAGTGGCTCTGATGCTCACTAGTTCTCAGCCTCCCTCTTTGCGCTTAGTGTATAGTCTCTGGACACTAGATTTGGGGTGGAACCCTCCATGCATGGTGAACAGCTTTCGTGTTTTACCATCTGTAGTCTGAACTTCCTCCTTCCAGCTTTTTATCCCAGGCGGGTATCTGATCACTGGAAGGGCATTGCTGTTAATTGCCCAGATCTTCTTCTTGCCATTGAGCTGACTTCTCAGGACTTGCCTTACTTGTTGCAGATATTTGGCTGTGGCAGCTTTCCTTGTGGCTTCTTCACGGTTGCCTTTTGCTTGTAGTATGTTAAGGTACTTGTAACTCTCCTCAACATCTATTATTCTGCCCTCATGGAATGTAATGCCCATTGTATGGACTACCTTTTTTTTGTTTGTTTGTTTTTTGTACCTCTACCTTTGTTACCATTCAGCCACATTTCTTCAGTCCTAATGCTATTCTGATGTCCCCGCTGTAGATCCTGATGGTGTGGTCACTGAGTCAATGTCTTCCTCACTTTTAGTCTGCAGCTTGATGTCATCCATGTAGCGGAGGTGACTGATATTGACCCCATTCCTGAGTCAATAGCCAAAGCCAGACTTGTTGATTAATTGGCTGAGGGGGTTCAGGCCTATGCAGAACAGCAGAGCATCTTCTTGGTATATGCCACATTTACTTATGCAATTGGCTTAAAGTTGGCCTCAAGGGTGGTCTGCCACAGCTTCACTGAGTTTGCAATGGAGGCTCTTAGAGTTTTGTTGATCTTGTACAGCTTTAGGCATTCCAGGATCCATTTATGTGACACTGAGTCATAGGCTTTCTGGTAATCAATTCAGGCAGTGTACAGGTTTGTCTGTCTGGTTTTACACACACACACACACACACACACACACAAACACACACACACACACACACACACACACACACACACACACACACACACACACACATATACATATACATATATATATATATATATATGTATATATATACATATATACACATATATGTGTGTGTGTGTGTGTGTGTGTTTATATCTGCAGTAAATGCATCATCATAGAAAATAGCTACATTTTTAATTTTCTTTTAAATATTCCATTTCACTTACCAACATCTTTACTTAAATTGAACATTCTTCAGCAAGGAACATAAATGGTTTGAATGTATTAACTTTATGGCTTTAAAACCTTCAGCAGTGGCAGTTTTGTTGTCAAATATCCATAGGATTTAAGTACAAATTTCCACCTAATTCAAAGAAATTTTGATTGGTAAGACTCAGAAATGATAATGATTAACCAGACTTCGGAGATTATTGCTTTTTTTTTTCTTTTAAGGACATCTATAACATCTCAAACAGTATTTTTAGTAAAGATTTAAGATTTTGGAAGGGTTAGGTAAGTTGGTATGGAATTGCCCAGTAGGTGTTGACAATATTGTAAATGTAACCCATGAAAATCTGAATGCAAAAATAAAATCCAATTGACTTTATTCAAGCTCCATTATCATGATCTAGAATACTGCAAATCCACATTTTAGACCATAAGCCATACTGGTCCATACTACAGATACAAAAAAAAAAAAAAAAAAAAAGAACCCAACCCAACAGTACAACATGAATATTTAGTCTAACTCTAACAAGTGTGCCCATGAAACAAAGTAGACTTTGAAAAACTCAGATGCAAGGAACACAAAAATTAGATCTGTGCATAAAAAGCATCATATTTTAATGAAAAAGATCCAAAACATTATGAGTGATTTGTCTTCCTTCTGCTATCTGATATGTGTAAATTTTCAGCCAATCAATCAATAAAATAAAAAGTGAGTAAGTAAAATTTATATAGTCTATTTTTTATTAACAAAATGCATCCTGATTATCAGAAAAGTTTTGTAAAAAAATATAAAGGACCACTAATGTCCATTTTCTTTTTAAGGATGTCTCCATTTAAAAAAAAAAAAAAATCCAGCATGGTCTATTACATTGACTGTTGTAATTACTGAGAAGAAATTAAGCAGCATACTTCACTGGATTTGAAGGAGAAAATTCCCTTTCAATCCACGTGGCCACATTCATAATTATCTGATTGCTGCAGACCATTAGGGATTTGATTTATTGTTCTTTGGCAGTCAGGATGGAGGTTTCTCACCCTCGCCTTGGACGTGTGTGAAATGCACAAGACTGGAAGGCTGAGGCAAATATAAAAGAGCGAAAGCCATATGTCTGCGCTGTCAGGGAGCCACTTGTTAGAGGAAGTTTAGCCTCCCTGTGCCTCCAGCCCCAGCCTTAATTATTAACAACATGTCTCCCTCTGAAGAGCTGTGTTAGGGTGGCTCACTGGAAAAGGTGCTTTGGAGTGTGAACTGGATGCTGAGTATCCTCTGGTTACAAAGATTTTCAGTTAAGATACTGAAGGAATTGTAGATACTTTTGTGCTCTTTCCCCTGATGTGAAACCTACCAAACACAAATCACGTGCAAACAAATAAGCAAATCATAGTGATTGAATTTCATTTACATTTGAATCAATCACTGTCAAATCTGCCCATAAAAACAATGATTTTTACAGGTCTTCATAATCTTTCTTAATTTTTGTATTTCTTGTTGAAACCCAAGAAAATAACTACTGCACACTGATTAGTTTGTGGCTAATCAGCGACAGTAAGTCCAGACTATGGGGGCCCTTTGGATATTCAGCACACACAATCTGATTCTTACCTAAATAATTACATTTCTCCTGTTTATAATCACATATCTTTGATAAATTCAAAATGAATAAGGACCATTGTCAACTGTACTAAAAAAATAAAAATAAAAAAAAAATCTGATGCTTTAATACAATCTCACTTTCTTGTCCTAAAAAATGCAAGTGACTGTATAGTAAGAATTGTGATCCACTGTACAAATCAATGAGAGAAAATTTCCCAGCACTGAATTTAGTTTTTATCAATGTACATTCAGAGAATGATTTTACAAGTAAACCAAGCACAAAAACAACAGTAAGATTGTAGCAGCAGGCTCAAACAGCAACAACTGCCCTGGCAAGGCTGGGATGGGAAGTGCCACTGCTAGTACCTCGCTAGCCGTCACAGCCTAAGCTAGTTCCCATCGTACAGTGCCACACAGCTGGCTCTGCATGATGAAAACAATGCATCAATCTGTGGAAAAATCAACAGTAGCATGATCACCTGATGTAACATTTCCAGAAACCAGACCTTCACACCATTGTGTGTCTTAACTGTAGATAATAATCAAGAAGCTAATAACTTGTTACCAACTCAGAAGTGAGAAGGAGCAGAGAAACAAGGTTTTAACTTTGCCTCAACAACAACTACTTAATTAAATGTGAATATTTATCAACTAGTCTACAACTGCATAATATCAAAGGAATATTTATAAAAGGTAAATGGGAAGTAAATCATACATACATACATGGATAGGGAAAATATAAGTGTGATGTTTAAACCAGACTCCTATGGCAAGGCAATGTAAAATGTGGAGCAAAATAAAAACAGAACATATAATTAAGTTGCGATGTTAATGAATTACTATAGAGAAATAGGAGATATGAATGCTGAGAGGATTTCTGAATCCTATTGGAGCTAAAGGTATAGTCTGTTTAAGACGGAAACCTAACTCAACTCCTGAAAAAGGCTAATTATTTTACTATCACCGATTCTGTAAGACAACCAACCATACTTCTTAGCAGCTAGCTAGAGAGAAGAATGGCAGTGTGGTTCCGTTTGGACCAAGTCAACCCACATACGACCGTCTCTGGTGAACAACTCCTGCACACAGAGGAAGCCTTGCTGGCAGCTGAATTCCGACAAAAGCTCCCATGGAGTGATGGCAAAAGATCAAAAAGTCCAGCTTTGAGAGCCAAGAAAAGAAAAACTCTTAGTAAAATGGTGTCGTAGCTTAAGAAGTTAGCAGGCTTGATTTAACTAGTTACAAAAATATAAAAAAGGGAAACATGAAACTAAACAGTTTGTTGGAGTGTGAATGGTTGTTTGTCCCCTATGTGTTGGCTCTGCGATGGACTGGTGACCTGTCCAGGGTGTACCCTGCCTCTCACCTGTTGCTGGGATAGGCTCCAGCTTACCCGCGACCCTCAATGGACTAAGAGGTTCTGAGAATCAATGAATGAATATATATATATATTATATATATATATCAACAACATACATGTTGTGCAAATTATTTAATGGCAAGACAAAACCTTTGTTGTTTCTTATATCTCAGATAAAGAAAGTGTTTTAACGTTCTCATCAGGGCACTTTTGATAGTGCAGAAAACCCTTTTCAGAGTTTTAGCGCCAACGGGTGCGTGTCGTGTCAGAATGGTTAGGGTGCAGATATGGATTTGTAAACTGTAATCTCGTTGTGTTTCCACAGCCAACCATAACCTTACCTGAAAGGCAGAATATCAGTTGGATAGCGATATAATAGTGTGATGCCATTGCAGTGCCACACCTTCCTTAAAGTATAACCAAAACACAACTCAGAAACAAAGAAGGAAAATGGTGGTCAGCCAACAATTTGTGATCTTTGTTCTTGGCAGTGTTTCATGAAAGCATTTTAAATGGAGATTTAATCAAGCAAAAGAAAATATATTGCTCAAAACAAGGATCCATTTCTGCTTTGTTTTTATGCCAGGTTGCACGGGAAATAAAATTTTTTTAAATCAATCAATGAATTGCAATGTGTCAAGTTCAACCCTTTCCGGTTGGAACGGTTAGATTGGAACCCCAATGGAAGGGTAATAAAGAGTAGGATGGGTCATGCTGGATTTTAGGGTACCTGTCCCAGTTTTTTGCTTATGAAAATGCAAAAAAATGCGTCCTGACCCGCCCCAGCCCGACCTGCACCTGTCGGTGGAAACGGGGCTTTTGCTTATCATTTGAGAAACACAAATTGGGTGAAAGTAGGGTGGGCCCAGGTCTTCAGTTTTGGGCCTTAATCTGGAACAGATAAACGTCAGTGTGGTTTGCATGATAGTTTATCATCCCAATGACAGATTTGTGGGTTTGCAGTTTGTTTGTTCACAACTCCCCAAATACCAAATCATAGTTTAAGCAAGGTTGAACTCTTACTTCTTTCTGAGAAGAGTTGACCTGTTTTGACTTGTTGAACATCAACTCAAGCCGTAAATTCTTGAGTGTGGTTTCAGTATGCATCTCCCCCTCTTTGGGAATAAGTTTGATATCAGCCTGTAGCTGCTCATGAGTGACTCGTCTAGACAGGAGACTGGACAGAGAGAAGAAATTGACCGTTTTCTGAACCAATTTTGCCGGAAAGCTTAAATGCTTCTTGAAGCATCATTTCACCATCAAAGACGAGATCTGATTTCCAAAGAGAATATCCAGAGATCTCAAGGAGGTGCAGAGAAGTGGGTTCTTCAAAGAAGTAAACAGAGTTAAACAATGAATAGGATAGAACAGAATAAAACTTTATTGTCATTGCAACAAGAGCAATGAAATTACAAATGACTAAGGAAGGAACAAAGAATATTCATTCAGCTTGGCCGATATACCACATAGGTCTCTCAAAAATCTGGCGGTGACTGGAGGTGCATCCAGGGCATAAATGCAGCAAGGCAATGAGCCTAAATGGAAGACAGCTGTGCCAAGTAACTCTGCAAACCCCAAAGCAACACCTCTACACATAGGGACTCAACAATGCAGCAGGGGAAGACACACACATCTGAACATGAAACTATGACAAGAACTGCAGTCCAACTAGTCTTAGGTTTAATATATTTGCGAGCCATTTCTCATGTCTGGTTAGGTTTATTCACCAAAACTACTGGTTAGAGCTAGGAAAAGGTCATTGGTTGGGTTAAACAACAGAAAGCTCAGGTTTCCAGCATTCCAGTGTAAAGAGTTCAGCACAGGCTGTAACGACAGCTTGCACCATCCCATCTGTAGAATGAGTCTTTTACTAATGATTTTGCTTCAAGTGTCTGTCTTTTTTCAGGTATTATTTTTCAGGTTTAATCATGTTGTTTGAGGAAACTATCCCTCAACACGAATCTGTTCATTAAAGATGAGATGGTGAAGTCAAAGCAGTGGACAATGGCTGCATGTGTCTAGTGGAAGCTAAAGAGATCAAGACATTTCTTTAAAGTTATAACCAACAGTGCTCCTTCATCTCGCTTTTCCATAAACAAATATAATGAAATTTACAAGGAAAGAAAATTGTTTTAGCACAAAAATGCCCTTCGCATCCTGGCTGCTGTGTTTTTATTACATGTTAGGAAGTTTGATTAGTTATGTCACTTTTCAACTTAGTGAAAAAAGTTATTCAGAAATTTAAGTACTTTGGCAAAAATAAATAAATAAATAAATGAATAAATAAATGATTTTATGTTACCAAATCTTAATGCCTCCTTGCAATTACTTGTGCACTTTGGCTGTAATGTAAGTGTATACTTACTTTTGAATGGGCTGATTCTATCTCATTACATAGTGTATACTATGGTTTAAATCTGAAACTGTTAAATAATAAAAGAAATACATAGACACTTATTGATGTTAATGCTTATAATTAAACATTTACTTAACTGAGTCAGGCTTGTTTCAAATCATCTAAAAATGTTTTGGGATTTTTTTCTGTTGACAGACACTTATCATCCATGTACAATCTGCATTTCTCCATAAGACGTTGCTCTTGCCATTGTTGTCAAATACACACTAATGCAAGAATTTCCACAAAACAAAATGCCCTTTCTGCCTTCTCATTAGCTGAGTGAGGAGCACATGTGCACTGATGTACAGGACACACTACCTTTTAGTATTTTTTTCTTTCTTTTTTCTGGTTTTGCAGCAACAAAATGCACAGGTGGATACAATAACCAGTATCTTCCTCTTCTGCTGCAGGGGGATACTACCAACACTCACATTCCCATTCTAAACAAAGTTTTGGCTATTACCTATAAAATATACATTTCTTCAGTGGAAGATGTGCATTTGTTAAATAATCTGTTATTTTTAAAATTATGCTTTGAGAAACCTAATTTTTCCAATTTGTTCAATTTATATAAACTGCAAAACATTCAGTAAAAATTACATTTTTTAAACAGTTTTTGTCATATCTAATGTTTGCTTCTTAATCTATAATTTATGAGAAACCATGTCTTGTGCATTAGACCGTGCAACTATTTCCTTACATGTTGGTTTCCCCCAAAAAGTGCACCAATAAACTCTGACTTTTCTCATCTCTTTTACTCCTCTTCAAAAACTCCCACACATGCAGACTGATTGCATATGCAAAAACATTCACACACACACACACACACACACACACACACACACACACACACACACACACACACACACACACACACACACACACACACACACACACACACATAATCAAGCTCAGTGCTGTGGAACAGCCATCAGTCAAAGTGTGTTGATGCTGCAGGTCTGGGGGCATTTACATAGATAGATGATGGAGAGATTATGGGGCACAGAGGTTATTAATCACACTGCTGAAAAGGAGAAGAGGGACTGCTTGGTGTCACTCTTCCCTCCGGGGATGGATCTTTAGCCTGGATATGTCTTTTGTGCCATTTCCTGTTTTTATATGCTTCCTAGCTAAACCACAGTGGTATTAGCACTTTGTATTGCTGCAGGGGTAAAAGCACAGTGCAGCTAAGCCCACCTTCACCCACAAAAGCATCAGGACTCAAGTTCAAGTTCAGTAAGTTCAGTTTTTAGTATTCCACATAGTTCTAATTCAGATAGAGGTTAACATCATGTAGATATGTGTCTATATTTCTTTGAGGATTTCATAATTTACACATTAAAAAGATATTGTGACATTTAGATTAAAAGCTTGTTAATATCACTAAGCAGTCTCTCTCTCTCTGACTAACCAGTGCCTGAAACCCTCCAAAAAGACAAGGCTGACAGACCTTCATCGATGCGCTCCTAACAGGCAGCTGTCAGCTCAAGTTTAAAAATAAAATCCTTAGAAAAGTCTTTAATCCAGTTTACTATCAAAGCACAGAAAGACCTGTGATGCACTTATATGTTTAAATGAATAATTTAATTATAATTCTGGTAAAAGTAATAAATAACAATAATTTCTTTTGATTTTTTTAAGTGATACTGTTTTGGAAAAATATGAACATTTTATTTAAAGGATTGGTGAGTCCTTTATTTTAACTTTATATTTATGTTTATTTAATTAAATAAAATTTTGTTTTATATTTTTTAATTTAAAACATTTATTCAATCTAATCTTGACTAACTAAGGGACCGTGCTCCTCTACAAAACATGTCTGTGATGTTTGATCTTGCGAGCAGATATGGACAAAAATTACATTCAGAAACTATATGACCTCTAGTTGCTGTTAAAACAAGTGCATTTGAAGCGTAAAAAATTGTCTTTGTTGATGAAAAGAATGTATTTTTAGCCCTAATCATGATCCATTCCTAACCATCACAAAGTCATATTGATCTCTAACAATAACCAAGTGAATGACAAAATTTCATTGTAACATGTTGTGTTGTGTAACATGTTGGCACATTGGGAGACAACGTGGGGTTAAGTGTCTTGCCTAAGGATACTTCGACATGTAATCAGGGAAAGCCTGGAATCAACTCACCAACCTTCCGGTTGGAAGATGACTGCTCTTCCTCCTGAGCTACAGCCTGAGCTACAATAACATAGTCTAATATAAGAAATATTTATTTCCATCTAGTTCATATTAAAATCATGTCTGAGTCTACAAAATATTTTACATAAGGAACAGCTATGGCAAATGATGTGTAGCTTTGCATGTCATAATAATGTAACATATGACGAAGTAAAAATTCTCCTCCTTTTAAACCAGTCTCGTACAAAACAGCTCAGTAATCCAGTTACACTATAACTATTTTAAATAGTTCAATTCTTAGTTAAAAATTTGAACCTTTCTGCAATTTAACATGTTATAGCACTCACCATTCTCCATGTTGTATGAATTTTGAATAGTGAGTGGTTGGAATGTGCTACTGTGACACTAAAGGATGTGATAATGGGGTAATCCACAGCGACAGGTGAAGTACTCTGCTCCTCTTGGCTGTTTGCTTTGGTAAATGTAGCCACCATCCTCTGACCCCAATGGGACATGACATTTAGATCCTCCCTGTCCTTTCTTCTCACTGCTCTTCTCCTTTTCCCGACACTCAGCTCTTTCACCAACATGTTTATGGTGTTTGCAGAATCTGAAGCTGCAGTCAGAAGATTTTGGTGTGTTTTGTTTCCTCAAGAGCGTCCAGTTGAGCTCTCGATTTGACTTGGTGGGAGGATGTTTGGGTGAAGTGGTGCTACAGTTGATTGATGGGTGAATAGATGATAAACAGAGGGGCTGATTCGTAGATGACAGGTTAGGGAGATATATTCAGAGATGAATGATTCCTCCAAGATAAGCAAATAAAACCGTTTTGGATATAAAGTGCTTTAATTTCCTTGACGTCTTTTTTGATTTGTTGGCATATCTTTTCATGGATACCATACTATACCATACTAATACTATATTTATTTCCATAGCATTTTAAACATACCACACATGGTTGACCAAAGTGCTGCTCAACAAGTAGAACACAAGACAGAAATAATTAATATAAACACTTAAAACAAAGAGGAAACAATACAATATGAAGACAGTAAAAGCTATGTCAAACTCTTACTGGGTGTGTTTTCAAAGAAGGTTAAAAAAAACATTAACTAAGGGAGCTCCTCTTATGTGTAAAGGAAGCTCATTGTAGAGCCTTTGGGCTACAACGGAAAAAGTTCGATCACCTCTCATTTTATTTTGAGATTTAGGAATGACCAGCAACATCTGGTCAGCTGACTGAAGGGACTGAGAAGGTACGTAGAGGTGCAGCAAGTCGGATAAATATGCTGGCACAAGACCATTAAGAGACCTAAAAACAAATAACTGAATCTTAAAATGAAACGTAAAATTAATAGGATGCCAATGCAATGAAGCCAGAGTGATCTACTCTCGTTTCCTTGCACCTGTTAAAAAAAAACTGCCACATTTAGCATCAGCTGAAGGTGTGATAGAGTGACCTGGTTAATTCCTATTAAAGGAGAGTTATAGTAATCCAGCCAAATTACTGTAAGGTAGATAATCCGAAGAGCACAGCTCTACTATGAAAGTGTGGTTTCATTGAAGGATAAATAAACAGGGGTTGCAATATACGTTTTAAATAAACGTTAAATAAACGTTTTGCTAAATTGTCACTGTATGTCACTGAGTATGAAAAGAAAAAGATAAGAATATATAAAGCTATGCGTTTTTTTTTTTAATTTTTTTAATAAACTATGCAACACCTGTAGATGAAATATGCAACTATTATGTGAGACTGATGTGAATCACTGTGTTTACACATCTTGATATCTGATTGATGTGTCTTTGTTAAACCTTGTGGTTGCAGCCTTTTATTTACAATGGCTACAATGCAGTGTAGCCACTGTTGTTTAAAAAAGGGTCTAAAATTGTGGAAGTAACTGAGTGCGCAAAAGGGTCAAGTATCATACATACCCGCTTTATATTTTTTCACAAGTAAACTAAAGTTCTGTGTAAAATGTGTGCATGACATGTCAATACATAACAATTTGCACACAGTAACTAATTGCCACTTGTGTTGTACCTCTAAAGCTTTTCTTTGCAGTTCAAGAATAATCTAATATAATATAATGGCTACTATACGTATGTAGTCGTAGCCAGGGTGTGTAATTTCTCGACTAAATACTTGAAGCTTGGTGGTTCATGAATAAATGAATGAATGAATGAATGAATGAAACTTTATTGTCATTGCAACAGGTGCAACAAAATTTTTTCCAGTACAAACCCATCCAAAAGTAGACAACAACAACATATAAACAAACAGGATCAGGCAGATTGAGGCAGCGGCCGCCGTGTTGCGCGCCATTTTCACAGATGGAAAAGAAAAGATAACATGAGGGAGAGTAACAGGATGAGGCTAGAAAAAAAGGTATCTCTACACTGGGCCCATCAAGGCCCAGTGTAGAGATACAAACACACCTTGGAAAATGAGAGCACATAATTCAGACGTTCACAACATAAGAAACACATGGCAGGGTGGGAGAGGGGTCTCCCAACGCAGATTCGTGTGGACGCAGCTGAACTCAAGCGCATCCTATCAACCTGCCGCCCAGGAGTGGAGGGGGTGTCCAAACCAAGGCAATCAAGGGGGAGGTCTGTCTGTAATAGTGTACATGAGTGTGCTTGCTTGTGTGCGTGCATGTTTGCGTAGGAAGTTTAAGTAAGTAAGTGAGCCTGTGAACTTTCTCCCAGTTCCTTTCTCCAGTCTGTACCCCAGATGATAGTGTGGAGACCTTGGGAGCTGATCCAGGGAAGGTCCACAGCCCGAGAAGATGGGAGGGGGGGACGAGGGGGGTATAGCATTCATCTGCAAAACATTTCCAGGAGAACTTGATAACCAGCCATCCAAGGCCAGTCCAGGGAGCCAGATTAAGGTAACAGGATTTGTTTTGGTTCAGGCTAGAACATGTTTCGTCTCCTATGAGTCTCTCAGTGGTCTCACTGGCTACTTCAATTCATCCGAATTTTTGGGTCAGTTTCCACCAAGCCGAGCCGACAACTTCTCCTAGTTGGTGTCCACCCTGCGTATGAGCTCTGGAACAGCAGCCAGCTTGCCATTCTGAGCTAGGGTAGCATCTAGTTTACGATTAAGCTCCTGCAACGCTATAGTCTGATTGTTCATAGCTCTGCACACACCGGCACAGAAATCCGGCAGCTTGCCAGCGGCCGCCGACAGTATCCAAATTTTGCGATACACCAGGAAACTGCCCGTTCCAAACAGCAGAAACCCAAGCAATGTCCAAGCAAACCTAGAGTTTCCATTTCTTTCCTAGTATAAAATGTCAACATTTCTTTAATTTCCCTCCACTAATGCCCTGCCTTTTCTTATAGTGCGACACAATAAAATAAGTCATAGGTACTATACAGATTTTACACAGCATCTCTGTTGAATGTTCAGCTGTTTCAGTATGTCTCGGGTAAGATGACTACCTTTCTTTAGCATTATTTCATCATTTTCTTGAGCTGCAAGTGCCATTGCTCAAGCTTGTTGTTGACAGGTAAAGGTCAAGGTAAAGGTAAATGCAGACAAGAAAAGTCAATAGATTACATTATAATCGTAACTGCAAAGAGCTGCTGCAGGTGATATTTGAGACAGCGGAAGAAACACTAATCTCAACTTGGCAATGCCATGGCAAGTCTCGCATAATTCAACAATATAAACCTGTGCTAATCTTATCATTCCCTATTAAAAACTATCACCAAGAAACTAGACTACGAATGCTGGACAAGTCTGAAGAGCTTAGATTAGTTTGCTTTTATTTTTAATCTTGTAAAAGGCTCAAAAATAATTTTGTGGCTTGAATTTTTTCATATCTAAGAACAAAATCTACAAATACAGGAGTATTCTCATAAAAAATATTTTAGTGTGGGGAAGAAAAATAAACACATGGCGCATTCACAAACAGCCCTTTTCTCAGATCAATTTACTAATAGTGCTCTGTCTGTAATTACCTTGAGTTGATTTGTTTAACTGTGTCTGTAAGTCTGTAATGGACAGATGAAAATTTCAGGAAATGTCAGAAATGGAACATGTGAGTAGATTTTGGAGGTGATCCGGATCACAGCCCATATCCAGGAATTTTTTTAAAGGATTTTATATTATGTGAAGATACGGATAATTTTGCCATTAGAGCTTCTAACTCCTAAATAATGCCCACAATCATTAGCAAAGGAAAAAAAGAAAAAAAAAAGCGCTCTGAGTGCTTCTTGTTTTACAATGTTTTACAATCCTGACACCCTCGCCGGTCACCACTTAATTTGTTGATTGCAGAAAATTCTTACGTTTAATGCCACAAACTTTTCTTTCTTTGTCTCTCTCCCAATGTTTTCTTAGTGTTTTGCTAGTGTCTAATTTCCTTCCATGGACCTGAGTTAAATAAAGAGTAGTCAGACAACTCACAAGTTAATAGATAAAAGCTTTATCGAGCGTTTGTTGGTTAGGTTCTGATTCCATCACTCATTTTGTTGCATTTTGTTTATTCAATTAAACAATATTTTCTCTTTTAACCGGAATCTACTGGTGGATACTGGAGTGGCAGAAGGACTCAAAACTAAAGCAGGCAATATGCAGTGATCATGGCGGCGGTAGCAGTAGCAGCAGTTAATGATAGCATGCAAGGAGCAAGCATGATACAAACAGCAAAGGAAAAAGTGTACAGCTTAAATAAACCCCCGTGATTGGATGGGTGTGTTTAACATGTAGCATGGATGTTTTAGGCAAATCACATAGGATGCAGCACAGCAGCTCGAGTTGTCTGCCTGAACTAGCTTGCAGGTGTTGCTTCAGTTTTAAAACAAATGGGGGAAAAAAGAAAGACATTTATGTTTTTGTTGCATTTTAGAAAACTCCTTAATTTATATCAAACTAGATTTGTGGATACAACAACTGACTACATGCAAATTTCTACGCATTCAATATAAAGAAATTATCAATGTTAGTCCAGTTATCCAGTTATTTTAAGAAGCCCTTTTTGGTAAATTAAAAGACTTCAGGCCGTAACTGTGAGCTCATTCATTTACTGCCTTGAGCAGGAGATATTTTCTATTACTTTCTATATGTTTAGAGTCTAGATTGGCGACCACCCTGAATTCCAACCCTTCTAACTTTGATTACCTAATTCCTTAGAGATTACTCTGAGATTCTGGCTGCCACAGGCATTGACATGATGTGGAGAAATGTCGCCAGCCGTCATGAAACCGACCGCCCCAATCAATCAATCAATCAATCAGACTTTTCGCTTGTCTCTGTATGTGTTTGAATGTGTTTTTGAGTGTGTGTGTGTGTCTGTGTGTGTCTCCCAGGTCCGCATGTGAGGAGGACAGGCAGTGAGACCCTAAAAGCATCGTCTTCCACATTCATCAATTACTGCACCTAGGAAGGTTTTGTCTGTCAGGAGCAGCAGATGGCATGTGTGTGTGTGTGTGTGTGTGTGTGTGTGTGTCTGTATGTGTGAGTAAGACAGGGTGAAGGCGTTTGTCAGAAACACAGAAAGGTGATGACAGAGACAAAGATAGAAATGTATAAGATAGAGATGTACAGATGTGTGAGGAAGATATGTACAGGTGTGCTACACAGGGAGAAGCTGAGGAAGGAGCTCGGCCGTCTCACTGCACTTCGTGATGGCTGCAGGATAACTAATCAATCTATACCTGCCTTGGAGAAAGCGAGAGAGGAACAGTCAGACAAGATTAGTGGAGAGAGGGATCATGTCAGCTTGGCGCACTGCTATTTTTCAGCAGATCCTGTTAGTCTGCATTCTTTTCATGTTGTCTATACTCAGACAAAATTATGAAAATCTTTGAAATCTGGATATTCTGAACTGTAAAACCCAACAAGTTACCTAAATATTGTGTAACAATAAAGGTAAACAAAAATGAAAACACTTTACTGCTTATAAAAATGGGCATCTTACTAAGCCAGCTGAATGATCTTATTGTAAATTTTAAAAATGGAAGCTACAGACACTCTTAGTGCAAAGCGATTTTTCATCATTTTCAAAAATGAGCTCTGAACTTTTAGAACTTTGCAAATCTACTTCCCGCTCAAATGTTTCTGGTGCAAATCTTGCTGCTTTCTTCAGTGGCGGAGATTTCTTTTTTTCTTCTCCCTCCTGCTCTTAACTGTGTGCCAGCGGTTCGAGAGGCTGTCATATTGCATCAGCGCTCTGCTGATTACTTCCACCTTGTCTCCCTCGTCAGGAAATGATTCTGACACGCACTCACACCCAGCTTTCTCTGCATCAATATGCGTGCAATGGAAAAACTGCAGACAGTAAATAAATAATGAAAGACGAGGTAGGGAGGAAGAGGACGAGAGGTGGAGTGGTATTTTCTCTCTCTCTTTGTCCTCTGTATGCATGAGAGACTCATTGTGGGAAAGTGTTATGTTTAACAGTATGCCTGTATCTGCGTCCTCACAGTTGAAATAAAAACTTCTTAAATGTCTTGAATTGATGGGTTGATAAAAATGACAAGATTCTTTTAAATGTGGAATTAAGCATGAAATTGGAATGTAATGTACAAAAACCTTGCTTTCATTGCAATGAATAGTCAATTAACACTCTGGTATTCAAAATATCTTAATACTCCTTTGATTTCTTGTTAAAAAATATTTTATTGGTTATTGGTTGGTCTTTAGAGTATAGGGTGTGTGGATTCTTCCTCTGCTTAGTGGTAACAAGTTCACTAACAGTGGGAGCATTTTTGGTTAAAATCCCATATGGGATTATTATGGAAACTCAGCATTTTTGTGCAAGACATAGAGGGTAAGCCCATCTGATTGCCCTTCCAACCCCAGGAAATAAGAGGCAAGACTGCCATTAGTAGAACCTATTATAGAAACTATATAGTATATAGTTATTTAGCAGCGACTTTAGAAGCGACTTACATCTGAACGTAAGAACAACACAAGGAAAATTTTAAACAGGATGGGACATCATAATTAAGTGGTAGTCAAACTGCTGTGGGTCCAGTTGGACCCAGATGCTGTTGTGTAGTGCTAGAGGCAGTGCTTTTATTTAGTAATTAATTAATTAATTCATTCATTTATTCTCTGTATAGTAGTCCTTTGTTTATTTATGAGATCAAGGTTTAATCACACAACATCATCTTGGGTAGCTTATTCAGTGCCAAAGAGCTGGGCAAGTCTTTCTAACTCATTCTGACGAGTAGAAGAGTTAAACTAAGTGTGGAAATGCTCCTTAAACAGTTGAGTCTTTAGCATGGTCTTAAAAGTGGAAAAGGATTCTGCGGATTGGACAGAGTTTGGTAGCTCGTTCCACCACTGGGGAACAACAGAGGAGGAGAGTCTAGCTACTGATTTTTCACCATGTTGTGGTGGAAGCACTAGGCGTCTTTCACTGGCAGAGCGTAACTGTCGAGAGGGGGTGAAGCTCTGGATTAGGAGTTGTTTGGGTTATTGTTTTGTGAGCCAGAAGCAGAGCTTTGAATTTGATGCACTGCAACTGGAAGCCAGTGAAGAGCGATTAGCAGTGGAGTGACATGAGCTCTTTTGCGCTGGTTGAAGACCAGATGCGCTGCTGCATTCTGACTCATCTCCAGAGGTTTAACTGAGCATGCAAGCAGGCCTGCCAATAAGGAGTTGCAGTAAAAGTTGCATAAAATTACCAGAGCCTGGACCAAGAGCTGTGCCATGTGTTCAGTCAGGTAGGGTCTGATTCTCCTGATGTTGTAGAGAGCAAACAACAAGACTGGGCAATTGAGGCAACATGGTCCTTAAAGGTCAGCTGGTTGTCTACCATAACACCAAGATTGCTGGTAGAAGACATAGGCACAAGTGTGATAGAGTCAAGCTGCATGTTTATATGTGGAGGCCAGGAAGGATTGGCTGGAAAGACAATGAGCTCAGTCTTGGACAGATTTAGCTGAAGGTGGTGATCCTTCATCCATGCGGAGATATCAGCAAGGCATGCTGATATTGACATTGAGACGGTTGTGTCGTCAGGTGGGAAAGAAAGGAAAAGCTGAGTGTCATCTGCATAGCAGTGGTAGGAGAAGCCATGAGAGCTGAGTGAGGTGGTGTGTAGTTAAAAGAGAAGAGGGCCAAGCACAGAACCCTGAAGCACCCCCGTTGTCAGCCCATGTGATCTGGACACTCCCACTCGCCAAGATACACTGAAGGATCTTCCTGTGAGGTAAACCACGACAGCACAGATTCTGAAATGCCAAGCTCCAAGAGTGTGGAGAGGAGGATCTGATGGTTGACCGTGTCAAATGTAGTAAACATGTCCAGCAGTATAAGGATTAAAGATTGCCCAGCGGATCTGGCAACCTGTAGGGAATCAGTAACTGACAGGAGAGCAGTTTCAGTAGAGTGGCCTTGCCTATAGCCAGATTGATATGGATCGAACAGGTTGTTGTCTTGGAGGAACTGTAAGAGCTGATTGACATGAACTTAAGCAGTGAGACTGGTCAGTAGTTTTCAACCTGGGCAGAGTTGAGTGTGGGTTTCTTCAGCAGTGGGGTAACCCAAGCTTGCTTGAAGGCAGACGGAAAAATAATTGAAAATATGGGTTACAGCAGATTTGATTGTAGGTAGAATTCTCTGCAGGATGTCGGTAGGGACAGGATCAAGAGGACAGGTTGTAGGTTTTGGGTTGACTAGAAGTTTAGAGTCTTCATCTTCATTTAGAGAGTGGAAAGAGCAGAGTGAGGCACCAGTAGCTGGTTCAGGTAGGCTCAGTTGATTAGGCTCAGAGAATTGGTTACTGATGGTAGCAACCTTTTCATTTTAGTATTCATTTTAGTATTAAACTGTGTGGCAGCTACATTTAACCACTATTCTTTCTAAAGTAAGGATGTTCAGTGGCTGCTATGGGTACTATGGCTGCTATGTGGCTGCTATGGTATTGAGAATCTGTAATCCATCAGGTCCTAGTGAGAAACCCTCCATCTTCAAGTCATGAGGACAAGTTAATATTTATTACTGCCCTATTGATGCTGCACCACCACGCAAATATAACTGTTTAGATTTTCAGCAAAATCACGTCAATTTCATTCAGTTTCTAATATAATTTCATCTCCCGAAATGTCCTATTTCTTCCCTTGCTACTGTAGTTCTGTGACACTTTGTGTGTATGTGTATTTGCATACGAGGTTTGTGCATTGGTTGGAGTCAACTCACTGCTAAAAGATATGGGTGTTTCATTAAGCAGCAGAGGTCTAGACTCCATGTAAACTAATTTGAATCTTTATACCATTTGATGGCAATAAGTTGAACATACAGTTAGGCCCAGAAATATTTGTACAGTAAAACAATTTTCATAATTTGGGCTCTGCATGTCACCACATTGGGTTTAAAATGAAACAACTGAGATGTAACTGAAGTGTAGACTTTCAGGTTTAATTCAAGTAGTTGGGAAAAAATCGGATATCCTGTGAAGCATTTAGGAATTGCAACCATTTTTATGTGAAATGTCCTCATTCCAGGGACTCAAAAGTAAACCGATAATTAACATTACTGTAAATAAAATGTTCATCTTTAATACTTTGTTGAGAATCATTTACAGACAATGACTGCCTGAAGTCTGGAACCCATGTACATGATCAAACTTTCCTCCTCTGTGATTTATTGTCTGACCTTTACTGCAGCTGTCTTCAGTCGTTGCCTGTTTGTTGGTCTTTCAGCCTTAAGTTTTGTCTTAAGCAAGTGAAATTCATGGTCAATTGTGTTGAGATCTGATGGCTGACTCAGCTATGGCAGAATATCCCACTTCTTTCCCTTAAAAAAGACTCCTTGGTTTCTTTCGCCGTATGTTTTGGATCATTGTTCACCTGTACTCTGACGTGACATCCAATCAACTTTGCTGAATGTGAGCAGAAAGTTAATCCCTATAACGTTAGATTCCAACTGGCTACTTCCGTCTGCTATCACATCATCAATAAACACCAGTGATCCAGAGCTGCTGGAAGCCATGGATGCCCATACCATCTAACTGCTTCCACCATGTTTTACAGACGATGTAGTGTATGTTGGACCATGAGCCGTTCCAAACCTTCTCCATAGTTTTATCTTTCTATCATTCTGGTACTGGTTGCTAGTTTCTTCTGTCCATAGAATGCTGCTCCAGAACTGAGCTTATTTTCAGTGGTATTTGGTGAAAGCAGGACTTTCTATTCCTGAGGCTGATTAATGGTTTGCACCTTGTGGTGAACCCTTTGTATTTGTCCTCATGCAGTCTTATCTTTATGGTAGATTTAGATACTGATACACCTACACTGTACTTTATCACTATGGAAAGAATCCTGCAAAGAAGCACCTCTGTTGTCTCCCATGGATGTCCAGACATTTCTGAGGCTCCCAAGCTTTCCAGTGCACTTTTTTTTCTCTCAAACACTGTTGATTTGCTGACTCCAAACATTTCTACTTTGATCTTTCTGACAGATTTCTTCTTTTTTCCAACCTAAGCATGATCTCTTTCACATTCATTGAGAACTCCTTTGACTGCAAGTTGTGGGTTCACAGCAACAATTTCCAAATGCAAATGTCACACCTAGAAACAACTCCAGACTTTTGACCTGCTTGATTGATGATGGATTAATGAGGGAATAGCCATTAGCATGAAGTCCATTAAAATAGCTGCAGATTTAACTGTCCAATTTTTTTATGAATCTTTGAAAAAAGAGACAGCTATGTTAAAGGGCTGTAATTCCTAAACTTTCCCTCCAGTTTGGATGGGAATACTCTCAAATTAAAACTGAGAGTCTGCACTTTAAGCAAATTTTGATTACATAACTGCATTTTTAATATGTTTGGGTAAACAGCTAAAATAACAAAACTTGTGTCACTGTCCAAATATATATGGACCCGATTGTTGGAGTTGCAATAAGCTTTAGTATGCATCCTGTTTCTTACTCTGGCAGCTGGAATAGGCTGCAACCGTGTAGTGAATGAGTGTTGTTTTTTTTCTGATTTGGGTGTGTTAACAGAATTTTTTAAAAAAAAATGCTAAATGTTCTCTTTGAGAAGCTCCTGTAATCCAGAGAAATGATTAATTATTAATTACTAGGAAAAGCAATTATTCTGTTATTTTTTTAAATGTTCAAATATTTTCCCTTTAATGGAACTTCAAAATCATCTGCATGTTCATTTATTCATAATAAAAATGAATATTAGATCTGACTAATAAATGAAACAGAAACTCAAAGAAATACATTACTAACAGAAAAATAATCAACACTAATCTCAGGCTGCTGGATGTTGTGTCTCTGTCTCCTCAGGAGAAGTACTTCCAGCCACCATGAAGAAACTCTGTTTCTGGTCATAATGAACATAATGTTCTTGCCTTTTATCTCTGAGGAAAAAGTGATGTCTGTGGTTCTGGATTAAAACTCTTCCTCTGTTTTCTCTGGACTCACCACTGCTGTGTCTCCTGGTTGTTTGTGCATGTGGCTACGCGCACAAAGACTTACCCAAGTCTACCGTGATGCTTTACTTTTCATTAGTCAGTCATCATCAATTAGGCTAAGTGGTTGTTATAATAAGCCCCCAGTCAGATAAAGACAGCATAAGTGTGCAGGACTATAGTGTAACGCTATCTGTGTCTTCAGTGTTGACTGAGATTGGGTCATAAAAATAATTTGGGGAAAACTTCTGACTCAAACATGTGACTCTGCCTCCTCTCCACTGTAGCAGTAGCAAACAATATAGCCTAAACAAAAGTAAAACTTCACCCAAAACAAAAATGAGTCTCATCATTGAGGACTGAAAATGGACAAGAGGCAGGGCAGGTTAGCAGGCGAGCAGGAAGGAAACAGCTGGGACACTGGAGATTCTGGAAAGAGAGGAACGAAATGGATACGATTATACTGAACTCAACGCAGGGACAAAAATAAATAAATAAATAAATAAATAAAATGCTGTAGAGACCTGATGTTACCACAGGAGTGAAAGCAATGATCTGGCAGGGCTTGTGATCAGACCAGAGTAGATACTGAGGCAGTAATGACATAATCGCTGTCAGCTGTGTTGGAAACCTGCTGCCAGAAACCAGAAGCTCCACCAAAAGGAGACATGCCCACACACCACTGCCAGGATCAGCAGAGCCATGATTCTAATAACTTTACTAGTTTTGTACGAAATATAATACAAACTCAAAGATAAATCAGTATCTCAGCACTAATTTATTTAAGTCAGACCAGATGATTATTTGAATGTTTTAATGTTTTAGTTTTGTATTTTCCTTAGGGGCACTGTCTCTCTGTCAAGTGAAGTTGCACGCGTGTGTGGGTAGGGGTGTGCCAGTTGGGATGCCTGCGGTAACCAGTGGCAAGAAGAAGTGGAAGGGTGGCATGAGACATCCTCAGTGCAGTATGCACAATATGTAAATGCAGTCAAAGAAAGATCCAGAAAAACACATTAAAAAGCTTCACAGATCTGACCTTATAACACACCTGTAGATTACCTGAAATGAATTATTTTTTTGTTTGACACCTTGCAGTGGCCTTATTTAAATCTGACCCTCCTGGTTTCTCTACCATTCTTTCTTCTTAATTTCTCTTCTCATTCTTATGGTCATTTTTCATTTTTTCCATCTAAAAAACTGGAATTGATTCCACTTAAATTTTCTTTTCACTATGGTAACTTCCAAGCATTACGATTTGAACATTATCACACAGTAGAAGCCTCTAATAATATGAAACCAGAAACAATTCATCACATGCACAGAAATCACAAGAATTTAGAATATTGGTTGTTTTTGTAGACTTTTTGTTATTTTCACAGTCTGACAGTACAGATGCATCGTGGTTTAATAGATTAGTCTCATTGCTGTGATATTGATAAGACAGAACTGTCACTGAAACTTCAGCCCCTGAAACAGACTCTCCAAACTTTTTATTTTTTATTTTTTAATATCTTAATGCTAAATTGAACATTTGAATGAATGTGCCCCAAGACCGCGGGGGGCTCTTGCTGGGGCTCTCCTCTGCCGCCCTTCGGGTGGGGCTGGAGTCGTCTTCGTGGTGGGGTAGCTTGGGTTAGTGCTCCAGGGCTGCTGCTGAGGGCCCGGGTCTCTGGGCTGCCCTGGTCTGCCTCTGACCTCCGTAGAGGCGTGGTCGCATTTGCACGATCTCACTCACCACTCTTCATCACTGATCACTCCTTATTTCTCATGCTCTGCATGCTGACACAGTCACTGAGTTGTCCAGTGGGTTTATTTACTAAAAGATAATTATTTTTTTTATTTTTCCTGTGAGTTAGTATCTGGTCGCTGTTATGCTACTTTCATGATATGTCATTTTGATTTGGTTATTATTTAAAAACTCTTAATGACTAGCAGCTCTGGGTTTTTTGTGTGTTTGTTTCTGTTCCTGTTTTTGTTTTTTGTAAAAGTTGTAGGAGATTTTCTGGTGTGTTCATGTACAGGTGTAACAGTTTGTTGTCTGGTGATGGTGTGGATTGAAGGGTCGTTTCCTTCTGTCTGTGATGTTTTTGTCTCCTTCTTTCCCTTTTGCATCTTTTTGCTATTTTCCATCTTTTTCTGTCCCCTCCGGTCAGGTCCAGCAAGATTACATAGATTCCATGGTTCTAAGTAAATAAATAAATAAATGAATCAGATTATCAAGAGGAGCCTTACCCATAGGCCTCCACTTGCAGAGCAAATTTTTGTTCAGCATGATACAGCAACCAGATTATCATTTTGCTTGCTATGAGGCTGGAGAGGACAAGTTAAAAAAAAATAAATAAATAAATAAAAATAAAAAAATAAAAATTTTGTGTTCTTAGTGCATGTGTGATCATTTCTTTGGTTTGAAAGATTTTTAATTGTTTTGGTCAGTGTGCATTTTTGTTTTATTTTCACACTTTTGTGCAAAAAGATCTTTATCTAAATTTCACTTTTTAAATAAAAAAAGATTCCTAAGCTTAAATAAGCACCACAACAGCTCTTCGTAAGAGCAATAAAAAGTCAAATACTTTACTTTTTGTCTTTTTTTTTCAGACACATCTGGTCTTCCTCTGTATGTTCAGACTTGCAAAATTTATTTACCTTGAAATATTTCTATTGGCATTGCTTTTAAACCTTGAACAGTTTTAGATGATACAGCCAGACCCACAGCATGTTGTCTGTATCTGGTTATTATGTTCTTACAACTTAAACTGGTTTACCAAGTAGTTTAAACCACAGTGACTTATCATCCTTAATGCATCCAAACAATCCAAAATACCCTATCATCTTCATGGGGGACTTGAATGCTGACCATGGCGTTGTCTGGAACATCTACACTAGTGACTTATTTGCTCATCAAAATAACCATGAAGCACACCAGATGTAGTGAATTTTTATTATTATTATTATTATTTTTTTTTTTAACCCTGTCCTGTCCAGCATCCTAACATACAGGATGTTGGTCTGTGTGCCATATTTTGCTTGACAGATTTACTCTACCAAGGGAGACATGATATATACATGGCTGCCCTCTATATTTTTATTATTTTTATTGTAATCTTATTTTCTTTAGTTTTTATATGTCAGTACTAAACCTGCAGAGAAACATAGTGAATTTAAAAACTGTGCACAATATAAATCATTGTAAACCATGTTGCAGCTGCTTTATTCTGACATGACGGGTGAGATGCTAACAGTATGGCCAGCAAGGTTTTTCCAAACTGCTGAGAATACTTGGTGAACACAACCCCCCCCCCCCCCCCCCCCCCCCCCCCCCCCCAAGTGTCTTAACCCCTTTTCTCCTTTTTAGCAAGAATAAAAGTTAGTAATAATATGATTATTTGAGATCACACTTGCACAGTCCAAACTGTACACATTATCAGCATTATGAGAAATCCTTTCCTATATAGCAATAATAACAACAACGGGCCAGAGTAACCATTGTTTTGAATTTGCTTTAATATGTATTATGTAAGTGGTCACCTAGAAAACATTTTTGCAACTGCAGGTGTGGAGTAACTGGGAGCTTTACATAATTTTTTTAAGTGAGTCATTAACGGCAGCTGAACGCATGGTGTCTAAAACTGCTTCTTTCAGTGTTTATGTCTTGGACATTATTTGTTTGTAAGTACATGTTTTGTCAGAAATTACTTATTTTCTCATTTTTATCTACTTTTGAGTCTTTTTTTTTATTATTTTGTGTGTAGATTTTATTTTGCCATGCCAGCTCGTTATTTGCATTTGCATTGTGAGAAATCTGGTGTGCACCTCATATCATATACTTTGTTTCCTTAGAAATTACATATCACGGTCTGGGACTGTAGTACAGAAGGGAACCCAAATGCAGAACACACATAGTTGCGGGAGGGAATGAACAGTGTTTATTAATAACAAGTGGAAGGCTTGGTCCAGGTCTGGGAAACTCTTCCTAGGAAAGGGCAGAGGGTTAGCGTGGGTCTTGACAAGAGGTTTTGGAAATGAGAACAAGATCTACGGCTTACTATGATCCAGTGGTGGTATGATGGTGGTAGGGTAAAGCTGGGGAATGAGCTCTAGTTGTGATGAATGAGTTGGTGGCAGGCAGGATGAGCAGGCAGGCGCAAACGGCAGGTGATGAACTGGCAGAAAGAGAAGTCCTGATCCAGAATTGCTTGTTAGTTCCAAGGTGAGAATATCAAGGTGCTGAGGAGTAGCGATATCAAGGTCAGGTTATATGCAAGAGGTACAAGGAAATTACTGAGGCTAGCCTGATTACCACGCAGTAAAGAGAGACAATCTGGCAAAGACTGGAGCTCCTGCTTGTCCCTAAATAGCAGGGAGTTGAGCAGGATAACGAGCCGGATGATGAGCTGCAGGTGGTGTCAATTGAAGCTCCAGACTCCGCCCCAAGTCCCCATGGCAACCTGCTCCACCCTACCTGCTAACCCAGACACACACACACACTGTATTTTTATTTCTGTATTGTGTTACAGTTTCACAACTGAAAACATGTTTCTCAATAAAGTTCATAAGAAACACTAAGCTCTTTTGATTATTTGAGATACTTAAGTTGTTAGCTAGCTGTCTAGCTCTGCTCAGTAACACTTTGCAAGGGCAACATAATGTGCTTGACTAGGTATGTAAATTTTATGGAATTTTATAAAAACATAATTAGAAACCTAATTTCTAATATTTGGTGCATTATTGTGTACCAGCATTACATCCAGATTGGGGTTCAGAATGCTCCCCCCTGAGCCGCCACCTTATCGTGGTGGAGGAGTTTGTGCGTCCTGACGATCCTAGCGGCTATGTTGTCGGGGGCTCATGCCCCTGGTAGGGTCACCCATGGCAAACAGGTGTCTAGGGGAGGGACCAGACGAAGTGCAGCTCAAATCACCCCCATGATAAGGAGAAAGCAAAGACCAAGGTTTCCCTTGCCTGGATGTGGGTCACTGGGGCCCCCCCTCTGGAGCCAGGCCTGGAGGTGGGGCACGGACGTGAGCGCTTGGTGGCCAGGCCTTTGCCCATGGGGCCCGGTCAGGCTCAGCCCGAAAGGGTGGAGGGAATGCTTCGAAGACTTTCTCAATCCCACCAACACGTCTTCCGATGAGGAAGCAGAGTCTGGGGTAGCTGGTGCTGGCTCTCCCATCTCTGGGGCTGAGGTCCCTGAGGTGGTTAAAAAGCTCCTCGGTGGCAAGGCCCCGGCAGTGGATGAGGTCCGCCCAGAGTTCCTTAGGGCTCTAGATGCTGTAGGGCTGTCTTGGCTGACACGCCTCTGCAGCATCGCGTGGACATCGGGGACAGGACTGGCAGACTGGGGTGGTTGTCCCTCTCTTCAAAAAGGGGGACCGGAGGGTGTGCTCCAACTACAGGGGGATCATACTCCTCAGCCTCCCCGGTAAGGTCTATTCAGGGGTGCTGGACAGGAGGGTCCGTCGGATACGCGATCCTTGGATTGAGGAGGAGCAGTGTGGTTTTCGTCCTTGTCGTGGAACAGTGGACCAGCTCTACACCCTCAGGGTCTTTGAGGGGTATGGGAGTTTGCCCAACCAATCTACATGTGCTTTGTGGACTTGGAGAAGGCATTCGACCATGTCCTCCGGGGACTTTTGTAGGGGGTACTCTGGGAGTATGGAGTGCCGGACCCGTTTGTACGAGCTGTCCGGTCCCTGTACGACCATTGTCAGAGCTTGGTCCGCATTGCCGGCAGTAAATCAGAATCATTTCCAGTGCGGGTTGAACTCCAACAAGACTGCCCTTTGTCACCTATTCTGTTCATAACTTTTATGGACAGAATTTCTAGGTGTAGCCGAGGTGCTGAGGGGATCCGGTTTGGTGGCCTCAGGATTGGGTCTCTGCTCTTTGCGGATGATGTGGTTCTGTTGGCTTCATTGGGCCGTGATCTTCAGCTCTCACTGGAGCGATTCACAGCCAAGTGTGAAGCGGCTCCAAGTCCGAGACCATGGTCCTCAGCCGGAAAAGGGTGGAGTGCTCTCTCCGGGTCTGCAATAGGGTCCTGCCCCAAGTGGAGGAGTTCATGTATCTCGGGGTCTTGTTCACGAGTGAGGGAAGGATGGAGCGGGAGATCGACAGGTGGATCGGTGCAGCGTCTGCAGTGATGTGGACTCTGCATCGGTCTGTCGTGGTGAAGAGGGAGCTGAGCCAAAAGGCAAAGCTCTCGATTTACCGGTCAATCTACGTTCCTATCCTCACCTATGGTCACGAGCTGTGGGTAGTGACTGAAAGAACAAGATTGCGATTACATGCGACCAAAATGAGTTTTCTCCACAGGGTGGCCGGGCTCTCCCTTAGAGATAGGGTGAGAAGCTCGGTGATCCAGGAGGGGCTCAGAGTAGAGCCGCTGCTCCTCCACATCGAGAGGAGCCAGATGAGGTGGCTTGGGCATCTGGTTAGGATGCCTCCTGGATGCCTCCCTGGTGAGGTGTTCCGGGCACGTCCCACCGGAAAGAGGCCGCAAGGAAGACCTACAACACGCTGGATGGACTACATCTCTCGGCTGGCCTGGGAACATCTTGGGATCCCTCCGGATGAGCTGGTGAATGTGGCCGGGGAGAGGGAAGTCTGGGTTTCCCTGCTTAGGCAGCTGCCCCTGTGACCCGACTCCGAATAAGCGGCAGAAAATGGATGGATGGATGGATGGATGGATGGATGGATAGATGGATGAATGGGTTCAGAATGTATGAACATTTATATGCCTTAACCACTCAAGAGCTGTCAAGTACTGAGTGGCTCATGTAACCTGCTTTCACTATGCACTCTTTTCTTTTAAAATGTTTTAAACATTTTGACATTTTCTTTATAAATTATTAAAATAAAATGAAGATAAGATTTTTATCATGGGAGAGATGATTTAGTTAACAATAGGTTCAGATGACGGCCACCTCTTTGTGATGTTTATTACATTCTAATTAGCCATTATACAATTAGCCAGGACAGCTCTGAGGGCTGAGTGCTTGTCTTATGATCTTACATCCCTGCCAGCTTGCTAACATGCTCCTACTACCCTTTGAATCTCTTCCTCTCCCTGTCAAAGCTGAAAACTGAACATTACCACTGAGGCCTGAGGACTTTAAAATCCCAGTTCCAGAGCAAGAAGTGGGAGGTGGGAAAGGATTAGAGGAGCTGTCTGTGATGTTATTTAATCTCACCAGCCAGGGATGGAACCAACCAGTCCACTCATGATCTACATTATCAACCTCTGCTGACCAGCAAGGGGGATTGGGTGCTTCAGATGCCACATTGCTGCCAATACTGTTGCTGCAGAGCTCTCTAAGTCATCTTTCCAGCCAGCCCTAACCAGTCTGCAGCTCAATTTGGCTGATGGCAGGCGTGCTCATTCAGGGGAGAAGTTGGTCCCGGATGATTTCCTCCTTCTCTGCTTGCGTTCCTCAGCATTGACACCCCAAACCTCAACCATCGTCCAAATATGGTTCTGTCCTCCCTTTCCCCCTACTGCTGCATCCCCCTTCCACTCCCCAATTCCCCCCTTAGCATTATTACACCCACCCTCTTCCTCTATAACTCAGATACCCAGCAATCACTCAGTTGCTCACGTAATCTCAGGAGCCTGTCTTGCTTCATCCACCCCACCCCTTCCCACCTCACCAGCCATCCCGCTCTCTTTTGCTTCTACACATCCCTCTATCCAAGAGCCACACAACCCCCCCACCACACCCCTATGTACCCCAACCTCCCCACACCCCAAGTGCATTCCAGCATGACAAACCACACGGGATTTCACGAGTCCTTTAAAGTCTGCTGCCTCTGGGAACCACTCCGCTTCATGCAACATTTTAGTATTCGAGGGAATACGTGACTGGGGAGGCAACCAATGCTGTTATATCTCTGCTGTCTCCTCCTGGTTGTTATTTCTGTTGATGCTTTTGCTTTCCAGCAGAAAAAGAAATACACACACACACGCATATATATATATATATATATATATATATATATATATATATATATATATTAGAGGTGGGACTTTAACACATTAATAACAATAAATTAATTACAAAAAAAAAAAAAAAAAAAAAACATTAAACACATTTAATCACAGTTTGCATTCCAAACAACACAGAACGTTTGTTAGTGCATGGATTCCGGTACACCGATTAAATTGAGACACATGCCAGAGTTCTGTTAAATCAGTGTTGCCAATTTAACTACTTAGATGCTATATTTAGTGAGTTATCAGATCCATTTAGTGACTCTATTTCAAAGAAGTGACTGCTAAGAAATCTGGCCAATTTTTTTTTTTTTCTGGTGTTATTGGAGACTTTTGGAAACTGAAAGAACTTTTACTTCTTCTCAATGAACAGCGCTTCCGCCCCTCCCCCGTTCATTAATGCTCACAGCTGCAGTCGGAGCAAGAGACGTTCGCTGTTTTACGATCAGACTGAAAATGAAACGCGTAAAGTTGCTGCTGAGTGATTCCACCCTGGCTAACTGTCAGATATTAATGCCTGAAGAGTGTGGACGAAAACATTTAAAAAGTTAAAAGTACTGTAACATGTTACAGTACTTTTAATATATATATATATATATATATATATATACTGAGCAATTCCACCTCCATGCTTCACAGTAGGTATGGTGTTCTTTGGATACAACTCAGCATTCTTTCTCCTCCAAACACAACAGGTTGAGATTTTACCAAAAAGTTCTATTTTGGTTTAGTCTGACCATATGACATTCTCCCAATCCTCCTTTGGATCATCCAAATGCTCTCTAGCAAACTTCAGACAGGTCTGGACATGTACTGGCTTAAGCAGGGGGACACGTCTGGCATTGCAGGATTTGAGTCCCTGGCGGCGTAGTGTGTTACAGATGGTAGCCTTTGTTACTTTACTTACTTCGGTCCCAGCTCTCTGCAGGTCATTCACTAGGTCCCCCCCCCCGTGTGGTTCTGGGATTTTTGCTCATCGTTCTTGTGATCATTTTGACTCCACGGGGTGAGATCTTGCGTGGAGCCCCAGATCGAGGGAGATTATCAGTGGTCTCCAAGATGGCCGCACACACACTCTTTTGCTTGTTTGGTCAGAGCCACGCAAGATTTTAAAACTGTTTTAGTTGTTTAAGAGCTTATATATGTTTTGTTTGACATACAAACCTCTTTTTTAGTGTTTTATGTTTTGGGTTTTAGTATTTCGGACAAACTGCTGCATGTACCATCGACCTTTAATTCTGAAGCTTTGGCTAAGTCTGCTTGCTAGCCATCACCACCATCAGCCTGCCCTGCTAGCCTCCACCATCAGCCTGCCCTGCTGGCCTGCACCATCAGCCTGCTCTGCTAGCCTTCACCATCAGCCTGCTCTGCTGGCCGGCACCATCAACCTGCTCTGCTAGCCTCCACCATCAGCCTGCTCTGCTGGCCTGCCATCAGCCTGCCCTGCTGGCCTGCACCATCAGCCTGCCCTGCTGGCCTGCACCATCAGCCTGCTTTGCTAGCCTGCACCATCGGCCTGCTCTGCTAGCCTGCACCATCAGTCTGCTTTGCTAGCCTGCACCATCAGCCTACTCTGCTAGCCTTCACCACCAGCTTGCTTTGCTAGCCTTTTTCAAAAGCCTGTTCTGTTAACTTGTACATCAGTTTGGTTGCTAGCCTCCACCATCAGCCTGCCCTGCTGGCCTGCACCATCAGCCTGCTCTGCTAGCTTCCACCATCAACCTGGAATTGGGCCTTGGCTAAGTCTGCCTTGCTGGCTCCCATCAGCCTGCATTTTGGGCCTTGGCAAAGTTCGCTCTGCTAGGCTCCACCATTGGCCTGGACTTGGCCCTTGGCTAAGCTTGCTCTGCTAGCCTTCACCTTCACCATCAGCTCGGATTTGGACCTTGACTAAACAAGGTTAACTTTTTGATTTTAACTGTTTGTTCTACTGTAAAAATGATTACAAAGTCTTTGATGATTCTGTTTTTAATACTTGTTATTAACCATGAACCATGTGAAAGAGGCACAATTATGAGTACATTTTCATATAATATTAACTCAAAATCTACTTTAAGCTTTTACATGATTGGTAACCTAAATCCCCTTGAACATGGTTCAAATTTGTGCACTAATGCACAACTGCATTCCCAGGTCTTCAGATTTAGGATGGAAAATCTTTTGTGCTTGTTTACTTTAAAAAACTATTTTATATTAGGTGAACATGTGTTTTATATATCAAAATTTTTGACTAAGAATGACTTGGCCCAGAAGCAAAACATTCAAAAGCAAAGATTTTTGATTCTTTTACTTTTATTAATATCTGGAAATATACAGCCAAATCCAGGCCCTGAATTCCAGTTGCCATCAGAATTTAAATCAACTTCAGGGCTTAAAATTATTCATCTTAATGTGCGCAGCTTACTACCCAAAATGGATTTTGTTAAAATTTGGGTTCGTTCAACAGCAGCCGACATTATTATTATCTCCGAAACATGGCTTAAGAAATCTGTAACTGACAAGGATATCTCTATCAGCGGCTTTAATGTATATCGTTGTGATCAAGCATCTGGGAGAGGAGGTGGGGTAGCAGCTTATGTTATATCATCTTTACATGTGGAAGTATGCAATTCTACATCTCTTTCTAAACAACTAGATTTCTTAGCACTAAAAATTGAGATTTCCAATGGTATTTGTTTAAATGTAGCAGGGTGCTATAGGCCACCATCTGCGCCCACTAGTACATTAGAATCTTTAAAACAACTCTTGCTTAAGCTAAATAATAATGAACTGGTTGTGGTGGGTGACTTAAACTGGGATTGGCTTAGCCCAATATCTGATGAATTTAAAATTGTATGTGATTGTCTTAACTTGACTCAGCTTATAATTTCCCCTACTCGTCCAAATCCAAAATGCTATGATAAATCTACTTTGATTGATCTCATCTTGACCAACACTCCTCATAAATATACTGTAACAGGAGTGTTTTGCAATGACTTAAGTGATCACTGTATTGTGGGAACAGTTAGAAATACAAAATTCATTAAAAGAAAATCTCGCGTTATTATAAAGAGAGATTTCAAGCATTTCACGGAGCAAGGTTTCTTTTTCGATTTACGAAACTGCACTTGGGACCGTGTTCGTCTAATTCCAGATGTTGAATTAGCTTGGAACTACTTTTATGAAATGTTTAGAAATGTTGTAAACTTGCATGCTCCTTTCAAGAAATTTAGAATAAAAGGAAGAGATAATCCATGGTTCTCTTCTGAACATTCAAACATCATTAATCAACGCAACAAAGCCTGGGCAAAAGCAAGAAAGTCTAGTCTTGGTGATGACTGGCTTGCCTTCAGAAGGTTGAGAAACAAATGTTCTTACCTAATAAAGAGAGCCAAGGCAGAATTTTATTTATCAAATACTACTGATAGCCTAAATGATCCAAAACGTTTTTGGAAAACAATCAAATCTCTTTCTGCAAGCGACAAAAGCCAATCTTTGCCCACGTTTGTTGTAAACGAATCAACTATTGTTCGAGACAAGCAGGAAATGCTAAATGTTTTTAACGAATACTTTATCGCTTCTGGGACATAAAAAAATTTAAATTTAATTGATAAAGAGATAAAAAGTGATAAAGCCCCAGGCCTTTGTCTTTTAATTTTCAGCCTTTTACATCTGAGGAGGTATATAGAGAGCTCAGATGCCTTGATACGAAAAAGTCACACGGCCCAGATCTTCTGGATCCCTATTTCTTGAAAACGGCAGCTGATTTTATAGCAGAGCCGCTCACTCACATCTTTAATTTGACCTTGTCAACATCAGAAATTCCTAAAATTTTGAAATCTGCCTTTGTTTTTCCACTTTTCAAAGGAGGTGATCAAAGTGTCTTGAGTAATTATAGACCAATTTCAATACTGTCGACTCTTTCTAAGGTTTTAGAAAGGCTGATAAACAGACAATTAAAATCATATTTGGAGGATCATGAAATTCTCTCCAAATTTCAGTCAGGATACAGGAAAAAGCATAGTACTATGACAGCGGCACTGAAGGTCGTGAATGATATCTCCTTTTCGCTTGATAGAAAGCAAAATTGTGCTTCCATCTTCATTGATCTATCAAAGGCGTTTGACTCAGTAGATCATCAAATACTAAAGCAAAGACTTGTGAATATAGGTCTTTCAGAACAAGCAACCAATTGGATCTCAAATTATCTTAGCGATAGATCTCAAAAGGTTAAATGTGACAACCAGTGTTCAGATGATCTGCCTATCATTCGAGGTGTGCCACAGGGGTCTATACTAGGCCCACTTCTGTTCACTATTTATATAAATGATGTGGGACAGAATGTAATAGATGCAGACTGTCATTTTTATGCTGATGATATGATTATTTATTCTTGTGCATCTTCACTAACTGAAGCCACTGTCAATCTGCAAAAAGCATTTAATGTCGTTTGCAATAGTTTTTTTGAACTGAAGCTCTCTCTTAACGTAAACAAAACCAAATTGATGTTGTTCTGTAGAAGTAAGACTAAACAGAATGCCCCCCCAGTAGTTACACCAGATGGCTCAGTTATAGAAGTTGTAAATACTTTTAAATACTTGGGTGTTACAATTGACGATGGATTATGTTTCAAAGCCCATATTGATTCTCTTGTGAAAAAGTTGCGTCTGAAGTTAAGTTTTTATTTCAGAAATAAGTTGTCTTTCTCTTTCAATGCCAGGAAGAGACTTGTTGCCGCAACATTTCTCCCTGTGTTGGACTACGGAGACCTGTTGTATATGCAGGCTACAGCGCAAGCTTTACGCTCCTTGGATTCAGTGTTCCACGCCTCTTTGCGCTTCATAACAAATTGTAGCGCACGAACCCACCATTGTGAACTGTACTCTCGTGTTGGTTGGCCTGCTTTAGAGACTCTGCGCCTCACACACTGGTACAGGTTTATCTACAAAGGACTTATTGGTCTCCTTCCTTCTTATTTGAGCGTGTATCTTCACAGGACTGAAGGTCATTATCATCTGTGCTCTCAGGAGGTCTACACACTAACTGTTCCTAGTGTTAGAACAAAGACGGGAAAAATGTCTTTCCAATATTGTGCACCAACAGATTGGAATTTTTTACAGAGAGCTCTTAAAATTCAAACACTTGTGTCAATGCCTCATTTTAATTCTTTTCTTGATGACCTGGAAATGCAGTCAATGGTATGTCGCTGTTTTTAACCAGGTTTCTGCACTGTATGAAATGTATGAAATTGTATGAAATGTGTGTGTTGGAGCCTCTTGGCCAGGACTCCCTTGAAAAAGAGACCTTTCGAGTCTCAATGGGACTTTCCTGGTTAAATAAAGGTTAAATAAAAAATAAAAATAAAATGTCTTCTATTTTCTAATAATTGCTCCCACATTTGACTTTTTCACACCAAGCTGCTTACCTATTGCAGATTCAGTTTTCCCAGCCTGGTACAGCTCTATGATTTTGTTTCTGGTGCTCTTTGACAACTCTTTGGTCTTGGCCATAGTGGAGTTTGGAGTCTGACTGTTTGAGGTTGTGGGCATGTGTCTATTATACTGATAACGAGTTCAAACAGGTGTCATTAATACAGGTAATAAGTGGAGGACAGATGAGCCTCTTAAAGAAGAAGTTACAGGTCTATGAGAGCCAGAAATCATGCTTGTTTGTAGGTGACCAAATACTTTGCCCCACTGTGTGTGTGTGTGTGTATATATGTATATATATATATATATATATAAATTCAAATGAATTACTTATGATTAATCACCATTCGCAAGTTTTTATATTCCTGAAATTTGCCCATTTTTACTGTATTGTATCAACAGAAAGTACCAATGCTTAGAAATATTTTGTGTTAAATGACCTTCCCTTGGGTGACGGTCAGATGTCCAATGGTCAGTAAACGCTGCATGTAATGTACTTCTATATGTTGTTCTACATCATAGATCATAATTCAGAATTCATACAGCATCTCACCAAAGTTTTTTATCACTTGTTACACTACATGATCACTTTTGTTAAAATAATCAGCTCAATATTTCATAAAATCTAGACCTAAAAAAAAGGTCTCATTTGTGTCCCCCCCTTTTCCTGGTCAGTGCTCCTGCTTGGCCCCCCATCAGAACTTTACTAGACCTGCTCCTGCATAGCTGAAATATATATATACATCCTTTCATCAGTTATTTTGTTAGAGAAGGTCCTGCCAAAAGCAAGACTTTGGGGTGAATATGCAACTGTGTGAACCATGAACTGCTAGTTTCCTCCTTTTCAACTGAATGATAAACGCAATGAGAGAGAAATCAGCTGATCATTGGCTGTTTTTTTTTTTTTTTTTTTTTTACAAATTATAATAATGTAATAATCAGTTAATGATTTACTAAAGTCTAGACCTTTAAAATAGAATAAAAAAAAACTTTCTAGATTTTTAGACCTGCCCTCGCATATAAATCCTTTCTATTAACTATCTGGTTAGAGAAGGGTCCTGCTTTGATTTGCATTTCAGAACCTATTCAGAATTTCCCTTCGCCACATTCATGGCTTCTAAATGATAAACCAATGATTTAGAGAAGACATGCCCCTGATTCATCTTGATGTTTCACTCTCATTAGATATCTGAATCTGATCCATCTGGCTGTATTATAACCAGCAGATTTCACAGCTGTGGCTCCTGCAAAACCTCAACTAATAATGAAAAAAGTATCACAAAATAAATGCAAACAATGGGCTTTCTAATTAAAATGGGCTACTGTTTCATGTCAACATCCTGCTAGTTTCCTCCTCTTCAACACGAGTCAACAAGAAACAAACAGGCTTTTCTGCCACAGGTTGTGGCAGAAAAGCCCATCAGCTGATTTACCGACAGTCACATCATGATTTAAGGAGCAACAAAAGAGGAAAGGGGAGAGGAGGAAGACAAGGAGGAGAGGAGGCAGATGTGCAGTGCAGAGGCAAAGAGCAACTGGAGCAGCAACGTTTGCACAAAACTGCGCAAAGTTAAAAAAAACTGCGGAAAGAGTGTGGGTGTCAAAACACTAGAAAAGTTTTGGTTGGGAGTCAGGCAGGAAAATGGGGAAGATTTTTTTTAAGTACTTGATTTTATGGAGGGATGACTTGGATATTACAACTAAAGTGATCCCCAAAGGGAAGGTCAGTTAACATTAAATATTTGTAGGCACTGGCTTGTAAACAGTAAAAATGGACATTTTCCAGGGATGTTCACAAATGGTGATTAATAATGATTTATTAATTTGTAAACTGTGATTAATCTGACTAAAAGATGTAATCATTTAACAGCCATATACATATATATATATATATATACTAACTCATTATAGGTGGTAACTAAATGATGTAATTAAATGCATGAATATTTTTAAAGCAAATTAACGCATGCACGGCATGACAAGCCCCATACATCCGTCATTGCTCTGTTACAAACGGGACATGGAGAGGCAATATGGACAAGATGAGCCGGGTGGCACTATGGATATATTTGAGAATAAACACAGCATTAATGGAGCAACCCATTGACGTTGTCCTCATGGAAATTGGGGGTGTTTTAACATTCACTCCTTTCCCATTGAGAAGGTTCTATATTTGCACTTTACTTGTATTTTTTTCTCTTTTGTTGCGTTTGTTTATTCTTCAGCTGAGAAGGAGGAAACTAGGGGTTCATCGTTCACACCCTCACATATTTACCCCTAAGTATTGTTTTTGGCAGGACCTTCTTTAACATAGTATTTGGCTGGTGGTAGCCAGGGTTTTTGCTTCAGATATACAAAAGCGGGTCTAGAAAAATTTTGATTGGGGCCCAGAGCCAATGATCTAATTTATCAACAGGTGTTTACTTTGGGTGATGCTGCTGTAGGACTTATCACTGCTGCACAAACACTTACAATTCAATGATGAAAGGAAAAAGTTGGTTTTGGCCAGATCATCAGAGTTTCTTCATTCATGTTGGTTTGATCAGTGATCTAGAACATGGTAGAGATGTTTTAGATCAACATATAGAAGTACATTACATGCTGCATTTACTCACCACTGGATATCTAAAGGTCGGTTAACACTAAATATGTGTAAGCATTGGTTCATTCTGTTGATACAATACAGTAAAAATGGGTCGATTTCAGGCATAGTCTTGAATGGTGATTAATCATGACTGATTAATTTTTAAGTTGTAATTAACCTGATTAAAAATTTTAATAATTTCACAGCCCTTACACACACACATATATATATATATATATATATATATATATATATATATATACACATTTATGTATATATATATATATATATACATTTATGTATATATCCACTTTCTTAATTTATTTCAATTTTTTACATTTGATTTTCTAGATGAAACATTTTCTGTCCAGATAACTTTTACTGAAGTCACTTTTTTTTATTTTAACACATAAAAGCATCACAACAACAATTTACAAATTCTTAGTAATCTTCAAAACCAAAACACATTTACACATGCAACAATAGGGTTTAAGACAATGAGTAACTTATTGAATAATTTTGTTTTTGGAATGTATTGTTGTTGACAGGAGAAAAGACTGCTGTTTACTCCACTAAAGAGAAGTCCAGAGTATCCGTTAACCTCAGAACAACATCTGACTTGTCAAATATGTCTCGTGTTCAGCGATAGATTTCCGTGTTTTTAATGCAGCATTTTTGAGTGGCATTTCTTCTTGTCTTTTTGACAACCTTTAGTGATGCAAAAAGAAAAAAAAAGATTAAAAGTTTAATGACCAGTGTAGTTCTGTTAAAAAGATTTAGTTGGATCATCTGTGAGTCTGAACTCCAGGCAGCATGTAAACATCTGCTACTTAGCCCAATTAGAGGAGTGCAGCTCACCATACAAGACAATGTGCCCTGTTCTACTGTGAGTCTGCTTAAATGAGGAAACACATCACAGACCCAGTGCCGCCATCCTTCAATGAGACACATCACCCTGTCAGCAACAGTTGTAATATGAGCATGTAGCTTTTAGCAGAGTTAGGAGATAAGAACAGAATATAACTTAGAAAGAAATGATTGAAGTCAACTAAAATAAAAAAAGTTTGAAAAATAATCAACAGAATAGATTATTGCTCCAGAGTGACTCTGTGTTTGTTAAATCATTGATCCGTGTGGCCTCTTGTTTTACAGGTTCAGTGTGATTGTATGATTGTCTGTTGGAGTCCTTTACACAGGAATGGCTGTAAACATACAGCCACAACACTAAAAACACATTCATAGACACCAAAAATATACATAATGATACTGTCAAAAGGTACAATAATTACACAGAAAAGAAAATTACAGAGTTAAAACAGCACTATTATGTTTTTCTTTATATTTTTGTATGTTCTTCTTGTGTCCTCTCCAAAATTGTTGGGCGCGTTAGTTCCTGTGAGCTGTTCAAGTGCTCCAGACAGAGAGTCCCACCTGCTCTCTGACTGCTGGGTGGATGGACATGGTAGAGCTTTCTAGAAGAACCATCGAAAAGCCTCGCCATTGTTGACCGGTGTCCTCTGCAGGAGAATAAATAAATAAATAAATAATATAAATAAATCTTTATATATATATATATATATATAAGATCACATTTTGATTTCATGTCATTGTCATGCTATGCTCTCAAGGAAATTACAAAAAACTTGTGTATTCAAAAAAATGGCAAGCGCATAAAAAGAGGATTGGTGGATAACAGCAGTTATAAAGTTTATGAAAATGAAGTAAAAACCTAGACGGACACTTAAAAAAATCTGTACAGCCACCAAGTATTTCATTAAAAAGCCAGCCAAGGTGATTACATCCATGTCCCACCCACACCCAAATAATCATTATGCCGGATGAAATATTCAATACAAATTCCCAAGAAGCAACAATGAGGCATTTAATTACTGTGAGCTGGAGCTGCAGTGAGGGGGAACAGTACATCATTTCAATTTGAGCCTGCGCCAACAGCTGCTCCTCCTCCTTCTCCCCAAAACCTCAACACGAGTGACGGTCTCATTTGGAAGTCAGAAACATTAAATATTGGAGTCTCCCGCCAATCCCCATGACCAATTAGCACTGTTTTTCTCCTTTTGATTTATTTTTTTGCTAGCTGTTGACAGAGGTGAAATGGTGCAAAATCACAATTAAAATTAGTGGAGCGTAATTTGACATTTTAATATCAGCTGTCACTGGTGGCTCCTTAAAATCATGCTAATAAGTTATTTAACATCAGACAGACCCAACGAGCTTATGCAGGCTGTTGACCTCATGAATAGATAGTTGACCTCACGTGAAGGTTATTATTATTATTCTAAGGTTTTTAAATGAACTTGTAGATTTTATTCTTTCAGTTAATGCATGTTTAAATTGTGATGTCTTGTTGATGTATGTTTGTTAACTAGCAGTTGTAGCTGTGACAATTCAACTTTTATATAACAGCATATAGCAAAATTTTAATACAAAACATACGAAAACAGTATTAAAATTATCTTTAATACTATACTAATACTAATATTTAAAAGATAATTGTACCCGATCAAATATTATTCAAAGGTAATAAACTTCATGTGGCACCCACTAGCCATTATTTGACACATTTGACTTGTTCTTGTGATGGAAAAACCTGCCTTGGAACAAGTACTTCAACTAGATCTGAGTGAGTTTATTGTATAGCACAGTTACTGGGGCTTTAAGATAGTCTTCCTAAACAGTCTGAAGCCACCAGCTGTACATACACAGGCTCATCCTCACACCTATTTTGGATGCATACATTCTTTCTGTGTCTGTATGAACCATTTACCATATTTTCACACCACATTAAGCAATTACCATTATCCTTCCATGTGAGTAATGGAGGAGTCCAGAGCAGCAGGATACCATCATCACCAATTTAAAACCATAGATGATATGAAATATTATCCTGCCTTAAAATGTCAAGATGCTCTCACACATTTGATGTTTTCTTTCTTTCTTTCTTTCTTTCTTTCTTTCTTTCTTTCTTTCTTTCTTTCTTTCTTTCTTTCTTTCTTTCTTTCTTTCTAAATAGCAATGAGTTGATTATGTCACTGTAGCTTCATTGATTTTGCTCTATAATTTATACAATTAAAATATAGTTTTATCAGCTTTTTGCTCATAAACTGATTTTATCATGTGAGTAAGGGTAACTATAAAAACCTAACACATTTAACTGCAGTTTGCATTCCAACGAAGAGGCAACCTCTGCTGGTAAAATGTGAAGCCTATGCTGAAGTGGAAAAAAATTGCAGTTCACCCCTCATCCGCTAGGGGCTGGCTCCAAAACAGAGCAAATCCCCATAGACTCCAATGTTAAAAAGGCCAACTTCACAGCAGGAATAAACATGTTTAAAGCCTGGTACAAAAATCCATTTTAGGATTAAGTTTACCTTCATGACAACTGTGAGGGGGGTGAATTTTTTATGAATTATTTAATCTTGAAATTCAACAAAATTAGCATGTTCTTTTGATTGACAGGTATCCAATATCTGCGGCAAGTGAGAATGCAGCACAACCGCGGTTTTTAGCTGCCAATCAGCTCACCTTAGCATTAGCCCACCTACCTCTATTAGCAGGTTAGCTACCATTTTCTCCGGTTTAGCTTGGTTAGCTCATAGCTACAGGCAGCTCGGAGTTTGATGGGTGTCAATCATCCACCCCCACCTTTACAGTCTCCCTCTCAGCTTTATCTCTTTCCCCATTCTTAGATTTTCTGGAAATGACTACATGCGTGACGCTGCCAAGATGACGACAGTGGGAATGCCCAATGAGCTTCAATTCAGCTCCTCAGAAACCTACAGGTGACATAATGGAGGCTCCATCCATCTTTTATATACAGTCTATGGTTCTAACATTTGTCAGTGCAGTGAACATGCAAATATAGAGCACGACTTTGTTGCAATTTCACAAATCAGCTGATCAGCCAGAACATTAAAACTACTAGCAAGAAATGTGAGTAACTCTGCTCATCATGTTATAATGCAAGATTCTGCTGGGAAAACCTGCATCCTGTCATTCATCTGAACATTAAATTGACACATGCTACCGCCTAAATCGTTTTTGTACCATCGTCCCATGTGGCAACAGTTCTTCCCAGTAGTAGCAGCCTCCTGCAGCTGCAGTGGACCACATAAAGAACAATTAGACTCAGGTCCTTCCTGGTTTTTTTTTTGTTTTTTTTTTTCCCCTAGTAACCGTATGGGGTACTAGCAACAGATGGAGGATCAGAGGTTTGAGACGTCTCTAGTGCCCTTGCCTAAGTGTCCTTGGGCAAGACACTGAAAACCACTTTGCTTCTGATGCACTCATTGGTTGTATGAGGTCATCACACGGATGATTTCATTTGGAAAACAATAACTTTAATTTTGGTATTTGGAATAAATGTAGAAAGTAAACAGAAAACAGACAGAGTCACATGGTGGTGGCAGATGCTAAAATAAGTGATAAAAATGTAAAGGAAAGAAAAAAAAATAAACATGTAAACAATAAGGCCCTGATTCACTAAGATCCCTGATAAAGACTGCAAAATGGCATGCGCACGCAAATAGATTGCGCGAGTTGTGACCTGATGGAGATACAGCTATTAGTGGATGAGACAAATAAAAATATAGCTAAGAAATCTAAATGTTACCAGAACAACTTCAGTATGGAACAGTATTTGCTGAACAGTAAATGCAGTTGGCAAAACCACAGGAACACCAGGTGAGTTTAAGAGGATGTGACATGACATAAGACAAAGTTCCAAAACAAACTGCTTATTATTAAACCTCTGCAGGCCCTGTGATGGATTGGTGACCAGTCCAGGGTGTACCCTGCCTCTGACCTGCTAAATGCTGGGGTAGACTCCAGCTTCCCGCAACCCTTGATGGACAAAGCAGTATAAACAATGAATGGATGGATAAACCTCTGCAAATAAGACAGGTGAGGGCCGGCACAGGAGATGCCTCTGACCAATGTTTAGCAACTGGTGCAGCTCGCTTACTGTGAGGAGTAGATGACGAGAATACTGGGTATGACACTCTAGAGCTGATTGCAAAGCAAGGTTTGGGACAACACAATAGTTTTAGTTGATGAATTAAAACATATAGATCAAAAAATGTGCCTCCTGTGGCACTTTTTATTACGTACGCTAATGGGGGTGCATTGCAGCACACACTCTGCATCTGGTCAGTGCTTTATCTGAGCTAACAAAGGTCATGAATGCACTTAAGAGCAGTATCGAAGATGAGGTACAGGCGGTGTTGAGGGCTCTCAATGCCAGCAGACCCAGAACACTGCAGCAGCCCATCCTATGTAACATAGCATTCAACACAACAACACAGCCATATGTTTCAAAATTTTTTCCCGCTGGCATTATAAAAATATTTACACGACCAGAAAAGATATGGTCCCTGTGTTGCCTCTGAGGTGTCTATGCCTCCATCTTGCAACAATAATTGCAGCCATTGTTTAACTTTGTGCCAATTAATACCTGCCTTTCACACGTGTTAAATATAGCTGCAAAATTAGCAAGCGCCATCAGTTTTGTTTGGTAAATCACATTGCATGTGCTACTTTAATCTATTTGCATCTGCTCCTCCCAATATTTAGAAACGCCCATAATGCATGTACATCAGGTGCAAATGTGCTAAACAGATTGCTTGCATTGTCTTGCCCATTTAATAGATGCAAGTTAGTAAATCAACTGCAACATGTTTTTGCATGTACTATCAAGTTTGCACATTTTTTTTTACACATGCACATCTTTAGTAGATCAGGTCCTGATATAAAATGAAGTTCCACAACAGATTGCTTATCATTAAACCTCAGCCATACAATTCTTAAAAAATGACCACTGCTTTCTGTGTGAGCTAAACATGTCTGTCAGTTTTTATAACAACTATTTTTACTAAGAGACAAAGCGCAAATAATGTGTGTATGTCTAATGTTGTAGACACACATTAGCACTTGGATATGGCACATCTACCTGTGCACTTTCAGGCTTAAGTCTCTATCTGTCTTATGCAATGCTCAGGGAGCTGAAGCAAAGAAGAGAAAAAGTGGAGTTGAGAATGTTTAACTTGATCCATATTCCTCAATTGATCAGTCCCTGGTGGAAGTGCGGCTCACCAGAGACAGTAATGACCCTGCTCAGGGCACTCGGCATGTCTGTTTTGTTAAGTTCCCATGTTATCGATCTAGTGGGGCTCTTGAGTGCTGCTTGGATTCACTCCTGGACCCTATAGCCTCAGCACACAGCAGTGACCAAGCACAAAGAAAGCTCAATTAGCATTAGCTTTGCGTTGTCCACTTTCCCACCTGCATGCACCTTCAACATCACTCCATCATCTGGCAGGACTGCTAGAGGGTGTGGGAGAAAAGTAGAAACAAGAGCAGAAAAACAAAAAGAGAGAGACACACAAGGAGTAGGGAGACAGCAAGTGCTGACAGTATCACACCAGGGATACAGGAGCAATGCCAAGGTTTTACCTCAAGTCAAGACTCTGTAGCAGCAGCTCAGCCTCGCATTAACGTCTGTGCTTCTGCAGCAGAGCACACATAACAACCCAGCTGCAATGACACACAAGGAAAAGACCATTTCCTGCACTGGCAATGAATGCACACAACGAAATACTGAGCTGACTGTTGGAAGGAGAATTTTGCTAGACCTCAAATTAACCCCAACACACCATTACAGTAGGCAGGATATTCTAAATGTCTGCTGGTCTCTTTCAGTGGTAATGGCACAGTAAAACTGACATGTGGTGGAATAATTCTCCGCTGATTCTGGTGAAGCAGTGTGAGGTCTCAGGGCTGCCAGCACACCCTGTGATTCTAACAGAGCCTGGCAGGTGCAGTTAATGTTGAAGCCACGTTGTCAGCTGATTGAGAAGAGGTGGTAGAAAGACAGCATCAGCTAGAGCAGGAGGGTGAATCATTATCAAAGCAAAAGGACTCCAGGCTCATACACAGTTAACTTAAACCTCCAACTGCAATCTTTAAGATCCAGGTTAAGTCCAATCCTCCCCATATTTTCCACGGAAATAATGAAAAAGCATGAAAAGTCTTCAACCCCCACAGCCCACCCCTGCCCTTTCAATTCCCTGCAGCCTTGGCGTCACACTGAGCTGGGGCCAGAGATAAACCACTCAAGACGATGAGGATGATAATGGCAGACGCCGCAGCGCCTCAAAATTCAATCAGCACCCGGACGTCAATGCGGATGAGTGTAAAAGTGAAATATGCTCGCTGGCGTGTGTTAAAAGACGCCACACTGGGCTCGCAGAAACAACAACGGGAGATGAAGAAGACGATAAGAGAAAAAACAAGAAGAGGAAAAAGGACGGGAGAAAGCAGCAGAGAAAAGAAAAAAAGAAAATAATGTCTCTCTGCTGCTCGGTTTTCCAGCACAATCCCACTGGCATTCTGAGCAGCCCTACTTTAACCACAGACTGTGAATAAATTACCCTTTTGAACTCAGGGTGATTGCAAATGTGCCCCGGTTTCTCTTGAGACATGTCTGGCACTAACCCTCAGCTCTCTGCTCCCAGCCAGCCTTGTCACAGAGGCCCCTTCCCTCCCCTCCTTTACATACTCACAAGGCTCACGCACAAGCATGCACAACATCATGAAACTTTTAATTCACCATAACTGCAGGAGGTTTTTTTTTTTTCTTTTTCAGCTGGGTACAATTTATCCCATCTCCCTCTTTACTTTTCTCTCTAGGAACTCTTAAAAAACCTGCTTATTCAGAATAATAATAATAAAAAACCTATTACAGAGGAAAGGATCAAGAAAAAAGGTGTGTTTTGGCAGAAAAAAAAGCATGATGATAAAGGAGATGGGCTGAAGGAAGGGCAGACATTTTAATGCAGGTTTAACAGCAGCCTGTGGGAGTGTGCTGATGTTTTTCCAAATGCTCATTATAACACATGGTCCATATGTTACCCTGACAATGCACATTATTTATTTAGTTACAGACCAGAAACAAAGCCACTTCTTATGACCAAAATCTACAGGTATTAGACTGACATACTGCAAACAAAATAAATTCGACTTATCAATGTTTCTAATTTATCTTGACAGACATTTAAATCTGTGATCATTTTACTTTGCAATGACAGTGTGACCTAATATTTTCGACTTGGTCTTTAAACAGGCAAACTATGTTAAGTGAGGACATACTTTCTGACATTATGGAGGAAAAACTTTTTATAGCCGACTAAACATTTAGAACCAATCTCCAGTGGTGATGCCAGTGTTGATGATGGTGGTGGGGGGTGGGGCGGTTTCAGGGTGAAGACCGCCTTAACTGATATGTTATATATTGCCTGTCACTTTATTCTGCAGAAATATTGGGGCGTTGCCAAGCTCAAACATGGAAGGTATGGCAATCCATCACCTGCAGAGCTACCCATGTTGGTGGGTGGGGGTTGAAATCTCATCTCGAAGCTTGTAAATGGTATCCTAGCTGCTCGGTGCCATTTATAAAAGATACTTCTCCAAGGCCGCTATCAAGGACCAACTCATCTAAGCATCCACACACTGCTGCACAAAATGCTGCATCACAAGAAAACGCAAACACACTCTACCCAATCACAGATTAAAACTGAAAAATTTTATTATATATGAAATATTGATATTCAAAAGTAGCAGTTATGCCGAGATTAATAAGTAAAGGTAGAAATTAAATAACTACTGCACTTTTACAAATCTGTCACATGTGCTTTTTAGTTTTAAAAATATTTACACATACATAGGATTTTCATTTTTCATGGCCTCATGTATTTTGTGTATGTTTAAAAACGTCCTTTGAGCATTTCCTCAGAAATTAACGCTACATGTTTGCAAGCCGCAATATGCGAGTAACAGGTAGGGGCAGTGTAGAGACCAGTTTGACCAGATGGAAGGTAACAGGATCAAGAGCGGTAAAAACAATGGAAAGTTTCAAAGAAAATGCATGGTGTGGTTACATACCATCTATGATACTGATGTTTTTTCTGCCATTATCTTAAAATAAACCACCATAACATCAACATCTTTATCTTTTTTTACACCGTACAAATTTAGTAACTATCAAATCTGAGTACTCTATCCTCCAGTAACAAGACTAATACACGGGGAAGTATATGAACAATTATGCTTACAATAGTGATAAAAATAGTAAAAAAAAAACTGCCATAGTCTGTTTCTTTCAGAATATCTTTCCTGCAAATACCACATATATTCTGCTACTTTTTCCTCATGGTACAAATGCAAAGAAATGAACCTAAGCCCACTGGTGTGGTGAAACACATCTACCTAGGTCCAGCCTTGCGGTAGCCCCACATTCAAGCAAATCAAGCTAAGTGTATTGCGGATGTTTGTGAGTAATGAGGAATTTGGGAGTTTTTTGCTGACAAGGCATGTATTGGATGGTGTTGGGGCGTGCATGTGCATGTGCCTGTGTGTGTGTGTGGTGGTGGTGGGGGGGGGGGGGGGGGGGGGGGAGGGTGTGATGGTGTGTTCAAGAGCTTTGCCTGGAAGAGGAGGGGGTGGTCACAGGGGGGAGATTAGGCTGAGGGGCAGTGGAGGAAAACCAAATCCATCTCCATCTCGGAAACATCCTAAAGCAGATTACTTACTTCAGCGGCAGAGGAAGAGAGGGATGACAGAGGGAAAGAAAAAGAGGGAAAAGGAGAGGAGCAGTGGAGCCAGAGATGGATGAGGAAGCAGAGAAAGAGGGAGCAATTAGCATAGATGCAATTCTGGCACAGTCCTCTGACTTGATATTTGACCTTTAGTAAGAGTCTTGCCAAATATCGCCTGAGAAGCACAGACGGACCATATGGTGAAGTGCTGCTGGAGGCTGAGTGCGGTGTGACTCCAAGCCTCAGTATGCTAATGAGGGAATGTAATTACAGTGCAGTATTCCTGCAGGACGTATATTTCACTAGTCCTCCATAGGAGTGGATTTACAGGGAGAAGGCTTGTGTTGTTTCACAAAAACAAACCAACAAAAAAAAATAATAATATATATATATATATATATATATATATATATATATATATATATATATATATATATATATATATATAATCCTTCTGATGAAACAATAAGGGAGCCTTTAAGATGACAGTGAAATGGAATGAGCCCAATGGTCCTGAGGCTGCAGAGCATAATGCCTGATGAACTTCTCATGATAAGCCAAAAATATATAATACCAAAAATAAATACTCTCAATCTTGTGTTGAAAAAAGCTGCTGATCCTCAGTCACTGATGTCACAACAGATATTTCTCATTAGCTGCCAACAGCCAAACACCTGCTGAGTCAGTGATGTCACTAATAGGGGTGAGATGCAGAGATGAGCAAGCCAGAGACGTAATCAGGTATCAGATCTCTGCTTCATGTAACACAGTATCTTTGAATTTTTAGATATTAGAAGAGTAAGAAATGAAACTTTCTAAACAATATCTTAAGGATTAATATTCATTTATAGCCAGGAAAGCAAAGAACTGTAAGCAGTGCATGAGATCTTGACTTGTTTAGCATTTTATTTAACATTTTATTAAATGTATCTTGTCTATATTAACAGCTGGATACTGATGGAAATCACAGGAGGAAAAGGACACACAAGATTCTAGTAAAAAAATAGCTCTTTTAAGCTTTTCTAAATATGTGTTTTTTGCATTAAAATAATTAAACCCAGATTTTTTTAAATGCACAGGTATGCCCTTTTGTTGTATGGGTAATATAAAGATGCAAGATCCCTGGATATAATCTGAGTAATCATTTCTTTATATATTGCTAAGACAATGGCCATGTATTGGCATTTTAACATGAATAAACATAAAAAAAAAAAAAAAAACAAAAAAAAAAAAAAAACAAACAAACAAACAAACAAACAAAAAAAAAAAAACAGGATATCAACAGGCAGCATTGGCATTTGGAGCTTTTCTAGTCTTGTAGACTGCTTAAAGCACTTTTATACTACAAAGTACATTTACCCCATTCATAGTCTTTCAGACTGTGCAGTGCTTTTTCTCTGGCATGCACACACACACGCACACACACTGATGAATGAATTAGAATAAAAGTGGGGTTAAGTGACTTGCCAAGGCCACTTTGACTTGCACTAGGGAAGCCAGCGATTGAACCACTGACCTTCCAATTGGCAGAGGACCCCTCTTTCTCTTGAGCTACAGCCCCCCCACCTGCTTCCTTCGTATAATACGATAACAGGATTTGTAGTTCTAACTAGCTTAAAAGTCAATATTTTATATGATCACCTTTCTTTGTAATTTATGTAAGTAGTCTTTAGAAATCATTCTCCAGGCTTCTTCAAGGACATTTAAATCTAATCTTTGGATGTTGCTGCCTATTTGATTCATTCTCCGCAAAGACGATCCCTCGCTGCTTCAGTAATATTCAGGTCCAAGACCTGAAGAGGCCCATCATTCCACAGGACCTGTTACCACAGATTTTCAGTATGATTGGCATAGCTGAGCCTTTTCTCCCTGTTTTCCTTCTTTAAAAATGTCTTTCTTGACACCAGAACACCACCGGAGACCATTTCGGATAAGGATTAACAGGTGGATTAACTGAAGATCTAGATGCATTTCTCAGGTCCTGTTTCAGGTCTTTGCTGGATTTTGTCATGCATCTTAAGAACGCAACTTAAGATAGTAAATAATTAGATAGCTGTTAAGGCACGTGACTGTGTTTTCCTCATGTCCACTTTTCTTAATTATTTTTAGGGCACACTACACACCACGTCACAATCAGTCAAGCTTTCAGCTAACAGCTGTTTGCGAAGGATTTTTCTGGTGCAAAATTATAATTTCATGTCTTTTAGTCTGTGTTTTTTTGGTACATTTCATAGGTCCAACAAAAAAAAATTAAACAAGTTATGTATTTTTTCTAAAAAGTCTGCTCATAACTAAAAGCCTAAAGATAATATTTATGATCTTACTTTGTTAAGTCCCCTGCTGTATGTAGACACAACACTGGTTCAGGTCCAAAGATTGGACTAAAAAGCTATCCAACGTCCAAAAACAAAACTTTGGGAGACCTTCATAAGTAATTAATAAAACCACTTTAAGTAAAGATCTGGCCAATCTGAAACAAAATATAAAGAAAAGGGGATGGCTTAAGACTTTTGCACAATATTATGCTTTGTTATCTTTTTTAGTCACCTTTTAGCATTTATAACCAGTGTTACACTACAATCTATAAATGAAAGATCTATTACACACGTTACATGTAAACAACTATTAGTATAGAAAAATAATTTGAGTCATGTTATCTAAAAATGATTCTGCAATGAAAATAATTTGAATAACAGATCAATCTGTGGGCCCATATTTTTTTTTTACTTAATCAGTGTAACAAAAAACATTTTAAAATGATTTTTAATCATACAAATTGTTCTCAGTGCAGCACGTTAATACAAATCATATTTGTAAAATCTTCACTTCCAACTTTTGGTATTTTGGTTGTTTTCACTTTAAAATCTGTTCTTGTCAGTCAGCAGCAAAACAGCAGATGGGATGTGTTATCTTTCAATATTTAACCAGAAAAAATCTCAGTCTCGGATTCAACAAAGTAGAAGCTCTACTAACATTCCTCTTGATGCTCCACCTTCTGTGGAGACACAAAGTTAAAATCTAAAAACATATGAGAGGCAGCATGCAAACTCTAAACTCTTGTGTCAAAAAACTGATTTATTTGCACAATTCTGACCCCTTCCCATCATTTCTGTGCACAACAAGAATGTTGTACGTCCTAAATTGCTGCCTAGGAAGCATTACAATGTGTTAATTAGTAATGTACCACATTTTGTGTTACTAATGACATTCTTTAACAATTGTTGAATCTGTATAAGCATCTTTATTAAAATAGTTACTAATTATGGTAATGGCATTTTTGTTCAATAAGTCAAAATAATCATACATCTAAGATAACAGCATTAACAGTAAAGAATTGATTTCAATACTCTTGTGTTGCTGTTGACACAAGGTCCAAATTTATGCACCCCTGTGTTGGCTAAAGAACTTTTTTTTTCAGTTGTTTCTCTTACCTAATCTGGTTCTCTTACCAAGTGTGAAGAATTACTCTGTTTTAGATTTCTTCCAAGGCTCCCTTATTTATAGAGTCCAAGGTTGTTCAATTGAGCATCCCAGTTGTGAAGCTCTTACTGACTGAATTTGTGGAATTTTTCAAGTGGAATTTTAAAATTGAGTGAAGGGTTAATGGAGTTAAATACTACTGCTCCCTATGTGTTTAGAACTGTCTTACCATACAACATAGGACAAAACTTCACACTATTGACCTGTTTATTGTGAGAGATATCCAGGTTGAAAAGAGAGTTAAAACCACTCAGACGCCATGAAGCTTCCATTTATCATTTACAGATAAGCCCAGCCTACACAGATGGAGGCTGAGCTGACAATCATGGCCACAAGCTAAGGTATCACCCAGAGATGAAAAGGTGCTGGTATTGCATGCCAGTTACTAAGTGTGACAAGGCTGGCCTCCATTTCAATAAGCTCCACCTTAGTACTTGTGTTCAAGTTATGAAGTTTTGAACAAGGCTGCTAAAAGGCCAACTCTCCTGAATGGGAAACAATACAGATGCTTGCAGGAATGTTTGAGTGTCATTGTTTGAGTTTCAGGAAAACAAAGAGATACCAAAGCAAGGTCAACAAAGCTTCAAGACATGAAATTAGGGCAGTGTGTGCAGGGAGAAAGGGCAGGTGTTTCAGGATGGGTAGCACAGGGAGGAGAAGGAGGGTGGTGGGGACAGGACATGCGTTTGAGTGTGGGGATACCCTAGGGATCTGGTATGGAAATCTCAAATTTCTCAGCCAAGCTGCAGCCCTTTGAACAGCATAAGGCGTCAGCTAGCTCAACAAGAAGCCATGTGGGTGTAACGAAGCGAGGGCTACGAGAGGAAACATGGTGCCAGTCCTCTGAAATGTTAAATTGAAATGCAAAGTAGGAGTGGGCCTTCCTGTATTGAGCAGATTTTTCAGCATCTGTGTGGGAGCCCTTAAACTTAGGAGGCCCATACCCAAAGCTCTGCATATTTACAGTAAATCAGCATCATATTTAGGTTAGGATTAGAAAAAACACATGGCTGAAGCTGAATGTTTGATTTTACTCAGGTAACTGGGAGTCCAACCAATCTGTTTTTAAAATTCAGATTGACAGAAGCTTCACCTTAGAAAATAAAACTTTTGAATGTAGAGATATACCGTTTTCATTTTTAAAATATATTTGTTCTTCTTGTCTCTACCTTTACCTTTGTGCTTCTCTGACATACAGTATGTATTAGATATGACATAATCAAAGTTACTGTTATGTTAAATTGTGATCATAACTAACCAATACAAACCAAAGGTTTAATATAGAGTGAGCATATGTACTCTTTTACCTGGACATGTCCTCTTTTCAAGAACTAAAAATGCATCTGGCCAGAGTTTCACAATCGTCCAGGATTTTTGCTCTGATCTCAGCCTCACAAAAGTTTACATTGGATTTGCATTGTTTCACCCCCCACACTTGCTTATTATCATCAGCTCTGTTTTAAGGAGCAAAAGGCGAGAGAAGGAGAGGAGGCAGCCACAGTGCAAACATTGCAGAAAGGCCAGAGTAACTTGGTGTTTGTGCAAAACTCCAGAGAAAGTGTGGGTGACTTTCCCTCCTCATTGTCTTGGCTTGGCACCCGTAGAGGATGAGAAGCCCATCTGAGCCCAGTCTCACAATAAAACTTGCAATGGCTAAGTTTGACTGGCGTCACGATAAATGTTTAGAAATTGTGTGAAGGTGAAGTCTTTCACTATCATTGTTAAGCAGATGTGATGCCAACATTCCACTATTAATATTCAATGCTAAATATATGTACTCCTTTATCCCTAACTATAATTGATCTAAAAGAAAAATATAAAAGAAAAAAAACGTCGGACAATGGTTTCAGAGTGGACTTGAACTTGGTTGTCTTGCATGTCAGTGTGTGGGGAAACATTCACTCTATCATGTACAACCATTTTTCTACATATAATGTGAACTAACCTCAACCAATCAGATCAACAAACCTGTATATGGTGTAGCCATTTTTCACTACTTCAGCACATAAAACCCATCTGTAGCTGTCAATGCAGGGTGCAGATTAGTCCAAACGTTTACATTTTAATGACAAATTAAAAGCTGGGAACATGGTCAAATGAATTGTCTTGTGATTGTGAGCCTGTCTCAGTGTCTGCTTTAAATATAATATATGCTGATGCTGCCTACGTATTTTTTTTTGGAGAGGGTTGCAGGCCTAACTCAAGAGCAGCCCAGAACCATCAGCTGACCACAAAACTGCTGACACTGATGTGAATGACGGTGTGAGAAAAAAACACTACAGTCCTGCACTAGATTAGTGGTTTAATAAATCTGTTAAAGGCATTCAGTCATTCAGACTAATGTTACTTAATGTTCCTTGTGGCTTCTGTCAGACATACCTGTGACAGTGATGGGGGTAGCCACCATGTGATATTTGCCATTGAGAATAAAAAGTACACCAACTGAGATGTATGTATCAAAGTAGTTTTTATAGACTCACACTTACTCTGGTTGTGTGAACAAACTACTGGTAGATGGAAGCAGCTTAAACCATCAGTGATGTAAAGAACCAGTATCTTAGGGAGGTATTAATTATATGTATAGTAGCAAATTTAGTTTTCAGTCTGAGAATAGCTTTTCGGATGGATTCCTCTAAACAGCCGACCATATGTCAAATTAAATGTCATCCCTGCTGTATGTAGCTGCCAAACAAATTTATACATAGTGTTTCAAGCTTAAATCTAAGAAGCTAGCCATTACAGAATGTTTAAAAAGGGGTTTAACCCATCATGAAGCCTATACAGGCAGCATCTTTGTGATTTTTTGTGTTTATTTCAGGTCATTTATGTCTAATACATTCTCTCTTTTAAACTTCCCTCCTGATTGGAGTTAAAACTAACCAGTGTTCAACATGCAAGTCTGTAGGAAGTTAGTTGAGATTTGGGAGTTGATTTTTATTTATTGCACCTTTTTTTTATTCATACAAAAAAACATAAACCAAATGCATCTGACTAAATGAATATAAGTTGGAAAAATGGAAGACGGGAATTTAAAAGTTTTGACAATACTGAAAGTACTGGTGTCCCTTTTAATTTTGTAATTTCATTATTAGTTAGATAATACATCTAGAGATGACAAGACAGGAGCTGCAAAAATGTAATTGCATTTACACCAGAAACCCCCTCCCATGTTTTTTTTTTTTTTTTTTTACCATAACTCGACATTTACAACTTTTGAGCATGCATTAGTATTACGGAGAAATGCTTCTTGCATTGTTTTAGGCCATTTATTTCCATTTCCTTCTCTGTTTCAAACTTCCTTCCTAATTAGAGTTAAACTTATCATTCAGTATGTTCAGTGTGCAAGTCTGCAGGAAGTTGGTTGAGATTTAGGTGTTGATTTACATCTATTTTAATCAGCCCACATAATTTGAGTTTAGGGAGTTACAAGCCAGCAAGGGGGAAAAAGCAACTTAAAACCACCATACAAATTAAATAAGTAAAATCTAAAGATGCAAATGTATGAAATGTTTAAATTGTTTTATTAAATTCAACTGAGGGACAACATTGTCAGGTCAGGTATTCTAACAATGTAGAGAAACATCTCTTCCTGGCAAAAAAAAATAAATAAAAAAATAAAAAGAAGACAATATTACCCCTGATGCAAAGGAAGGAAATATAGGCTTCACTTGAAGTAGAACACAGATGAAAACAAAAAATTCTATTGTTAAAATATTACCTGTTAAAGGCAGCATTTAAAACAGGGTTAATCCAGGCAGACTCCTGGATTATTTCTCAAAACACAGCTTTTGCTCTAAACAGATTGAAATAATTTCTCTCCTCAACAGAATGCCTCAGACGGATCTTTCAAGGAATGACAACAAACTGTGACAAGCTCAATGGCTTATCAGTTTGGGGGGGAGGTTGGAGCAAAGGAGATGTGAAAAAATCCACCTGATGTCATCAGCTGATGCATTATGAATCCCATCCACTGCCTGGGGACCACAGGCTGACTTCACACCTCTGTGACACTCTCTAACCCAACGGTCTCTGACAGAAAAAAAAAATATATATCTTTTTGGGCATGGTGTCAGATGCTTGCCATGAAATATTCATATATCTGTGAGCAGAGCCACAATAGAGGGGGTGGCAGCGTGTGAGGATTTGACTTGCAGAAACTGAGATGCTTAAACCACATTGACCGATTTCTCTCACAAATTGTCAGTCACAAATTCACTTTCACATCACTATTCCTTGGATGGCACAAAGCCATCAGTTATTTGCTGCATTTTAACTTGTAGACATTTTTCTCTGTCTATCCAACTGAAAGTGGCTTGAGATGACTTTGTCTTCACAAATGAAAACAAAAAGGTAACTACACCATGGAAATTCCCCCAAAACACCATTTAACAAGCACGTTAGAAAAGAATTAAAGTTCAGTTTTAGTGCACTAAAGGTCCACACAAGCAAACACTTGTTTTTCATTTAATGACTCATGGTGCAAATGTTGGACTGGCATACCCCGTCATAAATCTGATAGTAGCTAGGATAGACTCCACCCCATCAGCAACCCTGAATTGGACTAAATGGGTCTAGAAGACGGAAGGATGGACGAAATCATATTCATAGATGAGGTAAAGATTAGTACAGTTAGCAAAATGCTGTAACAGTCCTTTCTTTACCCTGTTCCCTGCAGACATGTGGCTTAAATTTTGTCCTGAACAACTGACATTCAAGCTAGTTTTCAAATGGATGCAAACATTTACGTAAAGGAGTGACAAATGGGAGCTATTACATCTATTCTTAAATTTGGTTGCAGAGCAAACTTAAGTAAAGCTTAAGTCGTTGCTGCAGCTGTGGGTGTAGTGAAATCAAAGTATAGCACATGGGCTCAGAGCATTTGTATATTTTGTTGCTATCCCACTGTCCTTTTTCATTTTGCAGGGAAGTTAGATTGACAGGTATGTCAGCTGAAAACTGATATTCTGAACAATGCTCCACTTTTTGATAGAAGACCTAATAAATAAAAGTAGCATTTCCAGATCCACTGTTTTAGTAGTTGACAGTTAACACAGGAGTTTACCAAGTAAAGCTGTAAAACTAATGACTGGTAACCAATCCCTGTAAATGAGGGAAGAATTCTGCTGTCTCCTAGATATCCTTCCACAACTTTCATTGTCCCAAAGTCACATGGACTTTTTATACATCACATTGTGACATAAGTATACACAAACTGTATATGAGCTGTTTCTCAGTCGACCATCTTACAGTATTCTTACTGTACCAGTATGCTTAATTCTATACTGTTCAAACAGACCATATACTCTTGCTCTGCTGTAAGGAGTAAACACAAAACATACAATGTGTTTTCAAGGTTCTTTCCTCCAAATTAAAGTACATGTAACAACAGTTATGATGTTTTAGGCCAAAAGGCAGGTGTTGTACATCTCAACAATATGCTTTAATGTGTGCTATATAGACACAGGCAGAACCCCAGTACTGCTGATCTGCAACTAGATGCATCTTCTGTAGAAGCATCACTTTAAGTGCAAAAAAAATTCCAACACAATATGCTCTCTCCTATGAATATTCTTATAACTGTGTCATTTAAACCAGAAACTAAATTCAAACATATTTCTAATGTTGGTTTCCTGAAGGTTTTTGGCTAATGTCGTCCAACATGGCCGTGGTTTTGGCTTTGTTCCTTACTCTTACCTGGCCTTTTTTTTTTTTGGTTTCTGGTTGCTTTCTTTATTAGATGTTTTGCATTTCTATTTATTTTCTGGTGTATTGGGAATCCTTCCAGTTTTGACCAGTTTTACTAGGATTACTTTCTGCTTTCAGCTCACGCCTGTGTTCACTTGTCTAATTCCTTCACACCTGTGTTTAATCAGTTGATTACTCATCCCTGTATACTGCAGCTTCTTTTTACTTTCTTTCTATTTTTCTGACAGTTTAGATTGTTCCCTTACAATGTGCTCTCCTTTGATTCTACATCCTATTGTATCAGCCTTGTTGTATATTGGTTTGGATTCATGACTTATTCCTTTTTGGAAACTTCTCAGATAGACCATAAAGTAAAGGCATTGTCCAAAGGCCTCCAAAAAGGAACTACAGCACTTTTTGTAATAAGTAACACTAAAATGTGTTTATCTATATGCTTCTGTTTCCCATTTAAGTCCTCTAATAGCTAATCTCTCACACAACAGATGGATGTTAACATGTTAATAATGCTGCAACTCGTTAAATTTGGTCAAGGTCAAGGCGAAGAACTGGAAAATACAGCTTTTCTTAAAGTATTTAATTAGATATATTTGTACCTAATCTTAATTCTGCCTCTTGGCAGGAAAAGTGACTCTTTTTAGTATAGTTGTACCAATCATCTAGCCATCCAAAAGAAAAGGGACAACTTACTTCTGCAAAAACTTCCTAATAAAAGGGATATTGGGAGGAGGGGAATATGTCAAGAACATTGCTACTAATTTTAGATTAGCTCAATCATTTTTTTAAAGATTAAACAAGTGCAGAATGGAAAATATCTCAAAAATTCACCATCAGACTTGAACAAAACCTTTTGCAATTACCAAAGACTTTTCTCTCACACTTTTTCATGCAGGATCTCAGTAATGACGAGATACCTTTTAACTTCTCATCCAGAGTCAGCATCAATAATGTATTCTCATCTCTTTAAAATTTAAAGTGCCACACATTAACGTCCTGCCGCACCTGCTCTTTCACGCTGTCCACCTTCCACTGGGCTGCGTTCTACCCCCATCCCTGGCTCTCTCTCTGCCCCTCCTTGTGCTACAATGAAGACATTGACAATGCGTTCTCTCTTACCACTGAACCACGGATGTTAAATCAAACAGGGGCAGAGGAGGCGACAGACCACATAATGTAAGGGCATCGTCCAGACGCCTCCAATTACGCTTTGGCCTTAATTGGCAGCGGTGGCAAAGACGATGAATTCTTTAACAGTGGCGTGCAGCTGTGCCTTCCTGAGCACAGCAGCAGCCTAAGGAGGACAGCTATTCAGTTCAAATGGAAGCTGACAGAAAATCTACATGGCACGACCAGTCTAGGGGGAAAAGGGCATGACAGTGACTAAGGGGGCCTAGACTCTTAAGTATCTGAGGGCAGCTTGCAGGGAAGATGTGTATAATTAAGCGGTCTGCATTGTGGTTCAGATGGCAAAATCCCATTGTCTTGACAGGAGCTTACCGTTGCCCTTTAGGTTGAGCTGCGTGGCAGTTTATGCCTTCATTTTTTCCTTTCTTTTTTTCACGCTCGCCCAGACCTCTGCAACCAAATTAATCTGCAATTTTTAAGCTTGAATAAATCCAGAAAGTTGGAGATCTGCAGATCTAAAGGCCACATGTCCCTCAGGCGTTTCTTCTCTATTTTCTGTATTTATTCCTTACCCCCTCTCCTTAGCCTGCAGATTGACTGGGAGCACTCAGTGTTATCTCCAGGGAGGCAAAGGTTTGGGGGAGGGGGTGAAGGCCACAGATTTGTCCTTATCTATTCTGAGCACACCTAAAACAAATTAGACCTGGCTGCCGTTGCTTATTTGGCTCTCCCACTCTCATTAGGGGGACTGAATCCAGGCTATTTTCCTCAAGGTCCTGCATCTCTACCATTTGGGGCCTTGTCTTTTATCACTATAGCAAAGGTTTCTAGACAGCCACGCCACCTTTTAATCACAGCCATTTCATGTAGTCGTATCAACACTAAACAAAGACCAGAAAGCACAAATTCTCTCACAAATCCCCCCCCTTACACTGGGATGGGAATTTCCTACTCATGACTTGAAGCTGGACTTTGACATTTGTTAATTGAAAGAGGAATCTGTTCAACTGGATTTTCCTTTGCCCTTTTCCTGCTTTATCTACAGTCTTATGCTGATATGCAAACAGAAGCTTTATTTGATGTTTTTTTTTTTAAGAATTTGCTTTTGTCTTTGCAGTATTCTGAGTGCAATATCAGAAGCGATGTTCAAGTTTCTATCAATATACTCAATAACTCAGTGAACAGGCACTTGAAATCATGGAGATGTCATGTCCTTATTCAGCTGTATTATAGAGGAGGATGTTGTTTTCGACATCTGTCTGTAGGCATTTGATTTTTTATGCAAAGATGTCACTGCTGAGAGTCATTCACAAGCATGTTTTTTTTTAAATAAAACTTAAATTTGACCTGCAAATTTGTTGCATTAATCACAGGAAATGTCCAGCAGTGCAGTACAATGAAAATCTGATAATTACAAATGATACACTCAACTCTACTGCCTGCTCTGTCCAGTATCATTTCCAGTATCATTTGTAATTATACAGTCAAATACTATTAGCTCTTTTTTATGAAATAATCTTAGCCTGTTTCTTTTGTTTTAATCATATTTAAGAACCATACTATAAATAATTTTCACCGCTACCTGCAATGACAGTGGTGCTCAGATGTACAGAGTTCACACTTTTAAACTGTCCACAGCTTGAGCACATAAAAATAAGGGGGGAAATAAAAGCTATATTGAGTTTTCTTAACAAACTGCACCAACAATAATATGCACTGAGCCACTGGGTGAGCAGTGAACACTGAAATTAATGACTGCTCCCAAGAAAGGAAGAAGAGTGAATAAGAAACCAAAAGGAAAAACAAAAACTACAAATATGAACAACAAAATCTATCATTTTTCTACAGTTATATAATAATATTTTTTGTTTGTTCTATTCTAATGAATGAACATGTGATAATAGTAAATATCAGCTCCTTATATGGAGTCCAAACCTCCACAAATGCTTTAGAAAATTGTTAAAGCCTGTTCAGGATGCCAGTAACTTTCTGTCCTTTCTGTATTTAATAAAACACAAGCTGGCAACAATAACTGCATTTTGACTGACCATATTTCTATTGTTTAATTTTCCTACAATCCCTTCCCATGAGTCTTTTTGCCTAAATTAAGCTTCATTTGTGGTAAGCAAGTGAAGTAAACAAAGAAGAAGACACACCTTGCCCTCGTACGGGTACTGTATTTGAATGTTAATGGAGAACCTTTGAGCCATTCAAGCTCAAGCTATGCAGAGGTAACTGCTCAGGAAATGTTAGGTTAGATGAGATTCCTCTGCCAGACTAATCCATCCTGGAGCCTGAGAGCAGCACAGCGGCAGAACTGAATCTGCTGCACAACAGCACAGCAGTGACACGGGGCAATTCTCAAGGGCCTTGCATTAACGCACTAAATTAAAGGGGGTATTAGATTAAATTGGCTCTCCGATTTCAGGGGTGTGAGTAAAATTCTGATTTGCATTTTCCACCGCTGCTTAAGATATAATTAGTTCAGGGTGATTCCCATGTGGAAAACACTGACAGCCAAATCTCACTGGCTGCCAGCAGCTTATCATTTCCTCCAAGACGAAAGGTATGATCGGCTCATGTGTGGTGGGTGCAGCTGTTTATGACTTTGTGTTTGTGTACGTCTCTGTGTGTGGGAGTGGGAAAGGTAGGAGACCGTATGCAATACTGTTCACATGTGGATCTGCACATATGCTGTAAAATTTACTTCTAAATGTGATGATGGTTCATTAAGTATTACTTACAGATTACCTGCATCACCTTATTACTCATACTTTTCATTCAAATTCCAGTGACAATTAAGACACTGTAAGCATCATCTGCCCAGTGATAGAGACATTTGTACATTAACTCTGTGCTAATAAACACATGAATATCTCAAAGTCTGCACAGAAACTTCACACCTCTAACAAACCTTTAAACTTACAAGCATTTCCGCCTCACAAGGTGCACCTATAATTACACATGCAGAGTCAAAAATAACAATTATTGCAGGAGAAGTCCATACTATGGATTGCTGAAGTCAGTAAAGAAGCTTTTAAAAACAAGTGTGGATTTGTTTGGGGCGATTCACACCCTTGGTAATTCTACCCTTCTTTGTAAATGGATGTTTTCCAAAAGTGAGTCTATCTACGAATTATGAATGTGAGTCCAGCTTCCTGGACACCTATTTGGGACAACTGTTGGTACATGACATTGACTCATCTGCAGCATTCTCTTTCAGTTCATAACTAATAAAGCTTCTATGATGAATTAAAGCAATAGTGTTTTTCCACACTGTCCAAAGGTCACATATCTTATTAGTATCCAAGAAGATATTTAAATGCCCAGATTTATTATCAACAAAACCAGTTTATTATAACAAATTAATACATTCTGACAGATATATCTATATCTATCCTTTCTACAATTTAGGCAAAGCTGTGTGGGTTTGTCTACAATTCTTCTGTTTCTAATGATTGATCCTTTGCCAATGTTTCAGTGCTACAGTGAGTAATAATGGGTCAAATGTCTCTAGGATCGCTTTTGATGTTTTGGCATCCAAATAAAATCATTAAACATTACTAAAATTTAAATCAAGAATATTAATAAATGACTGACATACTGTTCAAAAAGCATAGATATAATAGAGAACCCAACAAACACACCGCCACACAACCTGTATATTTGTTGAAGGACACAAATGATAAGAATGACATAACGAAATAATAATGTTATGTCATGCTAAACTACACAAAACTAAACTAAATGGGCATTCTAGGTCAAGTTTGACTCTTCACTTTAAAATCTAATTTCTGAAAAGAAGTTGGAACAGTAGGCAGTTCATAAAGCTGAAAACAACAACAAAAATATCCATTATACGTACTGAAAATATATCTTCATAAAGAACATTTAGAAAAACAAATCTGAGCACAGATGCAAAGAAGAATCAAACAAAATGACATCTTTAATTTAGAGTTAACAAATAAATCCACACAGAGTTTATCCAGAAGTGGATGGGGTAATACTTTATAATTAACCCAGTTTTCCTCTCTGTGTAATCTTTTAATTAATGAGCAAATTATCTGGGCCTCAGGTTGCATTTGCTGGAAACACATCCTTACAGGCTCATGTTAAACAGTGAGCAAGTTCAAAATCTAATACTAAAGAGAGCCGTATTTCTAGCTTTATATTCAGCCTTTGACCTTGTTAGCCAAATGTCAACTGGTAAATAAATCAATTAAAATGAACCTTTTAAAGCATTTCTTCCCACTGTTTGTGTCTTAAAAAAACATCTTGATAATTGAAGGCAAAGCCAATGTTTGATGTTGCTTTTTTCCTATGAGATGCAAACTTTTTTTTTTTTTTTTTGCCTTTTTATCCCTCTTGATGTGCTTCGTGCTCCAAACTGACCCATAATAACTCAAATTTAATGTGAAATTAGGTTATTTCCCCAGTATGCATAATCACTTCATACACAATCTGTGGGAAGAGATCAGTCTGTGTGCTTAAATGGCCTGTACACACAAAACTTAGGGGGTGTTTTAAGAAACGCCGTCAGCAGCTCTGCCATCACTCTCATCGTGTCTTGGTGGTCGGAGGTTGAGGCTTTGTGGGATATTGATTCTCCCCATCCAGAGACGGTTTCCATAATTGGTTAAAATGACCGGGTGCAGAGAGAGATGGCTCTCTGCTGAAAACCATTTCCCAGCCCTGCTTGGAGCGGAGCCAAGCTCGGGGTTGTTCGGATGCGTTCCAGCCCCAGCCTGACTGGCAGCAATTAGGGGTGTCTGAGCCAAGCTCAGCTTGCGCTCCGCACAAACACCCCTAATTACTGCCAATTAGGCTAGGCGGGTAGGCAGATTTGAGAAAACGGGGGGATGTTCAGGCATGGGTGGGCATGGAAACAATTTTCAAGGGCTTAGAACGTGACTGGATGAAAAGGTTAATGCTTTGGAGTGCAAGGGGATAATAACAAAAGATGGGGAAGCAAAGCTCTGTTCTCACCTCCAGCGATGAGCCTGGCTTCTTCTTCAGCTCCTCACATTTCCTAAATTTGCAGATCTGGTGGCCTGTTTTGCGGTTCCGACAACTGCTGCACACACCACAGTTGATTAGCCGCCTGCAGGGTGCACACACCCCACACCTTTTCCTTTTCTTCTTTGCTGGGTTTCCACTGGATGCTGAGGAATTATTCTGTGGGCAGTCTGCCAGATTGGCAATTTGAAACGCACTGTCTGTAACGGCTGCTGAGGCTGCGGGGGAGTGAAGGGCTGTCATGACGATGACCCCGGGAGGTAATGAGATGCCCCCTAAAGCCGGAATAGCGGAAAAAGTTCCAACGCGTTCTGGGAGATTCATTATCTCTGCTTCAGCAGCGCCGCATTTCAGCTTGTTCATGCATTCTCCTGCTAAAGGTCTGCAGTGTTCGGGGGATAAGGTAGAGAGGAAATTATTATTTGCCATTTGCAGCGTCTCTGGCGGCACGCCAGGTTTCCCCGGCCTCTGGGAGTCATTTCTATGCATGCTGGTCCTATTAGGGTTTATTGCTGCTGATTTCCTTCCCCAGAGCATGGCGTTATCACAGTTCCAAGGGGACATACCAATTCGGGCACTGGGAAAAATGGGAGTTGTGATACGGGCAATTTTAGCAGTCTGCGGAAATGCCCCGTTGGTTTTATAAAAGTTTGCAAAAGACCTGTACCTTTCCATTTCTGCATTATAATCCAAAAGCTGGCTTAATCCACCATCCTGAAGGTTATCCTTTTGTAGAAGAGACACATCTGCGTTCTGTCCATTTTCAATGCAAAGCGCATTGTTTATGTTAGACATGGCTGAGGAATGCTCGTCAGTGTTAAATAGAAGAGGGTGAGGTTACAGCGGCCTTTGTCAAAGTGAAGCTGCTTACGAACAATGTGTTACCATCCTGGTTTATCTTCCCCAGTGCTACAAACAGAAAAACAAGAAAAAAAGAGAACAGTTAAATAAACACAAGAAAAATGTTTTCATTTAGATCGGTTCTCCTTAGTCAACTTTAACTTTTCTGTGAAGGTAACAGCTCAACATATGAAGATTTCTCTGGCAAACTGTTTAGGCATGATGATTTTATAACCATCAATTTATCATTTTATAAGATACCAAAAACAATCACAACTGGTCATCATATCTGGTGCCAAGATGAGCTGTGACAGACCAACTTGGTTTTTATCATAATGGAAAATAAATTAGCATGCTTGGAAAATAGAAACATTTTTAAATTTTGTCTACTTCAGATCTCCTGGCAAGTATTCTTATGAATTATCAAGAAAATCTTGTTAACTTAATTTGTTAATAAAGCCAGAGGTCCCAAACACAAAATAATTTTCCTTATTCCTAAACATAGGCACTTAAAAATGATCTGATTTTGGACATGAAGAAGAAAGCTGTTAAATATTTCAAATTTATTGATTCTATCTGCCTTAACAAAATAGGTAGAGGTGGTCCATCCATGTAAACAACGCTGCTCTGTCTCTTAAGAGCTCCTGGTATTCATTCATAGCCTCTATTACTGTGACAGCACTCAGTGATAGCCACTGGTGAATTTACAACCAGATCATGGACCAGACCAACCACAGTGTCAGCTGCCTCAGGATAGGACTTGTGTTTGTGTGTGTCCATGAGTGTGCATGTGTTGGTGGGAGTGGAGGGGTGCTCCGTTTCCTCTCTCTGTCTCTCCACCAGTGTGTCTGGATTTGGTTTCCACAGATAAAAGCCCATTAGACACATCTCTCCCTACTTCCATTACCTTTTTTCTGGGCTTTCTCTCTTAATTGCCATAGTCCATCCACTGCTGCAACACTAAAGCATTTCAAATCACATCCATGTTTTAAAAAGTGAACTACAAATATGCATTTGTAGAACTGGAAGGCTTCTCCTGGGTGGCATTATTAAAATCCTTAGCGAATCCCCTTTACATGCCCAAGTAAGGAAAATTTTGTCTCGTCAACCTAAAACTTTCAAGTGACTCTGGCTACAGGCTACATTCCTTACATTGTCACAATTACTGCACTTATCTACAGTATTTACCCAAAGTTATAGACTGGAACATATTGTAACATGACTTCTTTGGAACAATGTGAAACCAAGAGTCCCTCCACCCCTTCCAGATTTGGAGGTTCAATGTCATGTGACATCCAAAACAACCAGCAGCCACCCGTAAACAAAACCTCCTTGGCTTAATGATCAGCCCTCCTCAGGGTCATTATTACTTAATCAATTCACCCCTGGAGCGAAATACGCAGCCCAAAGGCAATCAAGTCACGGACATTGATTTTCAGCCTGTAAACAAAGTTTAGAGAGACAGAAATGTTCAATACTTGGAGCTGGAGGGAGACAGACAGAGGTTGGAAAGGAGTGAGACAGTAAAGGTTGAGAGTGCCAGGAGGAAACTGAAAGGAAGATAAGTAAAAAGAAAATAAAGGAGACACGTCCAATTAGGAACCATGTGGTTGCTGCACAGCGATGCCATTAATTACACTTAGTCTGTTCTGTGGTAGACATTCAGATCAAAGGTCATGCATAGATAATCCGAAGAGCGGTGCAACAGTGCACACAAAACCCCATTAAAATTAATCTGGCAGCAGCACAAATCAGGACAGAAAAAAAGGGGGTAAAAACGCAACTGGACACCAAATTATGGATGGACACAAGCGCGCACACAAATACAGAAGAGAGGGAATACAGAGAGAGAGAGAGAGCGTGAGAGAGAAAGAGAGCATCACCTACCAGGTTCCTGTTGAGAAGAGCTCCCAAGATGTTACCAGCCTGTGACCATGAAACGGCACATTACGGCGAAGCGATACGTGGGGGGATAAAATTCAAAGATGCGAGAAGACGCACAGACTCGCAGCCTGAGGAGAGCAGGGCGACCGTGTGTTTGTGTGTGTGCTCAGAGCGCTAAAAACAAAAGGATCATGTTATCGAGTTTCCTGTCAGGCGAGAAAAATATTGGAAAGTGCGTGAATAAGCCAAAAGGTGTCGTAGAAAAAAAGAAAAGAAAAAAAACAGGGAAGGGAAATCGTGGAGGTGGTTAGGTGTTTCCTCTCTTCTTGATCCGGGGGCTGTATTGTGTGTCTGCCTGGTCTCTGCTCAGTCCGCGTCTCCTGTCGCTGTGTGTGGCTGATTGGTGCTGAGGTGAGGAAGCAGGGATGTGGACACCTACTGATCATTGGCTGGAAATTACTATAGAAACACTCGAGAGGTGGGAGGGATGGATGGCTCAGGGCGCCCTGGGAGAGAAATATCCACGGGAAATATACGTCTTGTACCCTCACGGTGGCCTCGCTATCCCAGTCGTTGATATCAAATTTTTTAAACACATTTGTTCCAGGACAAGACATTTAGAGAGGAGGAGGAGGCTGTCATTTACCAGACGCGCCTTTTAATAAGGATTGGGAAAACTTGTCAAATTAATTTGAATGGAGCTGAGCTGTGATTAAGATAAAATGCCTCTGCCGGGTTCCTCCCCCCCTCCTATCTCCGTCCAGCGACAGCCATAATTACTAAGACCTCCGGGATTTATCACGTTATAAATCCCGCCTGCTGGCCACCCATGCCTTCAGCTCCAGCTGACAACAGGGACGCGCGAGGCACATTTATTCCTCGAGTTCCCCTGTGAGACACAGCACGTTCCCTCATGTTGATGCTTATTAGCTTTGGGTTAAATCATGACTCCAATCAGCATCCCCGATTTTCCCCCACTCAGCATTTATCCTGAGTCTCTGTGTACAGTTTAGGGAAGGCAGCTTTCCAGCTGTTCGTTAGCCCAACACTTTCTTTTTTTCTAGTCAAGAGGAGTGTTGATATTGGGTTTTTAATCCATGTTTTAACACTTTTTAACACGCGAATTAACTTTAAAGCATCAAAGTATGAAAATAAAAAGACACTGTCATAAAATCACCAAAACTCTAAAAAAAAGCTGTAACCTTTAACTAGGTTAGACCAAAAAGGTGTAATTTTTTTAATTGTCATATATATATATATATATATGTGTGTGTGTGTGTGTGTTAAATCACACTAACCTTATCATGTTTTAAAATGAAGTAAATACAACGTAAGATGAACAGATCATATTGTAACATTTGCCTGTGACTCTGTCAAAACTAGGTCAAATTTGAGTAAGAATAGTTTGTGACTAAATAGTTTTCTTAATAGTTTATTTGTTGAAGATTTGTTGTTGTGTTTGAGATCACTGTCCTGCAGTATGACTCAAATTCATCTAAGCTTTAGCAGTCAGACAGATGGCCTCACATTAGACTTTGTAGAATACTTTGGTATACCAAGCTCCTGGTCAACTCAGTGCCTGCAAGGTGTCCATGCCTTGTGCCTGCAAAGTTAGGTCAAATCATGTTCTTTCAGCCATCATGCTTAATAGTTAGTGTGAGGTGTTTGTGCTGATATGCTGTGTTTGGTTTTCACCAAACCCGGTACTGTACAATATGACCAAACATCTACACTCTGGACTTGTCTGTCATTAAAAAAAAGGAAAAGAAAAAGAAAATGTGTGAGGTGATGGTGTCCTCATAATTGTCCAGCAGTGTGGCTTTAACTCCTGTGTTTAAAATACTGTCAGTCCAGCATGTTAAAGAGTACATATTGTAACAGGAAAGACAGTAGGATGTTGTCAAATGTCTTGATAGTAAGTTGTGAAGTCATTTGTGAAAAGTTATTAAATAATTATCCTCCTTTTTTTTTATTTCCATTTCAACATAACTGGAGCATATTCTATACATGTGTTCAAAAGTTAATCAGCTGAAATGGTCTTTGAACACTCTTGAAGGATTTCCCAGACAGTTGAGCACCTCTTGGCTGCATTTGGGTGATCATGGAGGGCAGGTCATCTGACGCTTCACAACTTCACTCTCTGTCTTGGTTAAATACAGTTGCCCTCCTATAGAGTCTTGCTAAAATAGCAAAGATGTGAAGCTACATCCTAGCAGCAGCAGCAGCATTACCACCACCTGGCAGTGGAGGAGAAGCTTGAGCCTCTGTCACAGCTCTGCTGCTATCAAAGCTAGCAAAGGTGAGGTTTTTGTCTCAAATGTCTCAACTCTTCCCAGCCTAGTTGAACAAATCTTTTTGCCTAGGGATGGAAAGTGATGATGGTGTGTTTTAATAAACTCTGACACCGTGTCTTCTTACCCAAAAAAGAAAAACCTGTCCAAGGAGCTGAGTTGGGGTCCAGCACATCCATGTTCATGCTTGTGAAGCTGTTTGTAACAAATACATCAGCATCACTGGTTATATATAATAGGATTTATGATAGATTAGATGGTTATTTAGGAAATGAGTAAGTTATTTAAACTTTTGACTCTTGATCTTGAGATTTCCAAAACTCAATGTATCACTGTTGTTTGATATTAATGCTATACCATCTTTAATTAAGCTTTTTTCTGTGCTGGATTTTAAATACATTGTTCTTAAACTGGAACTGACTACAACACGTATCTGATTCGTTTCAACCTTATTGCAACTCCCCACCCTGTTTCATAAGTCTTAGCAGACCAAAATTGACCTGCACAGAAAAGGCATCATTAATTAACTTTACTAACACTCCTCATCAATACACATCATTGATCTGTTTATGTATGTTTCTGTACCAAAATAATCTGAATAATAAGATGGTTTCCTTAAAGGAATGTGATTAAATTTTAGACTCAGAAACAGATAAATGTTGTAAATGCTACAACTGACATTTTGGCTCCCTTATGGCTCATAATTCCTGTGGTGATCAAATATTCCTAAGAATTTGGGGTTTTAAGCTTTTGATGTTTTAATATATGATGTTTTATACTTTCTTCTTATGACATTTTCGTGTATTTAATGAAATGTGTTCAGTGTACATGCATTGTTTTATGTACTGCTGCTGCTGCATTTAAAATTTTAAAGCTTCAAGAGGTTCTATTTTCTGGTTAAATAAATAAACAAATAAATAAATAAATGTAATGTCTGAACTATTTATTTTGCTCATATTCAAGTAAAAAAAAAGAAAAAAAAACTAAAACAGGGACATATTTTGTGCTTTGTGTAAAAACGATATTCTGTAAATTGACAAAATGATGAGTTGGGCACTTTAATTCTGTGTGAGATTTTCTTTATAGCGGTAGCATCTCACAAAGGAATAAACAATCTCTGCACTGCGTTTACTTTAAAACAAACTTATGTGCGAGTAAACAAACTGACAGATTTACTGACAGATTTCTAAGTCATGAAGCCTTCCAGGTAAGTTGTGTGACAAAGGCCTATAGGCTGCTAAAGGCTGCACTTTGATGACTGTATTTAGAGTTGGCAACAGATATGATGGAGGGAGAAACTAGGACTTGCATGCAAAATGATGTAAAATGAGATGTAACTTTCATTTAATTTAAACTTTGTTTTGAATTCTAAATAAATATTTCTTTAGGTTTAACAATCATTTAATATTTGCTCTATGTCTTGTTCTTTAAGCACCAAATTTATAAAGCTACTGAGACCATAACCTTAAATGCACAAATCGACTGTTCACAATCACTGAAAGTTTTGAATCTTCTCACACGCAACTTGTGCACACCAATAAATAGCCCAACTGGACTGATACTGAACCCAATAACTTCTGTGAAATCATCATTCCTTCAGTGGCTGTCAGTCATTATATACAAGTTCAAGCTCAAGTAAAAGTTTAAGGAGTCTTTATTATCCCCAAGGGGTAATTTGCAACAATCAGTCAGTGTACAATCCCACCGAAGCAACAATAAATATCTAAAAGGACAATGATGAATAAATAAAAACAGAAACATAGCTATTTGTTCAGCCGGGCAATAGCTTGTGTTGACTCAATGTGCTTGAAACAACTGGAACATGTTATAAGATGATTTTTTTTTGTCAGGAAACAGTAACATGAGAGTAAGGCTTAAAGACTAATAAGCTATTTTATTTGACATGGTGAAAATAGCAAGGAAAGGTTGATGATAATTTGAGTATTTAAAGGGGAATATCCTATGGATAAAGTCTATCGGCACGAGTGGCATCGAGGTCGCAGTGCAACGCTGAGGTGAGTGTGATGTAAAGCAGGACTGAAGGAACAATGACTGCTTGTTGATGAAAACTGGAAGTGAATGAGGTGGAGGGACACCAGCAGTCAACAGTTGCTTACTGAAAGGTTAAGAAAAACTGTCTGGTTCATCAGAAGAAGTGTGTGGCAAAGAATGAGGTGATTGGTTTGGAGTAATAAAGCCTCTAGTGTCTGTTAAGGCACCTCACAATATACTGCCATGATCCAGAGCATTTTTAGGCACATCACAATTTGGTTAGATAGTTGCAGTTCAGTTATAAAGTCATTATTGATCCATCTTGGTCCATATTTTTGCTTTTGGAGTAAAAATGGGGTTTGTTATATTTATTGTGACAAATGATGAAGAAGAAAACTCACTCATCTATTGGTTGATGCAGAGCAACCTCTGTTTCCATAAGAGCAACAAATGGAGCTGCAGCAGATCTTAACAGTCTTGGGTTGATCATTTATCAGAACCTTTACCATGTTCTTATTCCACGTCTGGCTACAAGCCATTTCTCCCAGCCAGAGCTGCCTATCATCCTACACGTGTGTATGTTTAGCCATAATGCCCTGCATTGTAGTCCACGTCCTGTAAGCTCTCTTGAAGCTAATCGAGAGCTACATTTGTAGGCCGATCAGAGTTTACTTCTTTGATCCACATCAGGGTTGCACATTCACACCTCCCCAATCAAAGTGGATTTTCCTAGCAAGTGAGGACACCCAAATTAGCTGAAGTACTTCTATACGCTAGCTTTTAATGTAAAGGTTGCTAACTGGACTCCACACTGAGCCATCTTGTCTGTTATGTGCACGCCACTCACTGTCCGGGAGCTGCAGTTTCGAGTTCCTCATTATTGTGTTATCAGTTAACAGTTAAAATAGTTTCTGTAACATTTGTGTATTCATTCTAAATCCTCCACCTAAAAGTCTCTTTTTTCCCCACCCCTAATTACCACCATTGTCTGCCAATGTCTTCCTATACAAACTAATGTAATTACACCTTTTGGCAGGACATTTAATTTTCTATCTCTTCCTGAACAAGACAAACTTACCTGTGTCTTACCAACAAGTGGTTACACAATACTAAAACACTGCCAACAGCATTGTATGTAGGCTACATAAAAAACATGCTAGCCTATAGAGCGTTAGAGTGTCACATTTTTAAACAAATTTTAAATACACTTTTTTGACCAAAAAAGCATAGTACACAACACTCTTTGATAAATATATGATTATGAATAGTACTATTAAAGCATTTCCCTAAATTAATGATCATTCAGAACATTTGTTGAGTCATGATTGACACACACACACACATATATATATATATATAAAAACATCCAAAACAAAATAATGAAAGAGCACCCTTGAAGCTTTATTTTAATCAGTGTACTGGTAATCCGACCCTGTGCGTCTGTACGTGGCAGCTCCTCTGTCTGAAAATCATTTTATCTTCCGGGCGATAATAGCCCCCAGGGGAAATCTGCCAAGGTGGTCCTAACCTCTGTCTGCACAGACACTGCAGTGTGTGGGTCTCTCGCAGTGGGAGGCAGGAACCTTTGTGGCAGGTCTTTGTTCCTATCTGTGCTCCAGTGCCGGTCCCTGCGCAGCTACTTGTCCCTTGTCTCCAGATGCTTTCAAGTAAACTCAGAGAAGTAATTAATAACTATAACCCGCTATTTTAAATCTAGCTTGGATTTGGTCAATAGCAACAGAATCACAAGAAGTGAAGTCGTAAGACGTGAGTCTCTAACGTCTGATGGTGTGAATCCATTACTTCAGCTGTCTCGACTTGATCTGAGCAGTTTTCTCAAATCTGTTAGACAAGACAGTGAAAATGGAGAAATCATTCTTACACTGAGTCTGTTGTTCCCTGCAAATGTTGATGGAAATCCAACTGAAGGATTTGACTAGTGTCTCAGTTTGTTAAGTCAAGATATTATGTATTTCCTACATTTCTTGGGAGGCTTCAAATACTTGCAGGATTTTGGAGGAATTTTAAAAAATGTCCAGAAATAAGAAGGAGTCTACTAAGAGTTTTTTGCTGAGGGTGTTTCAAAAGGGTTCACACACTGTTGTAGTAAACAACACTCCTCTAAGGCCTTTAAAGCATGAAGAGGAAGAAACAGACAGAAAGACAGTGTAGGGAAACAGAGGGAGAGCTTGGGAAAATAAATACTATGAGCTTATGGCTTTGGCAGTGATGTACCACCTTTTAGAAGCAGCCTTGGCAGCATTTCTTAAAAAAAAAAAAGCCTCATTTCCCCTTACTGCCTATAATCTATGACGCCCTCACCTTGCCTGCATTAGCCTTTTGCTGTGATTTGACGTGTATCACCCACTTTTACTTGGTTGCCTTGGATGTGTTGTGATTCTCTCCCCCTCCCCCTACCTCCACCCCTCCTTTTGCTATTGCCTGCTAATTGGAGTGTAGAGAGCACCCTTAATTATCTTGTTAGTTGCTTTGCTAAAAGAGAACCAATTCTTGGCACAGTCTGCTCCAGATGATCTACAGGCAGACTTCCACAGAAGTAACCTGTAGATAGAAAATTCTTCATGTAGGTAGCATGATTAAAAGTTGGGAGCTTAGAGTATAGATGTTTGTTTTTAAAACTGAATTAATATCTGAATTTGGCCTGTTTCTTGAAGATATAACTACAGCTAGTTTGTTTGGCTTGTTTTATTCAGTGTTTTAAAGCATAATGCATATTATTTCTTTGAATAGGCCACGCTCAGTCTGTGGATTTGGTCTGAGCGTTATAGAGCACGTTGAGCTCCCCAAAAGGCAACCTGCCTTTGTGGAATTTTTATTCCTAATGCAATAACATACTACAGGCTGGTATACGAATTAGAACTACCTGTTCTCTGCTGCATTTGAATAGTTTCTATTTAAAATTCCAAATCTGAACTGTTTCTTTTAAGTTTTAATTTTTAAACTTGATCATGTTTTAATTTTTTTCTTTCCAGAGTTCTTTGTGCATAGTCTGTGCACTCCGAAGCCGTTTACTGTTCGTGAAATGAGACGGCCTACCTAACTGACAGCCAATGTTAATCATGCTGTTATAAATAATGTTAAACTAATAATTAAAATAATTAAAAATGAATAATAATAATAATAAATAATGCTATAATAACAATTTTATATAAAATTATTATAAAATATACCATTATAGAATGTTGTAATTTTATACAAATTTAAATTTAATTCAGATTTATTCATATTTTTATATTAAATTGAATTAATTTTAGTATAATTATACCATAATATTAAACATAATATTAATATTAAGTTTTGCATATCATAGGAAACTTTAGTGAACATTAACACTGACCAAATTGGTTCTAGCTCACTTTTTTAATTAAATATTTTTTTTAAAAAAAGGGCTATTTGACGCTATCTGTTTATTTCCAGCTGGTAGAAACTCTTCATTAACCCCTTAAAAATCCACCAATATCAAATATCACAGAATTTTAATGTCACCATTTAACAAACAGGTTTTTAATGCATTTGGTTTTGTCACATTTCTACTAAAGTGAGGCAAACAAAAATCGTACTCTTCAAAGCTTTGTTGCTCATTCGTTGCCATCTTGTGTGCAAAAATTTCTGGGAGAAAAGAGGCAGTGAAGGATGCACCACCAGCAGCCTCCGCTGCAAGCCAAATGGAGTGTGGGTCTTTAGGATGGATTCAGAGGCCAAATGGGACAGTGCTTGGCGCCCGACTGTTATGTATGTAGCTGACGAATCTGCACTTCCAAGTGAGTAGACCCTGAATTGGGACACAGTTATTATGTAGATAGAAGGCGAAATGATTTCGTCCTCCTGTTGTTGGCGGTGGGCATGCACTGATTTGATTCATCAGATATTTCCAAATTTATTAGATAAATGTGTATTTTTTCACAATGATCTGACAATCCTTTGAAATTTTCCTTGGATCCCTAGTTTGAGAAAGACTACAGTAGCTATATGGTTCTCCCCAGCTCCTCCCAAAACACATTGTTTTCTGGGTGGATGTTGGTCCTTAAGTCTTAAGGGATCAGGCAGTGGGATCCACTGTAGTGAGCCTTCTGATACTGCAATATATAAGATTTTAACTTCAGAAATGCTTTATTAGAAAAGCATCTAAATCAGAGCCACAGGTCTTCTGCCCCTTTTTTTCAGAAAGATTCTGACAGTTTATAAAATTAATATTTTTCTAACATGTGTCTTCATTTATAAGATTTTGTCAACTGAAAAATTTCCTAAAAATTGAGGAAAAATCCCTAAACAGTTCAATATTTACTTTAAAGCAAATTACATTTGTTCACTTACGCCAGTGGTCTCTAACGCCGGTCCTCATGAGCTACTGTCCTGCTGGTTTCAGATGTCTCCTACTACAAAACACATCTGCACAAGCCTGTTAATGACCCAGTGATTTGAGTCAGGTGAGTTACATCAGGGTAGAATCCAAAACCTGCAGGACAGTAGCTCATGAGGACCGGAGTTGGAGATCCCTGACTTACAGAATATGCAGCAGTCTAAGGATCTCCATTCTCCCAAAAATCTTCAAGGCCAATTCTCAATCCGTTTACTACATTTTGGAATAGGTTTTTCTGTTTGGCAAGTCTTTTAAGAACTCATTTAATTAGGGTGGAGCATACCAGTATCCCATCCTGTTTTAGCATCACTGTAAATGTCATTGCTTTTTTTTTTTTTTTTTTTTTTTTGGTGGAGGCTTCAGATAAGCCAGATTAGCTTTTTGCCCCCTCTTCATTGTACTTTTAATTATTTATTTCTGTCCACTTGATGTATTTTTATTCTGCGTGAATAAACTAAACTAAACTAAACTAAACTAAACTAAACTAAACTAAACTAAACTAAAACAGCAGCAATCCCAAAATCCAAGCGCCATTGATGTAGTGACTGCAGAATCCAGCTGGGAGAGCGTGAGCGAGCAACCCCAACAACAAAGGTAACAGTGCCGGAACCATTTACATTGTAAAAATCACATATATTTGCTCTCTGTCCTGAGGGCTGATTTACATAGTACAAATTACACACACACACACACACACACACACACACACACACACACATATATATATATATATATATATATATATATATATATATATATATATATATATATATACATATACACATTTTGTCAATCTGTATAGCATGCACATCACTGCACAATCATTGCACTGTGGCTTAATATATTTATATTTATTGTCTTTTTAGTTTATTACAATGTCTTTGTTGTTTTTACTAGTGGTAAATGGGTGTGCACAGCCTCGGATGCTTGTAGGACCGGATTTCACTGCCATCTTGTATGTGCCATGTGACAAATAAACACCTTGAAACTTGAAATGTACTTCTGTCTCTAAAAACACAGACCTCAGTCTGAACCTTTCTCTCATCTTGGAGGTATTGGATTCTCTATTCCTCTTCAGTATTTCTGACAGGTCTACCTCTACCTCCTCTACACTGCCTTCTTCATTTCTTGACAGCTGAACTCCAACTTAGACCTGCACTCTGTCCCTTATCTCTGTTGTCTTGCTGTACCTTTCTTTCCCCTGCCCATTACATGACATCTAGGACCTGCATCCTCTCCTCTGCTGGTTGCTCCCTTCTCTGTCACTACGACCAGAACTCTCTTCCCCTCCTCTCTCTGTTAATCTAACTAGTTCTGTCTGCCCCCTGTCTCTGGTCTAATTGGCATGTCACAAGAAGTCAGTTGACTCCAATGAGGGCAAATCGTAACTAAGATCAGAAAACAGACTTTAAGCAAAAATCTATACAAAAAAGTTATTTTTAAACATATCTGTAAAATTGAACATAGTGTAAACACAGCCTCAAGGAATGACTGCTACTTTGGATTGTGCATTGAACTTTGTTGTTGTTCTCAAGGCCGCAAGAAAAAGAAAAATGTTTGTTTTGATCCGGTTAATTCATATATTCCATGAGAAGCCATGACATGATGTATGTTAATGTCAAAGGGCATTTTTCTAATAAAGCTTTGTGGAGTTTCAGTTGCAATATAACTGATGTGCCAGTTTTTCTTTCCCATTTTAGTACCAGTGTTGGGTACACACACAACTGTTGCTACCAAAAACGATCCACTCAATCTTGTTGAATCTTTTGCATCAGTGGAAATGTGTAAGTGACAACTTCCCACTTTATGCTTTTCCGCATTAACCACACCCACCTCAAAGTGTCACTCAAGTGTCCTCAAATGTCACACAATTCTGCTCGGCTGATGTGTCAAGAAAAAAACTGCAAGAACTCCCAAACTCTCACAGCCTCAAGAACAAGAACAAAGTTCTTGTTTCTCACAGATGTAATAGTTTTAAGTTGGTCAAACTTTTCTTCTTCTTTTTGCTTTTTTCATGACGGCTAATGTAGGCTAGCATGCTCTATCTATCCATTTTGAATACACCAGCTGCTTTATGAGCTGCTGACTTGGCAAAAATATAACAAAATATTGCAACATATTCATTTGCTGAACGACTTACTGTGTAGAAGTTGTCTTCACTTGTCATAGCAGGCTTTCTTGAACAGGTTTGTGTATGTTCTCTATTCAGTCTTAAAGATACAGTTGGTAAGAATGACTGAAATCTATTGGTAAAGATGGGCATGGTAATTGCTTAAAACAGCTTTGATTGGACAATGGCCGTTAATAGCAAAAATTTTTTCAAATATAAACATGTTTTTTATCTACCCAGTGGCCTCAGGTGTAGCGATGACTGTGCTATAGGTAATGACTTCAAAATTGTGTACATGTTTGCTGTCTCCTGTTATATGACTTTTAAGACATTCCTTGTCCCAAACAGTGCTCTAGCTCCTGTAAAACAAAGCTAGTACTGCAGTTTTAAAACTCAGAGGGTTCTCCCTTCATACACAGAGTTGTTTGACCATTCAGAGACACTGGAATAAAAATGGTGGCACAAAAATGTTGACCCACAGCAAGTAGATATAAATGACTCATTCTAAGAGAGGATTTATACATTTATATTTATTTTAATAAAGCAATTAGATATCAATAGACACGTTTTTTCATAATATGCAGAACATTTCTGTCACTGACCTATAATTTTGTTACACGCTGCACATTTAAGCTGGCAACTTGTATGATACTCACCAAAAGAGAGGAATGGGGAGGATAAAGACTACTCTCTGAGTTTGGACTACAGTGCAGATTTGAAATACTAAGTGCCAACATGACATATATTGCTGATATTGCCACAGCCACAATGTTGTGATAGTGTTGCTTGTTTTGGAAAGGTGAAAATTGACCATTAAGAAGAACCATCAGTTTTCTGTCATTACTGCCTTCTTTTTCTCCTGCACTCTTTCATTATGTTGAAAAGTCTATATGAATGACCACCAGTGGTGGCAGGTGACAAAATTTTTTAGGGGGCACAATTTGGTGTGTGTGTGTGTGTGTGTGTGTGTGTGTGTGTGTAAGGGGCCAAACACACACTGATTCAGAGCTCTGCAGAGGACAACATAAAACCAGCCCCACTTGAACATAAATTTTGCCCCCCTTTCCTCCAGGGTAGCGAATTTCTCTCCTCTCTGATTAAAGTCAGTCATCTGAGTAACAGGGAGGGAAAGCATTAAAAGGTATTGTTAAAATCACATCCAGATATCCAACCTAGATTTTCTTAACGCAAGGGATTAGCTTCATCTTTGGGTACTTGCCTGAATTTGGTCTAGGCCAAGCTGCTTTTTTTTTTTTTTTTTTAAGAAATGAGAATTTTCAGTCATTCTTTCCTCTGCTTCATCTTGCATTAGTTTAACTCTCTTCATCCAGTTATCGTCATGACATTTGTGCATTTGGAAAACAGGGGCGTGACTCAAAATTACTGGTGTTGAGAATCAATCTCATTTGATAAATATACAGACTTGGACAAAATTGCTGGTACCCTTTGGTTAATGAAAGAAAAACTGACAATGGTCACAGAAATAACTTGAATCTGACAAAAGTAATAAATAAAAATTCTATGACATTTAACCAATGAAAGTCAGACATTGCTTTTTAACCATGCTTCAACAGAATTATTTAAATAAATAAACTCATGAAACAGGCCTGGACAAAAATGATGGCACCCTTAAATTATTTTGTTGCACAACCTTTTGAGGCAATCACTGCAATCAAACGATTCCTGTAACTGTCAATGAGACTTCTGCACCTCTCAGCAGGTATTTTGGCCCACTCCTCATAAACAAACTGCTCCAGTTGTCTCAGGTTTGAAGGGAGCCTTTTCCAGACGGCATGTTTCAGCTCCTTCCAAAGATGCTCAATAGGATTTCGGTCAGGGCTCATAGAAGGCCACTTTAGAATAGTCCAATGTTTTTCTCTTAGCCATTCTTGGGTGTTTTTAGCTGTGTTTTGGGTCATTGTCCTGTTGCAAGACCCATGACCTGCGACTGAGACCAAGCTTTCTGACACTGGCCAGCACATTTCTCTCTAGAATCCCTTGACAGTCTTGAGATTTCATTGTACCTGCACAGATTCAAGACACCCTGTGCCAGATGCAGCAAAGCAGTCCCAGAACATAACAGATCCTCCTCCATGTTTCCCAGAAGGGAAAGTGTTCTTTTCTTCATATGCTTCATTTTTCCATCTGTAAACATGGCCTGGCCTTGACAAAAAGTTCCATTTTTATCTCATCTGTCCGTAAGACATTCTCCCAGAAGCTTTGTGGCTTGTCAACATGTAGTTTGGCAAATTCCAATCTGGATTTTTTATAATTTTTTTTCAACAATGGTGTCCTCCTTGGTCGTCTCCCATTAAGCCCACTTTGGCTCAAACAACGACGGATGGTGCGATCTGACACTGATGTTCCTTTAGCTTGAAGCTTACCTTTAATCTCTTTAGAAGTTTTTCTGGGCTCTTTTGTTACCATTCGTATTATCCGCCTCTTTGATTTGTCATCAATTTTCCTCCTGCGGCCACGTCCAGGGAGGTTGGCTACAGTCCCATGGATCTTAATTTTCTGAATAATATATGCAACTGTAGTCACAGGAACATCAAGCTGCTTGGAGATGGTCTTATAGCCTTTACCTTTGACATGCTTGTCTATAATTTTCTTTCTAATCTCCTGAGACAACTCTTTCATTTGCTTCCTTGGGTCCATGTTGAGTGTGGTACACACCATGTCTTTTTTTTTTTTTTTTTTTTTTTTTTTTTTAACCTGTCTTGTCCAGCATCGTTGCAAACAGAATGATTGTCTGGCTGCTGTCTGGTGCTGGGCAATTTTACTCTATCAAGCAGGGATTTATACTACATGTATAAAGTCCCTCTTGATGAAAAACTTTATTAAATCAGACTCTTAATGCTGGACTCGACCGGAGGGGACAGAGAGAGAGAGAGAGAAAAGAAAGTAGAGAGAAGAGGGAGGGGAGAGAGAGGGACAGAAAGGGTGTGGGGAGTGCGGGTGGGGACTTGAAACATCATACAGAAGACCATGTAATCCATACTACTTACAACATATATAGCTAAGATCATCCTAGCCAGTAGGTCATTACACAACTAGTTGATAATAGTAACAATAATAATAATAAGAGTAAGAGTAATAATAATAATAAGAACAGAAATAATAAAAAAAAAGAAAAAAAAACATGACGCACACGGCGACGCAAAGACTGTGTGGAGACGTTCAGGAAGGAGTGACCATGCAGAGTGATCATGCAGATGCCACCTCACTTGAACAGAGGCCAGAGTCAGGCCAGCGGTCCCGAGACCCAGGCCACCAGCCCCCCCGCAGGCAACAGATCCCGACCGGTCCACAGAGACGACCACTCGCCCGCCCAGGAAGGCAGCAGCAGGAGACCCCAGCAGGAGCCGCCCCGCAGACACAGGGCACCGGCCCCGGCGGGCCGAGGCCAGCAGTCCCCGACCCCCCCGGGCACCGGCCGCCCGGGATAGACGGGGCAGAGGGCCCGGGCCCAGGAGCGCAGGGACACCCCCCTCCCCCACAGGCCGAGGGCCAGCACGCCACCCGGGGGGACCCGGCCCGCCCAGACGGCCACCACCAGAGGCCAGCCCCACACCCCAGCGCCCAGCCGCACACCCCGAGAACCAGTCCTGCCCCCCCCCCAGACCAACACACACACACACAAACACACACACTCTCCTTCCACTCCTCCATTTATCCTCCCACGCATACACCATTCAACCCTCACATACTCTGTCCTCCCACACACACACACCATCCTTCCACCATCCATCCTTCCACACACACACCATCCTTCCTCCCACACACTCACCATCCTTCCACCATACACTCTCCCACACCTATCCCATCCTCCCACACACACATCATCCCTCCACCACTCATCCTCCCACACATACACCATCCTCCCTCTCACACACCATTCATCCACCTTCACACCTCCCATACACACACACACACACCTTCCTTCCACTACCCATCCTCCCACACATACATCATTCTCCTACACATACACCGTCCTCCCTCTCCTACACCAAACATCCACCTTCACGTACCCCATCCTCCCACACACACACACCACCCCTCCATCACCCACTCTCCCAAACATACACCACTCCCCCACACACACACCATCCTCCCTCCCATACACCATCCATCCTCCCGCACACACACCATCCTTCCACCATCCATCCTTCCACACACTCCCCCATCCCTGCACCATACATTCTCCCACACATACCCCATCCTCCCACACATACATCATCCCTCCACCATTCATCCTCCCACACCCACACCACCCCCCCTCCCACACACCACGCATCCACCTCCACACACCCCACCCTCCCACACACCATCCCTCCACCACCCATCCCCCCACACCCACACCACTCTCCCACCCACACCCCCCCCCCCCCCCCCCCCCCCCCCCCCCCAACACACACACACACAAACACCATCCCCCCACCACCATCCTCCCGCCACCCCACGCCACGGGGGGACAGCCCCAGCCAGGAGGCGAGGAGACACGAGCCAGGCCCCCAACCCCCCACCCCGCCCCCGCCCCCCACTCCCCACCCCCAAAACAGCACCTTCCTCCCAGGGCCAGCAGCCAAAACCCCCCGGGACAGCCCGCCTACGCCCCGGGCCAACGCGACAGGCCACCCGGCCCGCCCCGCCCCCGGGCCATCCATGGAGACAGGGGCGCTTGAAGACCCCATCCCCCCTCCCTCCCCCACTAGTGATGGAATATATTATGTGCTGTTTGCAATTAAAAAAAGAGGGTTAAAATTGGGGGGCAGTAACTGCATTGAGGAGGGGGTGGGGCCACCTGAGCAGTCCCACCCGCCTGACCTCGCATGTTCCACCCCCCAAAACGTGTTTGTATGTTGCAAATGTTATTTGTGCTCAGTGACTAAGTGGAATTAAAAGCTGGGAGGCATGCTGCCGCTCGGCGAAGCAACAGGGCCACTATGATGACCCCCCTGCCCCGCCCAGCGCAACAAGCACACCTCCCACAGCCCTACCTGTGTATGTAGTGAAGAGTGGGGGAGGGGAGGGGTCAGGAGATGTAGGTCCAGAGGGGAGTAAGCCTCCCCCCTGGAAGACGACCCGCCAGTGGCTTAGGGCGCCCCCGTCCCCCGCCGGCCCCGAAGGGCGTCACAGGCCCGGAGCAGGCACCCCAACCCAGGCACGCCACGAACCCCCCCAGGGGCCAGCCACCAGCCCAAGGGGCCACTTTCCTCTTTCTGAGTAGGAGGGGGGCGAGGCAAAGGAAGGGAACCCCAGGCCTACGCCCCCAACACCCGGCCAGGGCGCCCCCCAGAGGACACGTCCTAACCCCCTGCAAACGCACACACACTTTTTTTTTTTCTTTTGTTACCATTCTTATTATCCATCTCTTTGATTTGTCATCAATTTTCCTCCTGCGGCCACATCCAGGGAGGTTGGCTACAGTCCCATGGATCTTAAATTTCTGAATAATATGTGCAACTGTAGTCTCAGGAACATGAAGCTGCTTGGAAATGTTCTTATAGCCTTTACCTTTAACATGCTTGTCTATAATTTTCTTTCTAATCTCCTGAGACAACTCTTTCCTTTGCTTCCTCTGGTCCATGTTGAGTGTGATACACACCATGTCACCAAACAGCACAGTGACTACCTGTAGTCCTATATATAGGCCCACTGACTGATTACAAGATCGTAGACACCTGTAATGCTAATTAGTGGACACACCTTGGATTAACACGTCCCTTTGGTCACTTTATTTTCAGTCTTTTCTAGGGGTACCAATATTTTTGTCCAGGCCTGTTTCATGAGTTTATATTTTTAAATAATTCTGTTGAAGCATAGTTGAAAAGCAATGTCAGACTTTCATTGGTTAAATTTCATAGAATTTTTATTTATTATTACTTTTGTCAGATTCAAATTATTTCTGTGACCATTGTGAGTTTTTCTTTCATTAACCGAAGGGTACCAGCAATTTTGTCCATGCTTGTATAACTCCAGAGCGCAGAGAGATGCATCCCGGGAAGAATAGTGCCCCCCATTAACAAGCAGCCGCCGGTAAGCTCTCCAACCAAATGATAGGATGCCAATTTAACAAGTGGAATTGGATGAAAAAAAAGAGGCCAGCATAGTTTAAAAATGTAATGGGGTGCACACACTGAAAATAAAAGAGACAGATGTTCATTGATGCACATGCCTGACAGACTTTTATCAACTTTGAGTATTAAGAACCTTCCTTAGTGTTATAAGGGGTTTAATTAACAAAGGACAACTAATGGAATTGTGGGGAAGTGTACTGTAGGTGTCAATGATATGTTAATTGAACGTCAGTTAAATTTATTTAATTTATTTAATATCAAATTGTCACTCCAACAAATAAGTTTAACTGAACAGAAAGATTTTGTACATAGTTTCTTTAAATGTGCCTAAATGCTGTGTGACCTCTTTAATAGGTCCTGAGAAGTAAAACATTATGACATTATTTTAGAAATAAAGCTGATTGTTTCTACTGAAATGAAGCCTACAACATTTGAACAGCCTGCTTTTGTAGTCAGTATACAGGATTATAAGATATATGAAAGACAGCAGCCAGTCGCTCACACACACATTTCTGACACTGTCTAACCCACTTGTCAATGTTGACAATCAGTGTTAATTAATCAATATTAGATTTCAGTTTCTTAAACTTCCTTCACAACAGCTACAGGTGGCCTCTATTTATCAGCATGCTGACTCAACCTCTGAGGCATTACTTGACAAAGTCCACAGTGACAGATGCTGAATCTGTAAAACTTGCACAATAGCAGCACAAAAATCAATGTAACAGAGCAAAACAGTCTTAAACAACCATGACAGTGAACAAGCTCTCTGATGCAGGAGCATGCAAAATGGCTTATCAAGGCATCCCTGACTTAAGTTGAAGAAGTCATTGTCTGATTCTGTGTTTTTAGAAAAGTGTGCATATAAACAGTTTCCTAACTACTGCATGCATTCATAAAACAAGATTTACTGTCATAAAGCCTTAGGTAAGAGGCTTCCTGTCAGGCTTCATAAATGCAGTTGATGCAGATTAACTTATGAAAGATTTTTTTGTTAATTAATCCCTGACTTGTGTAGGGCACGTGGTGTGGACCACAGCTTTCAGGCATTCTGCTCTTGGGTCAGTCTGTCTTCTCCTCAGGTGTTACCCGTCTTCATCATGCCTTCCTTTGGATCATGGCACCAGCTTTATTTGGTGTCCCCTCTTTTCATTTTCTTTGTGTGTTACCGACATAGGGCTTGTATGATGCTCAGGGCAGGTTTACATTAGATGTGGCTGAACCCAGCGTTGTGCCTCAACAAGCTCATTGAATGATCGTTCACAAACTTGTTCATATTTTGGGTGAACTCGAACTGAGCGTACTGTATTTTAGCCTGATGAACGTTGTTGTGTGCGTGCTCATTCTGGCGTTTGTGAACGGTGTTCTCTCACAGTTGATTTTTGTTAAAGAGTTCCAGATTTCCATGGAGCCTTCCAGGCAAAATCCTGGCTAAAACACATCTTAAACAGGCCTTAATATATAGGTGAAAAACACCAAATCTGGCAACACCAGCCACCACAGAGTCACACCGTGCACGTGTCATCAAATTGCGAAACATGGGGGCAAAATTTAGTGAAGGCAGCAGCACCACCTCGGCCTCAATGATCACTACAGCATCTTCATATGATCACTTTAAAGCAACTCCGGACATCAACAATGTCAACATCAAGCCTGAAACAGTATATTGAAATAAAGCACCCGACTAGCCTTCCAAGATATGTGAACTAAATGTCACTAAAAACAATCTAAAGACTTGGCAACGGTGTGCTAAAGCAGATCCTCTAACCCCCAAAACTAAACAAAGGCATACAGTAGCAGCAGCTCTGTTGTCTGCAACTCCAGTCGCAGCTGGAAAACCTTTTGCAGTATATTGTTGGAGACCTGCAGCCTTTGAGGAAAGAAGAAACCTCAACTTTCATACACTTGGCAAATGCAGACATATGGTCTTGCATGTCTTTTTTTTTTTTGCACTTTTATGACCCAAGTTCTAAAACTTTTCTTTGGATAAACAAGTCAGAAAAAAATACATTCACAAAAAATTGAAGTGACTTAATGAAATGATAAATAATGTTTAAATGTTTTGCACTTTGAGGTACATCCTATGTTTCCTACCTCAGCCTGGTTCCTATCTCACATAGTTTAAAAGTCCCTCATTAAAAAAGACCATTCAAGCAAGTTTTTCCTCGTGTTTTTATACTGTAGGAGTGAAAGCTGCAGCTGACTACCAGCATGGACTGAATGGGTGGCAACAATAGGAAAATGCCAGTATTCTGAGGGTAATAGCTCGCATCAACATATTGGGAAAAAAGAACTATGAACTAGTTCATTTTTAGAACTGTGAACTTAGTTAAAAAATTTTGAATTATAAACTATGAACTGAACTAGTTCATTTTAAAATGTGTGAACTGAACTTTGAACTAGTTCATGTAGAAATTGAGCCGTTCCAGCACTGGCTGAAACATCTGTAGTGTATTTGCAATGTTTTGTCTTGCGTCCGTGATGTTTACCAAAGTTCTTCTCGTTAAACTTTTAAAGGAAAATGATGGTCAATGAAAGGTCAGGTGATATTTATAGTCTGGATTATTACCTCCGTCGAGGTGGGCGTTATGTTTCTGGCAGTGCCTGTCTGTCTGTCTGTTAGCAGCATGATTAAAAAAAGTAATGGACAGATTTTAATGAGGTTTTCAGGAAATCTCTGAGATGGAATGAGGATCACCGTCTGGATACAGGAATTTTTTTTAACACTAAAACCGCCAACATTTAAATACCCCCCTACAACCTCCAGAGGAGGTCATTTTGACACAATGCAGATGCCGCATAAAAATGACAAAGGTGGCATTTACAGAGGTTAATTTTACCCCCTTGGAATCTTTGTATCATTTGGAAGTGGATACAGCTTCAATAAATAAATATTGATTAGCACGTAGGATTACTTTGGGCTTGTAATTCAAATAAAAAATATCAAATATATACTAGCTTACAATAATCACTTATCAGCGAAAATATACCAAAATTTGCATTCATTCTTCTGCTTCTTTTAATTTTGTTTATTATGTTTTGGCAGCATATCTTTGTCTGTCTGTTTCTCTGTCTGTGAACAACATTAAGTCTAAAAGTTATGGATGGATTTTGATCCAATTGCCAAGACATGTCAAAATTGGAATAACAGGAATAAGTGATTACATTTTGGTCATCATCGTCTGGATCCAGAAATTTTTTTAAAAAATTCTTTAGTATTGGGAGAGAGGGATAATTTTGCCATTGCAGCTTCTAACTCCATGACTCGGCATTGTTCTGCGCTCTCTAAGTGATTCTAGTTTTCACTGTGGCCGTGTTTCTTTGCTCAAGAAAAGCAGGTTTTGGCCATGGTGTCAATGTTATGGTCAGCTGTTCTCCAGATGTTCTTCAGGTGGACAAAGGTTGGATGAAGACATACTGGTTAGATTTAGTATAACTTTTAAATTTTTGGATATGAGTAACATTTTGGTGTTAGCTGTTGTGCTGCATACATTTAATATATGAATAGAAATCTTACATAAAAATGTCAGGAGACCAGTAGGTACTGTTATGTTCTGCAGCAGAGATAGGTTTTCTCATTAATTTGCATTATTTTTCATTATTTATTTGGGTTTGCTTATGGGTGCAAACAGTTTTATATTTCAGGTTTTGCTCACATTCTTTACTTCTTATGTCATATTAGATTTTATGTTTGAAAATGCTGATATCATGTAAATTGTGGAAAAAAGGTAAACAGAGCATTAACATTTCACTAAGCCTAATAATAATGTATTCATAAATAATTAAACTAGTTTAACCTGGAATTTTTATAACTTCATGTAAAGTCATCATTTAGTTTCTTTCAAAGAATCTTAATAACTCCTTTTCCTTTCATGGAAACTCCTCTTTGTGGAAAGTCAACTTAAAAGATTAAAGTTGTACCAAAGTATTATTTACTTTATTATCTTAAAGTAACTTCATATTCACCTTCATACTATTACCTCCGCCAAGGCACAGCTTATGTATTCGGCAGCACATGTGTCTGTCTGTTTGTTAGCAACAAAATTTAAAAAGTTATGGAAGGATTTTGATTAAATTTTCAGGAAATCTCAGAATCAGAAACAACTGATTAGATTTTTGGGGTGAACTGTGTCGCTGCCTGATTTCAGGAATTCGTTACTATGTGAAGACTCGCATAATTTTGCTTTTGGCTTGGCAGAAAAATACAAAAACGTAATCCCATTGAAATTCAAATTGATATAAATATTTGATACATTTAGTTTTATATTTAATTCAGTTATTTGTTTTTCAAAGTTCACACACTTTCACATATTTCTGTCAAATGAACAAACATTATGGCCCTGATTTAGCTCCACAGTCTCTGGACATGAAACAGTAAATTAAGTCTCTGTGCCAACTTTCAGATGAAAGATTTTGTTGATCATGGTATTCTTTATTGATTTGTTTTCTTTTCCAGTTGACATTCCAGAAAGGACAGGAGCTTCCATGCAAGCTGGTGTCTGCTTGAAGGCACAAGTTTGCTGACATCCATTAATGACTCACCTTTTGAGTTTGACTCTATGTCTTTCTATTTTTTTTTTTTTTTTTTTGTAAAACTAAAATTCTCAGTTATTTAACATAAGAAGGCTTGTCATTCGATGCTAAATATTGAAAATGGTTAAATTGTGACTTCTTAGATAGTGGAGCTCTTATGTTTCTGGCTTTCAATAGCTGTGCTGCAATGTGTCCTCAAACACAAGTACTGTATCTGACTGTCATCAATGCACACATTGTGAATGAAACAGTTACAACAACTGGAATTAAAACGATAACCTCATTTGAAGAAACTGAAATGTGCCTGGTCAGATTCAGAGTTGAAAGCAAGTCACACTCTGCTACACTTGGCTGAAAAGTTCACAAGTTGTTAAAGTCTTTCCAAATGTCCCCACCTGTTTATGTCTCCTTTACAATGTAACAGTGCATCGGATATTGCTGTAAAGGGGCTCTGATTGCAGTCAGATGATCCTCAAACAACCTGCTCAAAGTATATCCCTCCATGTTATGCATGCGAGTGGTGCATTCATGTGCTTCCTCGGATAAAAACACAGAGCAGGTGCGTTTTTACGCTCTGTGTCAGTCATTCTGTGAGGCAGAAAAGCATTAAGGGAGGCATCCATAATACAAACACGGCAGCAGCAGTGGAAGGGCAGAAGTGGCAGGATGGGAACTGCTGCCAGACACATTACAAGGAGCTCTAATGAGGGAGCCCACACTTTCACCCCCCCGCCACCGCCGAGGAACGCGAGGCGGGAATTAATTGTGAGGGCGATGGTGGCGAGCGAGCTGAGGAGCAGGTCATTACTGCACGCCTCCTCCTGGAGCGCCGCGGGCAGAGCGTGGAACGCCACGCTACTTGCACAATTCCCATGATCCCACAGGAGGGGGAACAGATAGCAGGAGGGGGAATGCAGGGGATGCAAAGAGAGAGAGAGAGAGAGAGGGAAGGAAAAACATACTGAATGAAGAGGCAGGCAGTTTCCTCTTTGTTAGATGGAGAAAAAATAAGAAACATTATTGATTAGTGGCATTTTCTATTTAAATATTTATTATTATTCAACTTTATGTGGATATTTTGTTTGCCACATGCCTCACGGAAGTGAGGTTAATTTACCCTGAAAAGTTCTTTTTTTATTTTGGTTATTAATGATCATGCCACAGAAATCTTGTCTATTACTAGATTTAATTCAGGCCTACCTTCTGACATTTTGGACAAAAAATAAAAAATAAAACAAAATCTGATGCAAAGAGCAGTGGTAACGATAACATTGCATGTTTCTCATTCTTACTCAGGGAAGAGGTGGGAGGGAAATACATGGGCTTTGTGTCAAGGTAATGATCAGATTTTGTGGTGCCTCACTCTTCCAGTCTGCACACGATGTTAGACCTGACTCTTTGTCATTTCTCTTTGTGTGGTTGTGGCACTTATGAAACCTGTGACATCAGACTGAATGCATTGGACACATTGCCCTCTAGTGGACGTTTAATGTATGTCATAATGTATATCACAGCAACAGACAAAAGTAGCCCACATTTCCACTGATATTCAAAATCCAAGGTGGAATTTAACAATATTTTTTAAAGCAGTAATATTGGCAAAATATTTATATTTTATGGCATGCCTTTAATTAGGAAGAATTATGTTTGCAAACTTTTGAAGAAAAACATATTTTCTAGTCATTAAAAAAAACTGCAAGTGCCTAATGCAACACTGCAATGAAATATATATATATATATATATATATATATATATATATATATATATATATATATATATATATATATATATATATATATATATATATATATTTCTTTTTTTTTCTTTTCTTTATATAAATGCTAATGAGACCGGTGCTGTTGCCCTAGGTATAGCTAAGCTCATCACATTAGCACAAGGAATCATTTAAATCATATGTCTAAGAATAAAAATATCATTATGATGAAGTGAAAATGAGCTGAGGGTCCACCACTTGCAAATGATTTTGTTTCTTTTTTTATGTTATTTTTTCAAAAAGGAAGGAAAGGGCCTACTGAGACGGGACTAAGTGGCTCTCTTGCTGGCTTTGCTTTTTAAATACAAGATTATTTGAAAAAAAAAAAAAAAACAGTTTAAAAAGCCATGAAAACATTTTTTAAAACTTACTTACTTTAATACTTACCCTATGAGCCTTTCTTTCTATCTATCTATCTATCTATCTATCTATCTATCTATCTATCTATCTATCTATCTATCTATCTAGATAGATAGATAGATAGAGGGGGGTGTGGGCGATTCTACTTATTTTCAGAAAATAGGAGAAAAAAAATTTAATTAACTGTAAAAGTGTAAGATAAATTTCTGTCTTCTACACATCTCAAACAAATTAATGACCTATCTGAGACTTGCATTTGTTTCTTCTTGTTATATTTGGGATTTTATGCAAGCTTTAATCTCAACAATATATTTTGACACATTTAGATCAGCTGCATATTTTACAGTTAAAACAGCTACATTTTCAGCCCAGTTTCAGAATTCCCAAAATATATAAAGTAAGTAATAGCAATATGAGTATAGAACTGGGTAGGGACCAAGAGGCAAAATCAAGCAGTAAAATGTGAGGCCTATGTCCCCTACCAACATCCAGCAACTCCTGAGTTGACCCCATCATTTACTGTAGCACAAACAGCAGGGAGATCCATGCTCTCTCTGGGCAATGTCACTGTAATAAGTCCTGCCTTGTAACTAATTAAAATTTTTATGACTGGCTCTGCTCTTTTTTTGCCTTTCAGTTCTTGCTAACGTGATTGGCTTTATGTTGAAAGAGCCAATGGCCCTAGCTAGTTCTAGCTAGTGGTGAGAGCTGGGGTAACAGCGGCTGTGTCTTCAGTTAGAACTTCAGGGGCATAAAAAATACAGGTGGACATCAGGGGGTATCTTAGAATGACTCAGCGTAAAAGTTTAAGGTGCAAAGATATGCCAACTGATATTTAGTAGTTAATTATGGTGATAACAACCACTGTCATTTTTGTTACTAGGTCAATAAGCATGTTTCCTGCATGCATGTTATTTTGTTAGGTTACAGAATCTAAGCTGCCAGGCAGTTTAAAGAGAGAAGCTGAGACAGGAGGAGGCAGGTGAGCTTTAGCATTCAGAGATGTAACTTGGGCTATGTAATGACTCAAATTTGAATCAAAGTCATAACATGACATACTGAAGTACCTAACCTTCACATATTGTATAAACTGAAAGGCATTTTTTTAATTTTAACATGTTTTTAAATTGAAATGGGAATAATAATGATGCAAAAAGACAAAATATTATGTTATTATAATATATATGTATATCTAAGGTATTCTAAGATCACAAATTCTAAGTCACAAATTCTATATTTTGCAATATAAAATTTTCTGTCTGTTGTGATGTCCCTTCCATTAATTACATGATACTGCAAAACAAACTTTTATCATAAAAAACACTTTTCTTCTGTGGGACACTTTTATGTCCTTACTAATGTCAAAATCAAACCTACACCCTATTTATAAAAGATTTAATATTACAAAACATATGCAGAGCACAAACAAAAAGGGGTGTGTTCATTTAAATTTCATAGCCAACAATATGTGATATGACAACAGTCTGTGTGAACACATAATGATGGCTCTATGGGAATATTATGGTTTAATCTTAATTTTAATCTATTCTTTTCCTGTGACAGTGATCACACTTAAAGAATACAAATACTCCTCAACCTCTTTCACTAGTGATGAGTTCAGAGAACTTCCCAAGCCAGTAATTTTTATTTTAGACTTACTGACTGTTGCCTGGACAAACAGGGTGACTGATGTATTCTGACTGCTACAGCAGTGTAGTTCTGGGACAGTTGGCAGACAGGTGGGGATGAATCCAAGGGCTACATGTGGGAGGATGGTGAATCATAATATTGTTTAGACCATCCAATGCTGCTGTTGTGTGACATGACATCTACAGCAACAAATGCTAAGTACCAGCTGTCTGCACATGCGGTATTGCATCTCATTTCTGTTCCTTTAACAGACACAAATCATACCCCTGGCGGAAGAACAGCTATGTGTCACTTCACTGCAGATGCAAAAAGAAATCTCTTAGAATCTGAGAACTGGTGTCAAAGTGGAAGCATCTACATTTAGAATAAGAATGTACAACTCTTACCTGTATAGGTGAGTGTTAGGAAAAGAAATATTTGCAGAAAGAAGAATATTGAAGCAAAACTTTACCACACAAACAAAGTCCAGATGCTGAAAGGTCTGTGCAGATTCATCATTTATAAATATATTCCTCTTATATTTATTTAGGTTTTGGCAAGAATGAAAGAAGCCACTGCCACAATCAGTTATTCTAATAATGACTTTAGAAAAATACAAAAGAAAAGACTTAAAGAAAGACAAGAAATTGTGGTAGTAAAAGAGTTTATGATAATAAGGAATTCAAGTGGTGGTTAATTTATATGTAAAATTATATATAACTTCATTTTTCACTTCCAGCCTACCAATACAGGCTTAGTATGTGTGTACTATGCACATACTCACCTCATATTCATCCTTTCTGAATCAATTTTACATACAGATCCATTTTTTTATTATTATTATTTTGAATAATCTAATTTGCTGGGATTCAGTCAGACAGAAAACATCTTTTCAGAAGAGTAACACAATACCTACTGCGAAGCATTGTGGTTAGCATTTTTAGGGTTTTTTCTAAGTCTGTCAAGGACTGGACAGCTTGTTGAATTCTAAAGTGCTTGATGACAACATGAGGACACCTTCCTTTAAGTTAAATGGTTACTTCAAGTTTATTTTTTATTTATTCAGTTTATTTAAAAGGTACAGTGCACATTAATCAACATATATATATATATATATATATATATATATATATATATATATATATATATATATATATATATATATATATATATATATTATCAATATAATGGCTGATAAAAGTCACTGCATTGTTGGATTCAGGAATGAATCTGAATAAGTGGAACATGAGACTGAGACACCTGCGTCCTCTGATTTGGAACGGGTAATAGCACAGAACAAGTATCTATTCAGTCCACAGACATGGCTCAAAGTGTGTGAAATTGAAAAGAGATCACAGCATACAAGAACAACAATATAACCAAAACTCATAGGATAATTTCATTATTACTACATTATAAATACTTTCACAGTTAGCAAGGTGATGTTAATACTGTATAATGACTCCAAATGAAGAAAATTGCAAGTTTGCTCAAGTTAAAAATTCCAGTCACTAGAAGATGGCAGCATTGTAGGTCATCATGCTCCACCAGCAGGGGTCATCCTCTGCTCCATGCCCAACACCACAACATGTAGTTCATCATTCCTTGTTTCGGAAGTGCTAACATTATATCAATCTAACTACTAAAACAGAAAACCCTCAGAACTGTGATCATTTTAAACAAATGTTTGTTTTTTTCCCCTTTGTCTAGAACTGATATAGAAGAAGTCTGTTATCATTTCTGCCGCAGAACATGAACATAAACTCTTCCTTCTACAGTGAATGTTTAATGCATGTTTTATAGAAATCTTTGGATGAGTTTTTAATCATCATCCTCTTTAGGTTTAAGAATAATGTCAGAAACATAGTGCATAAACAAACAGAAAGGCTCAGGTGATGATTCCCTCTTTAGAAACAAATGAAATGAAGGATCACACGGTTGGGAAAAAACTGTGTTCTCTGCTCATAATGACAGTCCATGCCTGCAGACGCTTCAGCTGAGAACAGTGTAAAGGAAGGCTAGAAGCATCTAAAACCTGAAAATTGGAACCATTTCTAAAAGTCTTCCAAGCAGTCGGTCTCCACGGGAGCAGCTGTGGACCATGATTGGCCTTGTCAACCCTGCTGTGCTCAGGGAGGAAGTCCTTGTCAATCTTTGGACATGGCTCGAATGAGCACACACACATCAGAAAGAAAAGTTTTATGAAGACAAGACTCTTGTAAATAGAAATGTGCAAGACATAATCTACTATATAAGGGGTATAGGTGGCATAAAAAACCTTGAATTTGATGTCTTTTTGAACAAGGAATGACATAAAGTAATTGTTTTCCAGATAGTTTCCGTGTTTCTGTAGCCCCCATCTTCACCACCCTGCATCTAAACCCCTGCTGGGACTTAAACAATTAGCCTACGTGAGACCCACACTAACGACTCTCCCTTGTCTTGTAAGATAACTACAGAAGGAGGGGCAGTGGTGGGTGACATCTTGTTAGGGTGTGTGTGTGTGTGTGTGTGTGTGTGTGGTGGGGGTGGGGGGGTGTCATTCATTTTGTGTATTGGCTCAGGGGAAGGATCTGTAGCTATTACCTAACATAAAGACTTCTGCGTTTAGATTGCCCAAGGTGAGATGTGTGCATTACCACAAGTGATTATAAAAAGTGCTGCTTTTCTCAGCTTCATAATGAGCCCTGGTGGCTCTCCGCCCACCCTTAAATGTCCTCCCACTTTGAGACCAAAGTAAAGAGAGTTATAAATCAATGCACACATCACAAATTAGTCTCCAGTGATTGGAGTCTTTCCCTCATTATGATTCACACCAAATATAGAAATAAACTTTTAAAATGAGGTCACGTCTGTATAATATGGATACATTTTGAAAGCAGTCTATATATTAATTGTATATGTTTTCTATTCATTTTTGATAAAGAAATAATGAAACTTTTTTTAATTTAATCAAAATGTTGATCATACCAATCAGTTTCATAATCTGCATTAGTGGATACATTTTAGCTCCACCCTTACATGCAAAAAATAACCTAAATTCAAAGAGATGAAAACACAACAAATAAAAATATGAGTTTAAATTATTCCAAGAGCTCAAACCAGATGCCTACATCTTAACTCGAGCAAGAAAAACTGAAAGAGTGAAAACAGTTGAGATCCCTCATTGAAGCATTTTTAGGTGTGAAAGCAGTCAAGTGACAAGTGTGCCTAAATTTTGATTGCCCTGGGTCAACCTAAGGTCACCACTCTGTGTTTGCAGATGAGGTGACGACACATGCCTCCAGTCCTTTGAAATGTGACAAGCTGAGAGTAATGACGAGATAATCCATGATTTACAAGTTACAGTAGCGGTCAGTATTAACATTAGCTTGCTTTATATTTCTTGTAAAGCAAGCTAAGCAGGGAGCTCTCCTGCCTTACTGCCGACAATACACACAGCAAAAAGTCTCAATATGCACACAAACTACATTACAGGAGTGTGTTTCCTGTGAAATGAAACCTGTAGATTTTCTGCTTGCTTCAGGGTGACTTAACCCAGAACCCACACTGGTCGCTGATGTTAGCAAACAGCTGCCAAACACCCACAGCGCAGTTATGGATCATCTTCATTACTTTTTCTTGATCTGTTTTTGGTCTCCACTAATTTCTGATTAGTCGCTGACACTTGTTGATAAGTTCTCCCCAGGGTAAATTTGCTAGTTTGAAGTACCAACTACAGGTCAAAGCAAAACTGAGCTTCAGAACAATTCTTGTCAAGTCTCATTTTTCAAGAATAGTCCTTAAAAACAGTTTGTGGTTCAAATAAACAGGACGTTAGGTAATTCTGAACAGTCGAGTCAATCTAACATTGTGGGCAAGACACCTTGCCTCCAGTGTTGACATCAACATTGTGTATGAATGTGTATGAATGTTCGGTGGTGTTCAGAGACGCTGTTGCCACTGATTAGCTGCCAAATATTGTCATTGTTCGCCCCAGAACAGCTGTGGCTACACATGTAGTTTACCACCACCATGTTTAGATGTGAAGTACATGGATCATGGATTCACTGTAAAGTGCTTTGGATGCTGTTAGCAGAAAAGTACAATATAAATCTAATAAATATTATAACAGGAAAAACCAAGTAACTGAATGGGTTTGCAAAAAATGTGCCCAAAATGAGTCACTTGTAAACAGCTGCAAAGATGAAGTAAAGAAACCCTAAAACACACACATTTTGCTACAATAGGTAAAAAATCATATTAGTGTTATCATCCACATTTTGGAGTTGCCAGTGACTTTTTTTCTGAACTGCTTGACCCCACCATTATAGATTGCATCTGTATTCATTAACTTTATCTGTCTGCAGTCTGCTGGGAAGGTACTATACTATTGTTTGCTTCTTGTTGTCACTGAAAATGGCTGAATCATAGAGAGAACTAAACCAAAACACTAAATTTACCAACCTTAATTCAACAAAACAATGATAGGTTCATAACGGATATTATACCAGTGTATCTTCGTTGTAAATGGACAACATATGTTGATCAAGCTCACTTTTTTTAAGTAGCATCCTAAGGGAGCAGGGACATGGAAGAAGTCCCAATAAGTACTGAAACCCTACAGCACTGATTAGAGGTCCACTTCATGGGGTGATGGTGGTGGCAGGTTTACTGCCTGGCTTGGGGCATTTCCAATGACAGTTCAAAAGAGGGGAAATTCAGCACTTTTTTCGTTTACTTGTAGGATATTCACAACTCTTCCTGGGACTTTAACTTAACTCTCTTATCATTAGGTGGGGCTAGCTGCAGTTCCCATTACTTGCTGAGTCAGTATAAATAAAACACAAAAAAACTACTGTCTAATACAGTCTGCCTTTACTGGCATTACATTATTTCTTATTTTTTGGTTGTGCTTACAAACATTTTTAGGTTGTTCTTACAAACATAAAGAACCTAATTTGACTGCATCCCAACTGCAGTAATATAAGGATATTTATACGTACATGTGTCAAAAACCTTTAAATGATATATAGAAATACGACGTTAAAGAGTCTAATCTGTCTCTGCGGGATCTGTCTTGTAGTCGAGAGTGACTCCTCCTTCCTCTCTGCCTCTTCCCTTCCCCCATTCTGTGTAAAAACAAATCTCCTTTTCTGCTCTGAGCCTGAAAGTATTGAGTCAACAAATGTCACTGCAGCAAAGCAGAGGCTGGTGGGGAAGAGGTGGGGTCTCCTTTTAAGCCTGGAACACAGTTTAAAGCAGATTATTTTAAAAGACCCACCTGTTTGTAATGGAGGAATTAAATAGTAAATACAAATGTGAAGTGCCACTGACTTTGGTTATAGCTGTGACCACATGTTCAGATTATGTATGTGACTTTTATCCACAAGGCTTACATACAGACAAACTAAAACCAACAGCTGATTTTTTTTAGAATTTGCCCCATTATAACACATTTCTAATTATATTATTGCAACAGCTTTCCAGCACTTTTCTCTGTCACACTGCTTTCTCTATCTCTTTCAAGTCCACGTGGCCAGTGTCAACAGGAGGTGGGTTCTGGCAGAGGCATGAAGAAAAGCATGCTCCCTGTACACAAGCTGCAGAGTTGTCTTTAACCCCACTCTAAAAATGAGCCAGTCAGCCGGCCAAGGAGAGCCAAAATAAGAACTGGCTGTAGGAAATTACTTCAAACTGACTGCGTGTGATTGTTGCTGTAATATTCTCAGAAAGAGACACTATTACACTAAAGGGGAAGTTCTGTAACCTCTGACTAAAAAAAAAAAGAAAAAAAAAATGTCAAGAAAGGGAGGGAAAAACCCTGAGTCACTTGGCTTCCTGTCTGAGAAAAGGAAGGGGGTGGAGGCAGCTTCTACTCTGCTTCAATCAGACAGTTGAGACCAGCGCAATATTCAACAAAAAGTGGATTGGGGGAGGAGTCCTGCCCTGTTCACAAAAATCCACTCCAGTGCTTGAGGGTAGCCATCATAGTGTTCACTATTGTGTACGGCTGAGGGAAGAAAAAAGAGGGAGCTGAGGGGGGAAAGAAAACCTGTCTCTTTGTGTGAGAAGGACTCAGCAGGAAAGTGATTTTGTGATTATTTGAGTTTGTCACCAAAGCAAGGCTATTTCTTCTAAGCTGTAACTACATCTTTTTTGCTCTGTGTGCCACTGCTGCCTTATACCAGTCACATATGAATGTGCTTCTCAGGCCGGCAAAACAGCGACACCCGGGCTTCTCCTGATGATGAGAGCCAACGTCAGACTGGTTTCCATGAATATTGATGTGGAGGATAGACTGTTTCATAGAACAGAAGGAGGCAAGATGGCTGCCCTTTAGGATTTGTTAAAGAGAAGATCCAGACGGTTTGTTGGAATTTCTACAAAGTGGAGGGACAAAGAAAGAAGGTGAGAATTTGCTCATTATATTAATCCTTTGTTGACCCTTTACCCCTGTAACCTTGAGTGTATTTTTGGTCTTTTGTGTGTGTGTGTGTCTGTCAGGTGAGGCACAGCAGATATCCCCCACCGTAAAAAGCAAGAGCCAACATAATAAGGAGGGATATTAGATAAAGCTACTCCAACATGGCTGACAATTTTCTTTCATTCTTTCTTTATTACTTTTTTGCCAGCTGAAATTTCAAGACACTGCCTGTGTCTTCTTGTGTGTCCTGTATTTACTCAACATTCTTGCTGCTTTTGAATGCATTTAAAAAAAATGTTGTACTAACACTGCTTGTTCAGGAGTTTTTCTGGAGGCATAATTTAAATGCCTGTTCTCCCTTAACATTTCAACTTCCCTCTGTTAACAAACACATCTTGTGTGTGGTATATGTGCTATCTTATGACTGAGTTTTGTAAGATTGGACATTTTTAACACTGGTGAAGCTATTACAGAACAAGGATATATCTGTTTATGAATAAATGTATTCAGATTCAGACCCTCTGTAGCCTTATGTTTTCTTATCCATTGTTTTGTCTGTGCTTGTTCTTGTTGTTCAGTAGGATTATATGTGGCAGAGTAAAAGTCCAACCTGGACATGTCTATCACTGAGTGTGTGGTGTCTGTATGGCAGCAGAGCAAGAATAGCTTGTGGCTTTGTGCATCTCCATGAATCAGCTTTCATTGCTTTCACCAGTAAATGACACACAGACACAAAGACAAATCCCAAGGTGAAGCAAAAGAGAGTAGAATTGTGGTGGCAAAGCGTCAGGAAGACAGGCAAGGTCAGAGAGCTCAGAGGGAAATGAAACTCTATCCTACCACACCATTAACTGAGGGGAACAAGAATGTTAATTTTGCAGCAGAATTTTCTTTCTTTCTTCATTTTTTTCATTAAAACAAACCTGGAAGATAACCAGAGGTTGTTGCTACAGAGCAACAACTGACATTTTTTTTCCACATAAAATTTAGCCAAACTTAAACTAATGGTATTTTCAAAGAAATATATATTTGTTACATTTAAAGCAGACAAATGTCACAACAATTATGCTGGTGTGTTCTTTTGGAAACAGTTATTGACATTAATAGTAAAAACTGGAACCATTTTTTAACTCAGTGTAGTGAGTTTATATGTGAAGAAAAACCTGAATGATCAGCTATTTAAATAGCAAAAAAAGGAAGTTGCAGCAATTTTTGACCGTTAAATACATGATTTTAACATGCAAATACAGACATGTTGTAAAACCTCATCTGAATGAGCAAATAACTGTTTGTTAGTTGTTTTTCTATTTCCAAATCCACTAAAAGCTACTCTAACATTAACATCTGAATGGGCTGTTAGGATATAACAGATCTCCCTTGGAGTCTGCATATTGGGATTTGTGTATTCCACTGACTGCAGTCATAATGAAGCAACAGCATGGCATCAGATCACAAAGTAAAGTAAAAGCAAGTCTTAAGGTGGATGGTACTGACGGATGTTTAACTGGGCATTGTGACTTAACAGCACAGGTCTCCACAGTTTAATCAAGCATTTATTTTTTTTATGAATTATCTCTGCAGAGCATGGAACTCCCACACATTATGCTAAAAAGAAAAAAATAATAAAATAAGGGGAGAAAAAAAAACTGATGCAATGGCATGGCTGTGTTTTGATATGGCAGACATGGTCATTGACCGTGGAGTGTGAGCACGAGTGCTCAAGCTAGGGAGCTTTGTATCGTCGAGTGTGTTGTGACTGCACGGCATCATGTGATCCAGGGGTCTGCATGTGAACACTCTTGTGTATGTATATGTCAATCTTACTGACCCACAACCATATTGAGATACAGCAGATAATGTCTTATGAAATAGTTGCATGAAAAACTACATACACTGCATTGTTTGGATGGACTGAATCTAATCCAGAACACTGATTGCTAAGAACATTTTTAATTATAATAATTGTGTGGCTATGTAGTTTGTATCTCCCTTACTTTTTAGCTGCTCTGTTTGCAGGATATTTTAAATGCTCCTGATCTAAAAGTAGAACTCAGATTCTTAAAAGAGCTATTTTCTTCAGTGGCTACATGTCTGCTTTTACATCAGTAACTGAAAAGGCACCAGAGCATTAATAGGGCTACAGGGGGCTGAGTGGGGGAAGGGCCATATAGATCAATCACATGCACATAGCTTCTCTCATCTCTCCACACCTACAGATAAAGCTGCGCGGTTGGATTGCTCCATCGTCATGGCTGTAAGCCCCTTTTAAGTCACTCCCAGGGCAAAGACAATATCACCTTTGGGATAAATGTCCAGTTGCCATAGCGTTCTACAACAATGCTGTCCACTTACAATGCCCAAGCCCATACCCAAGCCCTCACCTCTGACCTTGCTCTGTCCAGCCCACGTATCATTTTTCCACCCAGGGGCTGTTGCACAAAAAAACATGAAAAAAAGAGGATAGTTACAGGTTAGACATGTTACACTGCACAACTTCCTTGCTGGCCATAGCTCAACTGCTTTCTTAAGACAAAATGGCGAGATACTGAGAGTTGTATTGATTTTTACAAATATTGATTTCCCTGTTGTGTGCTATTGGGGGTTGTTTTTCTACGGAGAACAAGAGAGAAGCTGCAAACCACAATCCATCGCCCCTGCAATGAAATTGTAGGGTTGTGATATTGTTTGTCTACATTTTTACACATTTGCACAGAATGTACCATCAACAGTGAACTGCTATATGATTGTTTTTTTTTTTATATATTTTTTTTTATTGCTGCTTTAAAGAAAAGTTAAACTAAGCGTTGTTGTGTTATTTTATGCAACATACGCATTGGTGTAACCATTAATGGGACTTTCATGCATTATCAGTTGTGAAGCCTACTGAATGCACCAACATATTTTAGATAGGAATCATTTCTCCATCCCTGTATTGTGGGTTCAAGAAAGTGTGCTTTATAAAAATGTCTTTTAATAAAAGCCAAATCAGTAAAATATGTTCGTATAAAATTCATACCAAAGTAGATCCAGATTCCAAAAGGAATCTGGGCCCCTGCGCCCATGGAGGCCTTACGTTGTTAAAGAAACTTTATGCAGTTGTGGCTTGGGATGGGTTTGTTAATCAGTTGGTATTGTAAACCAGTAACGATACTTTTATGAGTCTTAGATACAAAAATGTTAACTGTAATTGCCACAACACATGCCATACACTATGACTTCCAAATGCAGCTCGTGGCCTTCCTCTATAAAACTGTGCGTTGTTAGCCGAGCTGAGGCATAATTATGGGTCGAGAGTGATAAGACTGTTTGAGTGGCACAGGGCTAGAGGGAGTGTTGCTGGCCCTGTGAGCCTGTATCGATGTCAGGGTTTACCTCATGGGTGAGACAGCGAGGGCAGCAACTCAAAAGCTTCCTCCACGTGAGCACACGCACATGGCCATTCTGTTTACAAACACTATCCTGGCATTCCACGGGTAGAGAGGCAAGTGAGATGTTACATAACTGCCCCAAAGCGAATAGCATCTCTACCCGATTCTCGCCAGGTGGCTCCTGCTAAGCTTGGACATTGTTCTTCAATGACTTATTTTGCTGTTTATGCTACCAGTAGCTAAGAGTGAGAAAAAAAGAAAAGCCTCAATTGCAGCACTGTCTATTCCCGAGAATGTGGCAAGACTGCAATGAACTTTGTTTTTTGTCTTTCCGTAAAGTCTAAGTGAAGGCCTTTTTAAGAGCAGCAGATAATTAGATTAAAATGCAGTCTCATGTTTTCTTAAAGTTTCAACTGAACAAACCAAAATTACAATATTTCCATGGTTTCAAGAAGAAAAGCTCAATACATGTAGTAGGCTATATGAAACACCAACATAAACACACATCCTTATGATCTTGATAAACATGACCTTTACGTCACAATGGTGCCTTCCATTGTGCTAAACTACTTAAAAGAATTATTTATTGAAAAAAAATGGTTTTCAAAAGCTTTTTAGGAACCTTTACTAGGTTTAAGGGTTAAAAAGAATGCAAACAGGCCTCACAAATATTGAAAAAGTGACCCAATGTCTTGCTAAGCTTTGACCTTTGCCAAGTCTTTGCTTTCAAAATGTGTAGGGATCAATCAGTTCCAGTTAAATCAAAGCAACCGAAATGAAGAGGCTTACCGAAAAGTTTAACCTCAAACATTCATTGGGAAAGATACTTGTCAAAATGTATTTTCTACTAAAACAAAGTACATAATGTAGATGAATATCTAACTAAATGATTTTAGTAGTTATTGCCCCAACGAAAGTTTGAAAAACTGCTGCCACAGCACTATCTAAAAAACATCCAAAGTTAAGCTGATTCTGATTAGATTAATATCTTTTAAAATGGCTGCCAGATATGAATTGTTTTCCTGGTTGGAGCTGTCACTGGAAAGGTTAGGTCCCACAAGTCCCTGTTGTGTCCAAAGAGTGCACAGACAGCTGGTCCTGATTGTGATCTTGAAGCGTAACCAACCAAACGCCTTGAATGACATCACTAACTACTTTGAAGGACTTGGGCTCTATATAAGGTTTCCTAAGTGGAATGTACAAGTGCAGCAGCTGGTTCAATCTGAGCCATTGAGCTCAAAGTCAACTGGACCAGTTTGCATCCATATATGTATTTATATTGTAAACATGTCATGGTGTTTTTATAGCTATGGGTCTGAATGAGCAGAAACTTGTGGAAGTGATAATAAGCAGTATTCAAAACACTTGATAAACAATCTTATAAATGCAGGAGTCACAAAAACTGTGCAGTAAAGTAAAATGCACAGGAAAATATATAAATACTGTTTATCTATATATATTATATATTACTTTAAGTTAAAGAACATAATTTTTAATGCTTATATTTCTCATTTAATTCTTGAGGTTTGACAGATTAGGAGAATGACTTCTATGGCCCTTTTACAGGAGTAATGAATAATAAAAATATCCCTCACTCAGGAGGATTTGTGATTTCTGTTCAATGAGCGTCACATGCCTCCCACTCAGTGAAGGGAAAGAAGGAGCTTAGCAACATTAGCTTAGGTCGAGCTTCTCAGAAATCAATGAGTGAAAGACATGTGTTTTTCAACTAGCTAATATTTATTATTTAAAGTGATCATGGGCACCACTAACATATATTTCTGGTTTTATATTTAATCATTGAAGTTTTAGATAGTTAAAATCAACTTCTGTTTAGCACCTCAAATGTACTAAACAACAGTGTAGATTTAAAGTTAATTTTCTGCCATTTTTTTTTACCGCCATGCTATTCTTCCTCTCTTTGCTCTGTCTACCTCGATGGATTATTTGCACAATGTGTTCATATTAGCTAATCACATACAAAAAGATGAAATTGTATACACATAACTAGGATTTGTGGCTGAGGTTTTACACATTTCACATATAAATTAGAAAAAGAACAAAGGGGAAAAGATCTTCTCAGACTATTATTCTATTCATTGTACCTCTCCCTACTACAATTTAACTTCTGAAATGCAAGTTTAAAGGTTCTAAAGGAGGTAAAGGAGTATGTGGCACAAGTAAATCACTGGCAGCACCAACGTAAAAGCCAACCTGATTTCACAGAAATACATTAAATAACTACAAGTTCTCAGCACTCATTTACATGTTTGCAACACATAACTGTGTCAACAAGGCGTCATCAAAATTACGTGTTGGGACCTCTGAAATCAGGGAAATGTTAAGTCAGTGGTGGAGCTTCTGCACAACTTTTCTGGTTGTGGAACAACAAAATAAAGGCACAAGTCATGTTTTCTAATGCAGTCAAAATTATTTTAATATCATCGTGATTTCATTAAATTAATGGTGGTACACTATGAAAGTTTGGCTCTAACAAAGTTGTTTGTTGCTTTTTTCTATTGATTTATTTTTTTTTTTTTTTTACATTATCAGCTCATTTTAAATGAAAACCTGGCCACGGACTCTCGGGTCGTTTCACTTACGTGACTGAAAGAATAATTTTATTTTCCCATTATCAATTCACATCCAATACTAGAACTGATAAGTAAAAATTAGGACCCCAAAAAAACGTAAGACCCGACTTTCTGGAGACATGGCCTGGTGCTTATCGTAACTTTTTGTGACTATGGCGCTTGGAGGTTAACATTACCTTGATTTCCGTGGTCCATGTAATTTCACCCCAAACACGTAAATAAGTGTTGAGACTTCTCACATATTTCTGTGAGATAAGCTTGTATAAAGCACATGTGCATAGCAAGGCAAAGAAAATTATTCTGTAGCCAGTCAGGCTGTGTAATGTTTAGACCAGATGGGCTTTGAAGCGCTCATAAGATGGTCACCATGGCTACTGTGCACTCAGAAAGAAACTAACTTTGCTCTGAGCACAGTTCATCAAGTTAGTCAGATATATTGACTGTTGCATTGACAAAGGGTTGAAGTGGAAAAGAGAGAGAGAGGCGGTTTGGAGGGAGAAACACAGCACTGCAAGGGGTTGGGGGCAGGTCAGTGAGTTTGAATGCTCAGGAGTTCATGTCTTAAGTCTCCATGTGATGCAGCTTGAAGGCACAAAGAAGGTTCAGACTCACTGTGTGAGCTTTGCTCAGGGAGCTTCCAAGCCAGACATGCTTTATTTTTAAACTGCACTGATTAAACAGGTGAAAAGGGAAAAAAAAATCCAAGATTGGTAGGTTTAAGTTAGATGCAAGCTAATGTTCAACTGCTGTCTACCACTAGGACTGAACTGTTCTGGGAAACTAGTAGCATGAAAGTAAATGTCTACAAAGGCAGTGGAGGAGAGGTTCACACATTTGATCTATGACACTCTGATCTGTTAAGAGAAAAAAAAATAATGTTGCTCTTTTCTCCTTTATTAATTGTTTAAACTGGATTTAAATACTCTAAAGCAAACAGACCAGACTGGTTTAAGTAGACAAAAGCAACACATGCCAGCATGATGTTTTGCATGTGAGTGTTTGTACCTTTCCCAGAACACCAGAAAAACGAGTTGTATCAGAAATGTATAGAGGTGGGGTTTGTCCCCTGCAAAGAAACACTTGAGTTACTCATGCCGGTGTTGTCTACAAGAACCCGAATTTTGTCATTTCTAACCTTTTGCCAGTGATGTGAGGGTTGACATTCACTGAGTCATCAGTTAAAACTCAGACATTCACCCTTAAATCTTAAAGTGTAAAAATGTATCATACGCATATTGTAACAGAATGTATATCTCTTTGTGATGAATAACAAGTGTCTAGGAACAAAAAGTCTGTTACATCTAGCACTCGAGAAGCAGAAACAAAATGTTAAAAACCAAATGCAAATCACTCCCTAATTCTCCAGAAGTGATCACGGTGGCATTTCTTTCTTTTTTTTTTTAAACACCAATACATATTTATGTAGTAAACAACGATTTCTGAATACCACCAAATGCTCTCTTTACCATGTATGAAATCATTCATCAGTGGTGCTAGTGAAACTTTTCTGACTTTACCATTTTTTTTATATTTTTTACACATTGATCAGTTTACCAACTAAATATAGCACCTTTTATTTGACTCAGCCCTATCCCAGAATGGTTTGTTTCCGTGTGACTATTTCACTTCAGTGCTCCAGCTGGATTCATTTAGGCAGTCTTCCGCTAAGTATAGCACAATTAATCTCACGACTTGGTTTCTGTTATATCCATTTGTTTGTCTATTTATTTATTTTTGATTGCAAGTTGTTGATAGCAGTCTATAATCTAAATTCTTGCAATTCTTTCTTGTGGGATTCCTGCAAAAACGCCAATCACTTACTTATCAGGCCTTATTGAGTATCACTGGCAATATTTTCTGCACCTAATAGCTGTTGAATAAATTATTTCATCAGCCACTTTATATTTAATTTATGCAACAAAGTCACTTTAATTATTTATTCTGTCTCTGCTTAACAGAAAACTTGAGTGGTTTTAAATTTCCCTCTTTCGAATAATGCTATAGTTAGCAATAATGTCCGAATACAGTCATAGAATCATAGTGACAAAAAGCTGCAAGAGCAACAAGACTGCAGAGGAAACCTCCACATCTGTCTTGCATTAGACATAAAGAACAATGTCGATTGTACTGATTCCTTCCTCATATGGAGGGGGAGGAGGCTCTCTAGGGAAGAAACTACAAACAGAAGTTTATGTTCATTTTGTTTTCCTTAGTATATTGCTCTTGTCATCAGATAAAAATAATATTATTAATAAAAAATCAAGCTACTAAATTGGATTAAGATGTCTTTGCACACTGACATGTGCGGAAAAACAAACAAACATTTTAATCATATATAGTTGAAAGAATTCTTTAGTTGAGTTTTTAGGAAAGCTGGTTTGAATTGGAGTGCTGCCCTAGTTTTAGATGATGACAAACATGTCTGATACTCCAGGCTGCTACGTGATGAAACCACCATATTCTAGTCTTTCAGGCACAAACAGCCTCAACAGGTAACTGCTAAGTACTATTTGACAGAAAAACTAGACCGGAGGTTGTGCAATGCACAGTCAGAGCCTTTTTTTTGCAACCTCTGTTCTTATTAATGGAAACAACATGAGTCACATGAGTGACACTGAATATCAAGCTTCTGCATTCCAGATAATAATCTTCACATGTATATGGTTTTAGCAGTAATCAACACCAAAAATCACAATTTTAATGGAAAGCATAACCTGCCTATTTGCAAAGCAAGAATGCATGCATCAACTTCTTTGAGAAGGGTGAATGGCTTGAAACGGTTGCAAACCTCAGCACTTCAGTTTTACATTCAGTCATAAAACAATTGCTGGACATTTTGGGAAATATTTGTGCTCAATCTAGTCTAGGAGGCAGATCAGATTACATCACTTTCATGACACTAGGACATGAGGAAATGGCAAGAAGGCAAAGAATGCTGGCAAGGGTGGGGTCAGTCTTTAGCTACTTTTTGCAACCTGTGTTTCTTTCATGTTTAACTTCTTTAGATAGATTAATAGGTCAGTTAGCATGCTGCCTGAGTGTAGATCCTAGCGTTAATCTTGCTAGCGTTCAACATAATACAACTTTTACATAAAGAACCTTTCTCGTCAAGAAAGAATCCACAATGCAACAATTTTTTTAATTATTATTGCACATTGCTACTTTTTATCAATGAATACAAGCAGTCAGATCATTTTAAATCCCTTTTTATATAGAATTCTTTCAGAAATCAGTGTGAATGTCCTGAAAGTGAAGTAAACACTGACGTTATTTTGATCTTGAGAACTTTATTGTTCTACTGCAGGGAAATCAAGAAACATCATTACTATACATTACTTTACGATTATGTTTTGTTGCTTCATTGATGCAAAATCGTCTACATCCACATTGTGATGCATTGTAGAAACGATTAAATTCAACACCCCTATTAGTTATAAAGATGTGTACAGCTTGTTAATCGGACGTCAGACATAGTCAGACGTGCCTTGAGAAACAAAAGGGGTATTTTGTTTCTTATGGCAGGCAATGTCATATGTTCAGACTGATAGACAGAAAAAGCCCAAGTGCACAACCAGCCGCGTGAGGGGCGGTAGGCACAAGCGTGCATGTGACAGAAAGCACAAGAGACCCAGTGATATGTAGAACATGAATGAACATCTGTCCAGTCGTGCCTGTGAAGCATTTGACCATCACTAACAACACGTGCTATCAGCACATTGCTTCACATTGTGTTTCATGACTGTGTGTTCTGACCTTTCACACTTTCTTGTCCACCCCTTTAACTGTCCTCCAAACATTCCCTACAGTTTTGTTGGGGTAGAGTCTACCTGGAGATTTCACACTCAAGCCATACATCATGAGCTATCTTGTTGTTTTTACATGTCAGTGCAAGTGCCTCAAGTAATAATCAAAAGCCTCCTTAAATCAGGTAATGTGTATTCAAAGAGTTTGCTTTTCTTTGCTTGCTATTGATTTTGAACAGTTTTAAAGCACATGTTTTTTTTTTTCTTTATTGTTGTTGTTGGCTGATTTGCAGAGTTGTGACGATTCTGTCAGAGGTCATTAGGTTTGTGGAGTAGCGAGTTCAGTTCTATATTTACCAAGAGGATTTAAAACACTGTAATGCAAATCATGTGACCTAATTACGCTAGTAAAGGGTTGCTAAGGATGAGGTTTCACAAGCAGCTCAGCTGTGCCGTATGAAGCTTTTAAGTCCAGGCTGTCAGAATATACAGAAACAACATGCCTACTTTTTGGCATTAAACATTCATTACCAAAATTTAAGAAATAAATGAGAAGTTGGATTTACTTCAATTCAAATTTCTACGTAATTATCTGTTATAAGATATGTTTTGGGCGTACTTAAAGATTTAGCAATAAGTCGTACAGTAACAATATTTAGCAAAGTGATATAACAGCTAATATTAGTTTAAACAGGCTTTTGTATGACTTTCATATGACTTAGTTGGCAAACAACTAAGAAAATTTATAGTCTCCAGACTGGGTGCATGTTTTCTTATCTTTTAAAGAGGAAAATTCAACTGGACCCTTTTCAGCAAAGAAAAGGAAATATACACTTGAGATTATGACCTGCTCTTCAGACTATTCAACAAAATAGTGGTTAGGTTTGGCAAGCGTGAAGGTGATTTATCTCATTTCTCTTTCTCTCTATTTCTCTCTCTCTCTCTCTCCCTTCTTTAAAAGTAGCTGCATAGGTCTCGACCTAAAAATGTAGAGACCCAAGTCTCCAGGCAGCTGCTGCAGTGGGTAATGTCACATAGTGCTGCCAAGTCACGCCAAACAGTCGACATCTACTATGACACGTCTCATATTTCACAAGCTTTCTGTCATATATCTGAGTGTAAGTCCAGCGCAAAGTTAATCACTACACTATTAGCCAAAATGGTGCAGAATATCCACATCAACAAGAATTTGTTGCACAGAATTAAATCTTGTGTGACAAAAAAGTTTTTAGCAAAATGATGGACTATTCTCAGTTAAAACATTGGTTCTCTTCCATTCGTCCATCCATTTTCTATACCCACTCATTCTAATACAGGACTGTGGGGCGGCTGCAGCCCACCCACCTAAGCCAATAAACAATTTCACAGTTTTAAGGATAGTGATCTGCCCCAAAGTCCTATAAGTTCTTATTTTTCTTAAACTCTACCTTTCCACCATATTTAAAGAAACTTGGCCCTGGAAAGTTTTTGTAATTTTGCTGATAACCACATAGAACTGACCTATAACTAATGCCTCAACTCTCACCTCAGTGGCGATAAGGTGACAGTTGTACATTTTTTTAACAACCTTATTCTTGTCAGTATCACTTGATTAAATATGCAAACTATTTCAGGTGATCCAGATAATACTGCTTTTGTATACTGTGGTTCTATCTTTCTTGATTAGAACACAAGCAGACAAGTCTAAATACATACTGAGGGACCGCTTTTAATCTGATCTTGCTCTTCCGTTCTGGATTTGTCCAGTTAAACGCAAGCATGCACATATTAGTGTTGTTCAGCTGACTACTGGAGCTGTTGCATTACCTGCATTTAACTTTAAGTGCAATCCAGGGTAGACATGCTAAATCCAAGCCCCACAACTCTGATCTACCTTTATTCTGTACAAATGTTGGTGCTTTGACAACACTAATGAAACAGAAAAAAACATTGACAACTCAATTTGACAAGTCCTTCAAAGGATTGTTGTAATCAAAACAGTCCTGCAAGATTTTCTGATGTGGCATCCTAAAAACTTTTCATACAAGTAGCAGCAGAACAAACCCTTATTGTGCATGACTTATCAAAGTATGGCTCTGACATCACAGTTTGGTTCTTAACTGGTCTGCCTGCAGTCCAGATCCATCTCCTTTAGAAAATATATGGTATTTCATAGGGAGGATAACCAGACAACAATCATGGGCCACTGAGAAGATGAATGCTTTTATTCAGCAAGAATGGGCACAGATTTCTAATACTGCAACAGCTATTAAAAGAAGTATGATGTTATGCAGTGGTTGAACAGTAGATGTGCCTCCTCCATTTTTTGTTTTCCTCCAAACATCATTACAAAGTTCTCTTTGAACTAAATCAGCAATTATTGCCAAAAGGCACATGATTTGTTTAGAGTTTAACATTTAATGATTAATTTTATGCTGAGGGTGCAGGATGGGTTTTGCTCTGATGACTCTGGTGGTCTACACAACTTTAGAATTTATGCAACACAAGAGGACAACTTTGCAGTGCAAAGGGGAGCTGAAATATATACATAGTACTAGTTACACTGTTCAAAAGTGTCTAGGCTGCCTGAAAACTAGCATTTCAATTTGAAATAACACATTATATTGATTATTTTGTACACTTGTGTTATTAAGAATTTACAATAAAATCTCATGATAAATAGCAAAACACATACATTGGCCAATGGAAAAATGTGTTGCAATTTGACAACAAAGGCAAAAAATGGAACAACTGCTAATTTTTTTTCTTCGGTTCTCTTCTATGATAGTGTCCTGTACTTATGACATCTCGATTTATGTTGCCACATAAACATCAGCAGTGTGATGATGTTGAAATTTGCCACAACTCACAAGGACTTAAGTCCCACATGAGAGAGGAGGGGTCTCTGGGTTGCATTAGACCCCACAGCCTTCAAGTGAGAGGTTGTGGCAACATCTTTTGCACAGTCCTTCCGCTTTTCTACATCAATTCCTTTCTTTTGTTCACGTACGCTCAGTAATATGATTAAAAGATAAGTATTTAAAAATACATGGTTAGGGTTTAAAAACTATTAATTGTCATGGACAATGCAGTTTAATGCTCATTGGTTACAGTTCGGCTCAAAAACGTCATCTTACAATTTTTAGGTCTGGAATTTAAAATGTATTAAACATGTAGACTTAGATTCTTGTTTAACTATTTCTGTTAACACTGGGCTGGCATTAAAGCTTCACATATTCATATAAGACAAGATAATGTCACATTAACAAATGGGGATGAGCAACCAGACTAGACACCAAATTTGCTTGCAGTTTTGGCTGATGGAAATGTTGACAGTCTCCAACTGTGTGATCAGGTCACTACAAAATGAAAAGACTACAGACACTGATGTTCACAGATGCTCCAAATGATTCAGAAAACTGATAACTGACTAAGACATCTGTAGATTAGAAATCAATAGGCTATGAAAATAATCTTTAACCTCATGCTTTAAGAGATAAGTTAATCATAAACTATTTAATGGTAAAGAATTTTTGACCTGTTCTGCTGCCACTAAGCAAGTTGTAGCCACAAATGCAACAAGGTTGGGGTTGTGAAAATGTCAGACATAAGTAGAGATGAACATGACATGTAATTACAGGGCAGAGGTGAGGTTCTGGGAAACAAACATCAGCATAAAGAGACAAAGGACACTACTTCTAGGGAGAAAGAAAGCTTTGCCTGGCAGAGTCAGTTGAAGCCAAGTAAAACGAGTCATAATTTAACTGAACAGAGTGCTCATTCCTTGCTAGACATTAACTACTAGAAAGAAAACTTAAATAGATCAAAGCATTACAACCACTAGAAGGCATCCATATCACAGCTACTTCAGTGCCATGCCTTTGGCTTAGCCGAGTGCTCTACTTTCAGAGCAAAAATAGGCCTCTCAGTAAATATCATATCTAATAGATAATGAACTGATTGCTGTCAAATGTTTAAAATCACATATTTAAAGCTGTACTTAAATCACTGCCTAATTGTTGTGTGTGTTTGGACATTTGCACGAAGCCTGGATAGACGTGCACACAGCTGGGATCCCTGGCTTTGTTCTGGTTTTGCAAAGATTTTTTTTTTTTTTTTTTTTTGTCAGTGTGGGTGTATCCAACTGTGACAAGCTGCTTGGCTCCGTTCGGTGCTTTGTAAATCCTGGAGTGTCCCAAAGGAATGGAGCGGCCCTGTAAGCAGCTTAGCACCAATGCTCACCTCTTGACATTGTTACTGATTTACAAACGGCACTGAGGGCCAGAAAAACAAAGGAGTATTCACATGGGGTTGGAAAGAGGAATTTATTTGCTCCACTGATGCATTCTGAAGGATGTTTGTATATGTGGATAAGTAAAAAAAAAAAAGATGGCAGCATTAGTTACTTCTAATTTCTCAAGTGTGTATTTTAATATATATACTGAATTATTTGTACACAAATGTTTTCACAGATCCTTGGGGGAAAACAAAAAAAAAAAAAAAAAAAAAAATTGGCAACTACAGAATGTTAATGATTGTCAAGATTCAAATTAAATTTAGTTATTAGCTCTACAATCTCTTAAATATGGTGTATACTGATGATAATCACTAAATAGTCTATATCGTACCAGGAGGTGTGGTTTGGGGGCACTTATGAGCCCTACCACTGATAAGAAAAATTCTTTTAAAACAGGTCATGTGTAATTTATGATTTACACATAAGATTATTAAACTTTTTTTTTTTTCTTTTTTAATTATGCATTTAAATTGAGATATTTTTTACTGAATCACAAAGGTATTTGGTGTAATATTAGTTGTTTTCCAGTGTGGCATATTACATAATTCTTTCACTTGTTACCCAAGTCTTCCTTGTTAGGTTCCACTGGTCACTTACAATTTCACTGACTGAAGTAGGAAGCGTTAATATTGTTTTCATTAAAGTACTGACTTAAGTGATTGACAAAAGATTCAAGTAAAATGAATAATCTTTAAGAATTACGAAAGCTATAACAGTCACACACGTGTTGATAGAAAATGTGTAAACTAGTTTTTCTTAATAATTTTCTTTAACATATGACTGAGTTTTTCTACATTGCAGATAATGGCAAAAAGTAATTTTTAGTAAAGATATCAGGACAGGAATTTCTGAGACATGGGACACCCTTGCTTCACCCAGGGGAAACAAAAACACACCTTAGAGGCTCTGCTGCCATCGACCTGAAGGCTGTCTTCAGTTTTGTTGTGCTGCTTTCATTTTCCACCTGCTAACAGGCAGCTGGCTGCTCTGTTGTGACAATGGTGGGAGCTTCCAGACAGCCTTGTAACAGCTTGGCTTGTTAGTGGGAGATTTAGCACTTAAACTTTGGAGGTCTGCAAGCCTGCTAATGCCTTGGAAGGAAGACTGACACAGAGAAGGAGATCATTATGTTAACCAGCTTGCCAACCATGGCAGAGCATGTCTTGACATTTTCCATTGTCTCAGTCCAGATGGGGAACTAGGCCAAAACTACATTTTTTTTTTTTAATTGCTTCATTCGTGGTCTTTTTGAGCAGGCTAGTGATTAAAAACAGGAAATAGATGTTCCAGCTTGCATTATCCATTTGTGCAGTCCAGTCTAGGCTCATGGTAAAATTTTAAACAATTATGAAACATAAAACTTTGCATAGGAGCTGATGGACCCAACAAACTTGATCTTTTCTTCAGCCCAGCTTGACTGTAAAGTTAAGTAAAAAAAAAGCATAAACCATGTTGGTGCACAGAAATCAATAGATAACATTTTCATGACCATACTGAAATAATAATTGTTTTTAAATAATAATAATGAAAAAAGGTTGAGTTATTATAGCTTAAATGGAAACTTTAAATATATGGTCATCTTTAACAAAAGTTATCTCTTGAAAACAACGGCTGTTCTAATAGAATTATAAGTACCTGTAACAAGTTACAGATGTCACAATCAGGCACAATAATAGAGCAGAATCATGTCAAATGAAACATGACATGACATTGCTGAATAATTACATTTGATCATTTGAAGTAAGCCTGTTTAAAAAGATGGTAACCTTTACAGTATTTAACGTGGATTAGCGCTGCAGGCTGAACAGACACTGTATATCTTAGGCAGTGTGGAAATAAATCTTGGCACCAACAAATACACAATACAAATTTGACCAAACAACGTTGTGTAATCTGTGATTACTTTTTCTCTTTTAGCAACCAGCTTCTATGTCCAGTACCTGTGATTTTACTGAACATTTAATCAGGACTCCTATTGCTGCTCATCAGCTACACATCCTATGGCATCTGCAACAGACTTCTAAAAGTTATGCTGGATTAGACTGCAGCTCTCTGAACCTGTGCACTGCAGTGGTTTTGCAGAGAATGCGGTTGTGACATGCATTTATAATGGAGGATGGCAGATATAAATCAATAGTCTACTGGAATCATGTTTATGGAAGTGAAGTGTAAATTCAATGATACCAGAATCTAGGAACCAAATTCAAACACATACCTGTATGTTAGAGGAAGCGGCTGATTCATTGACTGAAGTTTTGGTTTTCACTTCTGTGTTGCAATGTTAGAAATAAAACAAAGAGAAATGTGACAAATACAGCTGACCTGGATGGTTTATGTTTGAGAAAGACTGAATCACAGAGCCTATAGTTACATAGTGTCATTGCATCATACTTAAATTCTACAGGAGAGTTTTTTGCCTGTCTGTAGGGATTCAGTGTAAAAACTGCAAGTTTCCCTCTTACTTAACACCATCTTGCTTGCTTCTGAATTTGATTGGTTTAATTAGCTTAAAAGGACTTTCTCTCTTTAAGACACACACACACACACACACATATATATAAATACATATATATATAAGAATATATATAAAACTGATATATGTAATGATGCAAAGCCACATCAGTCCTGCCTTGAAGGGAGCTGTGAAAATAACTAAGGTGACAACAGGATTCATTTACTAACTGAAGCAACAATTGTGTGTAGGAGTGCTTTATGTATGATTCAATATTAACTGGTTGGTCTATAGTGGACAGCATTGTTTTCGCACTGCTCTGCCTTAGTTCAAATGTCCATGACTTAGCATCAATAAGAGTGCAGTCACATAATTTATTCACTATTTGTTCTCTTGGCGGGAACAAATAATTTTAACATGACAGCAGGGTGCTTTGCATAGTATACTTTACTGCATTTGAAACACATAGATCAAACTGAATATTTTCCTTCACTGTTTTCTGTTTTGCAGTACAGACAGAGGGCAGCCCTGTGTATGGACTCTGAGCAAGCCAGATGGAAACAGAAGAGGCCAAACATGAGACGGAAGAAAGTCTGATGCTAGCACAATTCGGCACATCTCGCAACATCTCTCACAAACTTCAGAATGGAGGCCCGGATTCTCCGCAAATCACTGGGAACACAGACTGGATCTCAAGCCCAGTGCATTACCTGCCCAGCACAGGTGTCAAATCCATAAAGAGGCAAAGAGAGAACTGCAGCACTCCGACATCAGAACAAGGGTTGTTTGATCAAGTATCTTACAAGATGAATGGTGGTTTGATGAACGGGGAATTGAATCATGAATTCACTGAACAGTCCTTATTGGTTCCCCATCACAAAAAAAAGAAAGTAGATGTTGAAATTAAAGGAAATGGTGACACCAGCTCTAATTTGGTGGACAACCTTCCTGAACTGACAAAAGCATCAGAGTTTGAATGCAGTTCCCCACAAACAGAGATCAGTTTAGATAAAAGGAACTGTAATTTTCCTAATGGAGATATTTTTCGTCTAACACGAAATAAACAAGTTCAAAATGGTGCTATATCGCCCTCCTCAACCATAGAAGGCACTCCAGGTGATCTGCTAGAAAAAACTTTGTCTCAGTATTATCCTGAGCAAGTGTTAATTGCGCCTCAAACTTCAGGGTCACATATGGATACTGTCAATGATTCACTGGCCAATCAGTTGTCCGGTGAAGGTGCTCAACCCCCTGTTCTAACCTCAGGATTGCCCAATTCAGCACAGATGCCCAACTCACAACAGCATCTTGGTGCATCTCTAAACGCTCAGAGGGGCAACAACTATAACTCTGTCAGCTATGTTGTAAATGGATACTCCAGCAACTTTGGAGCAGACCACCAGCAACAACAACAACATCAGCAGCAACGACCACCGTGTTATTCTCGTCAGGAGCTTGCTGTGGGGCAGTCACCTGACATGACCCCACCAACAAATGCCAATTGTGCCCAACAACATGCAAATGGCGCACAGTGTTTTCCAGATGACACACATTCTCAAGGAATATATATGAAAGCCCACCAGGAGTTTGACCACAGCCCTATTCTGAAGAATAGCAATCCTCTACAAGCAGCAGAAGCAGATGGATACAAATCCTTTTCCAATGCTGGGATACAGGATATAGAGCAGAGTGAGAAATCTGAATCTGATCAAATTCTGCAGCATGGCAATGATGGAGGCCTTCAGTATGGGATTCAAATGCAGAAATTTCAAGACAAGGCTGGGACACAACATAGAGCCAATGGTACTGGACACATAGGGCCTGGTCTTCAACACCTTCAGTTAGAAAATGGCATAGCAAGCACGTCACAGCAGAGAGGACCTATGTCTTGTTCAAAGCCCAATCAGAGAGCCTGGATGGAACCGAATCCTTCACATTCCCAGAAGCAACCAACAAGTGGCCCGTCATCACAGGCTCAAGAGCAAGACATGTGGAGAGGCTTTCCTGTTAAGCCTGAGCCAGACCACCAGACAACTAACCCCCAGATTCAGGGCCAGATACTGGAGCCAAATCAAGTGCAGAGATTCCAGACACATGGGGTTTTCATAGACAGTAGCCAAGACTCTAACAGCTTCCAGCAGAAACGACAAAAATGCTTACCAGTACAGATGCAATGTGCTTCAGTGCAGCACAACACTGCCCCTGAGTGGCAGCAGTCAAATCATAAAGCACCCCAAATGCAACAACCTTTTCCCCAGAAAATGCATGAGGAGCAAAACTTCCCTCAAAACCAGCAAACAGATAACCCCTACCACACCCAGACAGAATCAGAGCACTTATGCAAAGACACGGACCTGCAGCACATACTGTCACCTGGGTTTGTCACAACACAGCAACAGCAACAACAACAGCACTGTCATCTCCAACGTCCACTATCCCATCCACCACAATTTGAAGGGCAACAGCTGTCTCCAAATTACAGACCTCACAGTCAGCCTCCCCCAGGTCAGCACCCTCAGCCCAACCAGTCTCTCAGAAACACCTCTGCTCAACCCAACGACCACGACATGCAGCACAGTGACCATGCACTCACTTACAATGACACAACAGACACAACAATGATACAACAACCAAAACAACATCAAAGACAGTGTCTACCGAACTCAGGCAGTAGAAACTTAAAGACATTTCCACCACAGAAACCAAACAACAGTTACCACAAGCCCAACCATGTGGACTTCCCCCAGACCTCTTCACAATCACAACCTCACTTACCACAAGGTGTGTTAAACCATCAGGTGGCAGCACAAATGTATCCCAAAGCTGAAAAGCAGCTGAAGACTTCTTGCACTCAGTTCCAAAGGGGACCTCGACTACCTCTGGGACCTGCAGGTCCCCATGTCGATTTTCAGAGGCATGCAGCTTTGCGCATGCACCTATTACAAAAGCAGGAGCGGCAGGGTCCACTTCATCCCCCTCACAGCTCTAGTGACCCCAAACAACCTCTGAGAGCAGTGAAAATGGAAAATGGACCTAGATTTGATATGCCTGCTTCACGGCAGCAGGAGCAGCTGATACAGATGCGAGAGGCAGGCATGGGTGGAATTAAAATCAAGCAAGAAAATCAACAATCCCTGTGCGATCAAAACCGAAACCAGGGAAGCATTCTGGCCTCTATGGAACAAAGTCTGAGGCAATACCAGCTCTCACCTGTGTTTGAGAAGAAATCTCTAGTTGTCAATTCATCAAATAAAGTCAAGGTGGAATCTTCAGGGTCTGTTACAATCCTATCAACTAACACTGGTATGGGTAGAATGGAATCATCAGCAAATTCCTCATCCGCTGTTGCTCTGAAAAAGTCACTTGATTCCACCCCTAAGAAGGAACAACTCCTACAAAGTTTTATAGAATCTCCTGTGAAGCTACTAGATACGCCAATCAAGAATCTTTTGGATACCCCCATGAAAACTCAATATGACATAGCATCCTGCCACTGTGTTGGTGAGTCTTACAATATTGGTGCTGAAAATGATTGCTTGGTTGGAGTGTATAAATAATAACATGTTTTACTTGACTGAATATAGAACAAATTATTGAGAAGGACGAGGGACCATATTACACTCATCTGGGCTCGGCCCCAAGTGTCTCTGCCATACGGGAGATGATGGAAAAAAGGTTAAACAAAAATTAAAAAACCTATTACCATAAAGATGGGCAGTGTTATATTACTGCTGTGTACTTTTTTTTATTTTAAATGCCTTTATTCTGCTTTGAAGGTCTGGCCTAACTGACCGTGCAATCAGGATTGAGAAAGTAATTTACACCGGCAAAGAAGGGAAAAGTACGCAAGGATGTCCCATAGCCAAATGGGTATGAATTATCTTTACGTTTTTAATACATGACATATGTAGGAAAATCAGCTGCCCTTGACTGTCCTTCTAATATTTCTGTGTGAAAATATTTCTTTATCTATCATGCTTCAGGTTATTCGTCGATCTAGCGTTGAAGAAAAACTACTGGTGTTGGTACGCGAACGCACCGGTCACAGATGTGATACGGCCTGCATCATTGTTGTAATCCTAGTCTGGGAGGGCATCCAGCATAGTCTGGCTGACCGCCTCTACCTCGAGCTAAGTGAAACTCTAACAAAACATGGAGCTCTCACCCAGAGACGCTGTGCTTTCAATGAAGAGTAAGTGACAGCACTATATAATTCCAACATCTAACACATTTATTTTAATCTTATTTAATTAGATTTTCAATATCTCTGACAAGTTATGCATTATCCATTTCCAGGAGGACCTGTGCATGCCAGGGATTAAATCCTGAAGCCTGTGGAGCATCATTCTCCTTTGGCTGCTCCTGGAGCATGTACTACAATGGCTGCAAATTTGCTCGAAGCAAAATCCCAAGGAAATTCAAGCTACAAATAGATGATGTGAGAGAGGTATGATTTGCAGATTAAAGATGTTATTTTATAGTGTGCATCATTTTTACATTAATGTAATGCACAAAGTTACTAATTTATTACTGAAAATGTTTTTCAGGAAGAGAAAATTGAGCAAAACTTTCAAAATTTAGCAACCTTACTGGCTCCCTTGTATAAAACTATGGCACCTGAAGCTTATGGAAACCAGGTATGTCTGACATTATAGATTGCTTCACTTTCCACATCCATTAACATCTTAGTTATTTATTGTAACTGAAAGACATAGTGAAAATGCTCCCTTTGTGGAAAACGTGATCAAATTTTCAGATCAATTTTGTTTAGTTTCAGTCAAATTTACACATTTCTAAAGAGAATTTTGGTTTAGTTTTGCCAGACATGTTCCTAATTCATCTGACTGTGCTGTCTGTTATGCACTCGTTTACTCTATTTTAGACTTGAAAGACTCATGTTAGAACTAAACACAACACGTAGACGATAATTATAAGGGTCAGTAGTTGCAGTTTTTCCAAAAAATCTCTTTAGTCTGAACAAATGTAAATGCTGAATTTGGCCAGGATGGAACCTGTTTCTAACTGCTTATATTGAATCTTTAATATAAATCTCAAACAAGATTAGTTACCAGCTGATCTAATAACAGTGATATCTTCTGTATTTAATAATAGATCTACTCATGAACCGACGCATCAGTGATACTAACTTCCATTTTTATTTGATTTTTTTAAAACCCAGTTTTCACTTTGGCTTTTGTTGCAACATCTGTGTTGCTTTCTGCCTCTTGCTATAAACATTCTGTTAGTGAGTTAGTTTGGGAATATAAAAGTTTTTTTTTCTGTTTTTCATTTTGTTTATTAGTCAGAAATATGTGCTTTCAGATCCACCGCTGTCTCTTTAATTTGGAGATGCAGCTGTTCAGAGTCTGAAAACCTTGGTTTACTTATCACTGTTGGGATTCTGCTTATCTTAGCATAATCTCAATTTTTAGGGTTAACTAAGCCAAAACACCCAAAGATATGATGAATGTTACCTACTGTACAAGCCCCATGACTGATATTTAGTAGCACGTAAGATAAAATAGGTACTGCTGACCAAATGACTCACTCATTGAATCGTCCTCCTAGTAGTCTGTGACTACACTTAACAGCTGAGTTTCCAGAAAGTCAGTTTGGTTCATGTAAAAAAAAAAAAAATGGGTTGTAAGGCTAAATGTAACATAAATATTGTGATAATCAGGTAAGGTGACAAGTTGTCCCAGATGATTATAGTCTACATGGTCTTTCTCCAACACAAAACCTGAATTGACTAAAAGCTCATATGAAAAATACAAAAAACAAAACAGAATGGAACATACAGGATTTCCATCAGTCAGTCAGACATCACTGTAGAGACAGATTTATATGTTGTGTTTTTATCAGTGCTTCACTTATGTTTTATATACCTAGGAAGCTAAAGTCTGAATATCTTTAAGGAGGTTCAACACACTTAAAGAAACTTGGAGAAAAGCTTCTCTGCTGTTCTAATGCCATTTAAACATTTGAAAATCAAAAATCTATTTCTAAGATATGAACCAGTGCTGCATGTGTCTAAATCTGACCAGCACAAAGATAAGACTGACTCAGCAATTACTGGTCAAGCTAATAGATATCATTTATATATATATATATATATATATATATAGATGTTTCTAAACGTATCTACATCTACTGGGGTTTTGTACTGTTTTAGTGACCCTCAAAAATCATTGAATGTCTTGTTCATGTTTACTTCTTGTTGTTCATGGTCATAGGTGGAGCATGAACATAGAGCACCAGATTGTCGTTTGGGACTCAAGGAAGGTCGGCCCTTCTCTGGAGTCACTGCTTGTGTGGACTTCTGCGCCCATTCCCACAGAGACCTCCATAATATGCAGGGTGGCAGCACTGTGGTAAGTTTAATCTAGGGACCATACTTTTAAAATAATGTTGTGAAGCAAAGTTGACAAAGTCTGGCTGGGCCTATATTTTGATTGTAATTTGTTCTTCCACCAAGGTGATAGTCAAGTTGCACTAGACTTTTTCTTTGTCTGTCATTTTGACTGATAAGGTTCTAAAAATACATAAAAACAATTGAATTAAACGATTGCACTTAAAATATGAAGAGATTACCTGCTGTGACCTGAACGCACAGTCTCACACCTTCCTCCTGCATGGACTTGAATTGCACGCCTGCTTGTGCTTGATCAAATGTCTCAAGTGGTATTGCTGCAGAGGCAATTGTCATGAGTTTTTGGACTTTTTGCCTCAGACTCTATGATATGGCTGTTTTGATATTCTGGAGGATGAATCCACACTGTGCTGCTACACTGGAGACTGAAATTACAAGCACCACTTCAGCCAGCGTTTTTAAATCAGGGAACATTTCTCTAAGTGAAGAGATCAGAAGTCGCCAAGACTCCCTGGATGATGGGTTTCCTGATCCTGCAAGCACTCGCTTCAGCTGGAGGGTTTCCCACAGCATGCACTCCTTCTGCACCAGTGATTCAGCTGCACTGGTCTGTGACCCATAGTGGTCATTTTTAGAAGTGAAGCCAACATGATCATGCCCAGATAATAGCTAATTAATATGCTCACTCACTACCAAATGGTCAGAGGTGTGAATTGCCTTCAGATTTTTCCGTCACCGTTTAAAAAAAACCAAAACAAACTGGTCGACAGAAAATATTTGGTAAACATAACCCCTGTGCAGCAATATATGATTAGTGCTTAGTTTGTTTGTCTTTTAGGGAGATCATGTAAAACTAAAGAATTCAAATTTCATAAAGGATGGTGAGTAAACTGCAGGCAAAAAAAAAAACAAAAAACATAAATTTTGTTGCAGATCGTGATAGATTCCTTCATAATTATAAAATACACAATCATTCAGTGCAGTAAAACAACCCAACCAATCCCACCAAATCAGCTCTGATGAGTCAGGGTGAAATGGACCAACAAACGACAGAGATGGCAGCAGTGCCGTGCATCCCGCTCTAAGATCGCTTTTCTCTAAGAAATTTGATTGGTTATGATATTGGTGGGGATTTTGACATTTTCAAACCAGTCCCTGATGTGACATAGTATGACAGATGGAGAGTCAGAAGATTTTGCACGAATTAACAGAAATCTTGCTGTTTACCGTATAAAAGAAAGACAACCCTGGGTTCATCCAAGTTTACAAAATAGGAAACAGGATCGTGAATATCATTATTTGATGGACCTCAATGCTGATCGAGATAAATCCAGAACCTATGTTTGGACTGATTCACTCTGGCGCCACGCGACTGCCTTTTATTAAGCTAAAATGATCCATTTTTCCATGTTCAAAGTGTTTGCAGACTGTGCTGTCTAGCCTGCTCTCATTGGTCGGTCCATGAAGCCCATTGCTGATTGGCTGTAGTGCCAGGCGACAGCGACAAAAATTTAACATTTTTCTATTTTCTTGTGTCGCGTCGCAAGCCCCGTGTGCACGTCTACGTGAACGAGCGCAACATTTCACATGCACGAATGTCGCCAGTTGCTTGGCTGGAGGAGGATAGCGATTTTCGCCTCAATAAGCGGGTTCCATAGGAAATGAATGGAGAAGGAGCGACATCGCCTCCCATGTGTCGAGCCCATTAGGTCATTGTGGATTTGATCTTGTAGTGTTCCTTAAGTCTTCCCAAAAAGGGTTTTGCAGGATCCGCTGCTATTCTGCTTGGGACTTGTAACTTGGTTTGCTGCTGTCTTGGCCAGGACACTTTTTTAAATGAGACTTTTAATCTCAATGAGGTTTTTCTTGGTTAAATAAATAAAATGAAAATGAAATAAGAGACTGCAGCCATTGGTATACCTTGTTTTTAATACCAGCCACATCTGTAAATAATTGTATTTAACCTCCTTGGGCATCTAACTTTTTCCAGGTGTGCACATTAACAAGAGAGGATAACCGAGAAATTGGGAAGATACCAGAAGATGAGCAGCTCCATGTCTTACCTCTTTATAAGGCTTCCAGCACTGATGAATTTGGGAGTGAAGAAGGCCAGCAGGAAAAAATTAAGTCAGGGGCCATCCAAGTACTCAGTGCCTTCCGTCGCCAGGTGCGCATGCTTGCGGAGCCTGCCAAGTCTTGTCGGCAAAAAAAGCTGGATGCAAAAAAGGCAGCAGCCAACAAGAATGCTATGCTGGAAAGCTCCACTGATAAGGCAGAAAAGGCCAACCTGGCCAAGTCAAAAGCTGGCACTTATGAGAGTACTGTACAGAATACTCCATTGGCAGGTAGGATAACATTTCTTTTGATACCTTTGAGAAATTGCTCCTTGAATATGTTGCATCTTTTAAAGGACTTACTGTCAATACAATTAACTGTCAAAATAACCAAACAAAATTAACAAAATGGTAAAAGTGTCAAATGGCTGGACATGTGTGACATTTTTCACTGCTGAATAGGTCTTCATCTTTTTCATGGTTTGGTTTTCCAGGACCTATTCCTGGTGCTCTGGGCGCAACTCTACAGTCAAGTCATCCATCACACCCTCTTGGGGTCCATCCACAGCAACTACAACAACAACAGCACCAAGGCATACTTCCCCCATATCCTGGCTCAACAAATGCTGCTTTCACTAGGTTTCCCAACCAGCCTGGGTCATTTCCAAGCACTTCCAAGCCAGGCAGTATGTATCCCCCTCAGCTACCAACACCAGCCAACCCTTACCCATCCCCACTCCATGCACCAAACTCTTACATGAATGGATCATACCCAGGTTACCAATGTAATGGAGGAATGCCCCTTGACAATTATCACCCATACTACACCCCAAACCAAAAGCAACTGGACGTTTATCGACAGAAACGGCCCATGCTTTATCCAGATCAGCAGTATGCTGTACATCAACGCTATGAAGTCAATTATCCACCAAGATACAGTGAGCCAGGTTTACAAGTCAATAGCTACAATGCCATCACACCAGCTCAACTCATGAGACCTTATGGCCCTTATGGTCCTAACAGGACCTCAGATGCTCAGTTTATTGACCCACTCTTACGAACACCATCTGCCCATGGAGGCATAGATTACACACCTGCAGTGAGCAAAGGCAATCAGTTTGGAGAATATTCAAATCCCTACCTGCCTCAAAGCCCTAATATTTTGCCCCAAGGACAGGATCCTTTCCAAATGCAAATCAAGACAGAGATGGGTATGCCTTGCACACAGATGTTCTCTGTGCAGGTAAGTGATGGGTGTTTAAACCCTGAAACAGGGGTAGGTCTGCCTAATGGGGGTGTCATGGGCCCCCATATTAAGCAGGAGCCTGGAACACCACAGGCAAACCCAACCCCACAAAAACCAGAGATATGGTCAGACAATGAGCACAACTTTTTGGATCCTGACATTGGTGGTGTGGCTGTGGCACCAAGTCATGGGTCAGTCCTTATTGAGTGTGCAAAAAGAGAGCTCCATGCCACGACACCCCTTAAAAACCCAGATCGCAACCACCCAACACGCATCTCCTTAGTCTTCTACCAGCACAAGAATCTGAATGAGGCAAAGCATGGGTTAGCATTGTGGGAAGCCAAGATGGCAGAGAAGGCTAGAGAAAAGGAGGAGGAGGCAGAGAGGAATGGTGGTGAGGGGACTCCAAGCAAGGGCAGCAAGAAGGGGGTGAAGCGTGAGCATTCTGAGCCGTCAGAAACCACAGGGGAGCCTCCATACAAGCGTTTTATCAAGGCACTAATGGAAGGCTCCTCATCACACACAACTAACACATATGTCAGTACAGCTCCATATGCATTCACCAAGGTCACAGGGCCTTACAGTCAGTTTATGTAGAAAACAACTTGAAGGTGCTATGATCCAAATGTTCACAGTTCCTCTTAGCAGCCTTGTGTTGTGTGGGAAAAGGAACATATGATCAGATCAGGCATAAATCACCTTCCACTTCAGGTCTTTCGCCTCCTTAACAACTGAGCTTTACTACTTCAACTTAGTATTGATGTATTTATTTTTGTTTGGTAACTTTTGCAATATACAAAAAAAATTTATAATAAAATAAACATTCTCTGGTGCTTTCAGTCTGATACACAAGGATCTATTTTAGCTGGAAACAAAGTTTCATTTTTTTGGTGAGTTTATTTTTCCCACAAAACTTTGGGGATGTAATCTTGACATAAAACACTGATTTTGTAAGTGACAACCTCCGTGGTGCTCAAGTTGGCACTTATCACCATTTATTTTAATTAAAATGCCTTCACACTAAAGACAAAACACACTCTAAGAGTGACACTCATTTTCCGTGTGCATTACATCAAAAATATAAATCAACTGTACTCATCTGCATCACAATATTTGGGAAGTCTGTGTTTCTTGGAGCACTTTTTAATCATTAGGGTCAATTGTCTGATAATACTTTAAAAAAAATGGGCTATTCTGCATTGATGTAACATTCATGAATTAATTGCAGGGGTTGTATGAGCAACCCACAAAAGTGTTTTAAAATACATGCAAAACAACTTTTAAATCATTTTGGTGCTTCTATCACTTACCGATGGCATTTATGCTGTAAAGTTGAGCCACTCTTATGGTGCATTTTTAAACATTTTGAGAAAGAAAATACATGCTTGTTTTATTTACTGGAATCATTTTGTTGTCAGCAACTGTTTTTAATCTTCCTTATAGCAGGTTGGCAGAATAAACTTGCTTTGTGAATATTACAAGTAGTTTTATGTCTGTGGTGCTCAGTAATTGTGTTTTTTTTAACACTGAGGAACACAAAACAGGGTAAGCTCAGTGTCAGTTTCAGAGGGCAGCTGGCTTGCTGTGGAATCTTTTTTTTCCTATTGTAATCTAAATGTAAAATAAACAGGTAAGATTTGTACAGTAAATTAATTTCCCTTTTTGGATTTACTGTTATCGATTTTGTGTTGTAAAGAGTGCTGACAGCCTACTTCATTTAATTTCTTTGGGTTTTATCTGAGTTTTTATTTCATAAGGTGCTATTCAACCTACTAGAAATGTACAATGTGAGAATCTTTAGGCAGTGAGAAAGTTTTTAAATAATGAACAGAATAAACCTGTCATATACCTCAAAACTAGCTTGGCAATAGGACTTCACATATCTTTTGTCATTTGTATATTACTTTCAAGATGTAATTAACAGTTGAAAGTTTAGGCCACCAAAAGGCATTAAAGTTAATTTTCTTTACTTTCAGGGTGCTATGAAAGTACTACATGAATTTTGCTCTTACTGTAAAATCAGGGACATTTTGAACTAATTATGTGTACATTGTTGCCATCTGTATTCATCTCGTCTTTTTACATTCAGGGACTTACCATTGCATCCTGAATCCCTATAGCATTCTTGTCTAATATGGTTCACAGAGAAAAGTCATTCTTCGAGAAAAATAAAAGATTCTGTCTTGCAAATCTCTGCGTAGCTTAGCTTAGCTAGTTAGATGATGCTATTCTTTTAAAGGTAATCTGAACATATATGCACTGAGCTGACAAAAGGGAATGATGGTGATTGTTTTTGAGACAAGACCAGGGCAGTGATTTATGTTGTTGCACATCTTTGTGTCTGTGTATAGATTCATGTATTTATAACCACTAAACAGTTACAAAGTAATTTCTTCCCTGTCTATCCCATTTAATTGATGCAATGTAACTGAATAAGTCACATCATTGTAACAACTCACCCCACTCTTCCACCCAATAATTTTCTGAAAGCACTTCATTTATTTTTCAGAAGTATGAGAATTACAAAAATGTTTTATTTAAACATAATGTATATGTGTTAAAAATAAAAATAAATTATGCCACATTGTATATACCAAGAATTTGTATTTCAGGAGTATAACTCACCCTTTGATATTCATGTTGGTTCTCTTTGTTTAGTCAAACTGATCCACAGCTCTTCATATCTCATCAAATAAAAAAATTAAAAATAAAAAATAAAAAATCCTTTGGGCTTTTCCAAGTTTGCAGAGTGAAAATGGTTGGATTATCCAAGATGTTTTTGTAAATGTTATACTCACTGTCACAGCAATGTTTACAGTTATAGAATGATGTTAGTTCAGTTAGTAGAAGTTTTAGTTATTTTCTCTCCTTTTTTTGTAAATTAAATCACACAAAAATGTTGAATTTCATTGTACAGGACCCAGCTACAGTAGCAGGTTGTTGAGAAACCCAAGGTGCCAGAAGCTATAGCGGGTTATAGCATAGCCATACTTGAAGATGCTTCAGATAATTTCGAAGTGAGTCAAAGTTACTTGAATGACTTTCCTGGTTTAACTTGAGCATTTCATATGCTCTACTCAATGGTTAAGCTAGCAGTTCATACAAATTTACACACTTGGTCTTTTTGCAGTTAGACACTAAAGGTATAAAAAAAGAAAAAAGTGTGACTTTTGCCATTTTACTTTTTAAAGCTTCCCTTAGTTCTCGCAGTTTGGTATGCTACAACAATGAATTGAGGATGGGTAATAATACTGTAAGAATTGTAATGTACTGGATGCAGTTTATTTGAAAGCTGTTTATTATATCATTCCTGATGTTGCTGAAATGTGGGTGTTTTTGTTTTTAATAAAATTTATATTTATTTAAAGCAATTGATTTTTTTATTCCAAATAACCAATAATTTGTCATTTTCGTTTATTCATATGTTCAGGTTGTTAAATTCAAAATTAGAGCAACAAAAAAAAAAAAAGTAGACAGAAGAAATGTTCACATTTTTTTCTTTTTATTTACCAAAGAAAATGGTTAATGTCTTATTGTTTTATATAAAATGTTTGCGGCTCTAAGAATAAACAGATTACAGGTGTACAGTCAAATTTAGTCTCATACAATGGTCATCTGTCGATCAACCACATCAATACTGAGCAGAAATTTAAAAAAATGTTACAGATCATTTTTATCATCAACCTCCAAATTATATTAATTATCGCCAACAATTATTCAACCAGATGTCCAACATGTGGTTGTTCACTAAATATTATCAAACGAGATATCTGAAATGGCTCATCTTCTAAGAGCACTGAGCATTTTGCTTTTACTTCATCAAATGAATAAATGTAAATGGCACTTTATGCTGCAGAGACAGTATTTATGAAAAATAAACCTATCTCCATACAAAAATTATGAAGAGTAGGATTGATGCTGTTTCATTAGACGTCTTGATGGTTTCCAAGGAGTGTGAGCAGCCTTCAGACAAAATGCCACTTGTCCACTGTACAAGATTCAGAGATAATTAAAATTACAAAAAAAATCTGAGTACTACAGTATTACAGAACTGCAAATCAACTGCAGATATCTGCTTACCCTCTGGAGACACTGAAAGTGCGGTACCAAATACAGGAGCCTGGAGGAATCAATTCATCATGATGACAATTATAAAACTAAGGCCCAATGTAAATTTAAATCATATTATTGTGTCAATCAACTGTGTTTAACTGGTTTAGAAGTCCTTACCGACTGGACAATAATGTTGGCCTCGTCTGCGCTGCATTGGAAAGGGCTATCACAGCAGGAGATGTTTTTGCTGAACAAAGAAAGAAAGTGAAGATAGGGATGTACACTCCACTCTCCATTGTCAAATACACGTTTTGTATTAATCTTACCATTCAATCCCTGCAGCATTTGTTTGCTTCTGCACAAGTGCTTTCCAGAGCTCGTGGGTGGACTTAATGATCTTGACTGCAAAGTCCTATCGGCAAATTACAAGGAAAAACAATCTCTAAGAGCAATTCATTTCTAGCTGCTAGAACACAAACGTTAGTACAGCAGCTCTCATGTCCTAACCATTTACAAGGGTACTGACCTTGTCTTTGAACTGCCCATTGAATCCAAACTGATTCTCAGGCTTTCCGTCAGGCACCTTATATTTCCTAAACCAGTCAACAGTGGCCTCTAAGTGACCTGGTCGGCTTTTACGAACATCTTCTATACCTGAAAAAAATAAAAAATAAAAAATAGAGTAAAAAGCTAGGGACCCAGATCAAGCCCTTCTACCTTTTCTTTTTTTTTAGGCCTAAGCTACTAGGGTAGAGTAAGCAAATTAAATCTGTTGAAGTGTGAAATGTCTCTCCTTGCTGGAGTGTTTAGGCTGCAATGCTGGTCAGCTCAGCCTATACAAGGCAGTTAAACACGGAGGTGCACCTCAGCTGCATTTACTCAAAATCCGTGAATGTCACATGTTTTTATGAGTTGTGGGTGTTTTTATTTGTGTTTCAAAACTTAACTACTGTGAAACTATCACAGATTAACATTTTAGTGCTCCAATTCACTCTTTTGTCTTCACCATTGCCACTCCTCGCCGTCCACTCTAAAATAATACATCCATAAACAGAGCTTTGTATAGTAAAATACCCTCATAATGAAGCTTGTATATGTAATACATTTGTAATGAGTGATGGAAGACTTCAGGTTGTAAAGTTGGTTTAAAACAGCTTCGGTGGAATAAAATAGCTGTAAGGATACACATAATACATTTGGAGAGGAACGCTGAACACAAACAAAACCATGTTGACAATAAAAACTCCACTGGGTACAAACTGTATTAGTGTTAATGACAGTGATAACCTGAGAGTTCTGCCTGAGTCTGTTCCTTGTATTTTTGTGTCAGATGTGCAGTCAGCTGAATCAGAGGTCACTTATACTGTACTTTCCTCAAGAGGTC